>NW_027207374.1:0-300000 GCF_963455315.2 Globicephala melas
TTTATGCAGCACCCCAACTCACCTTTACCCTTAAGCAAGCATAAGTTGGTTTTCTAAATTTGAGACCCTGTTGTGTTTTGGAATTCAGTTCCTGTGTAGCCAAGTTTACATTCCGTGTATTACTGATATCTTATGATGTTTCTTTTTCTGTGTGACTTGTTTCAGTTAGAATCATCGTACCTGAACCCACTCATTATGCTGCTACGGTCCTGAAGACATAGATTTCATTGCTGAGTGATACTGCATTGTACGTAAGTACCACAAGTTCTTTATCCATTTTTCACTTTCTGTGATATTGAACTTGTACGGTAAACGAGGTTCTTGTAAACAGAGGCGTCCCAAACTTTGGGGTGGCTGTGTCTTTTTGATTTTAATTTCCCTAAGCTATAGGACCATAAGTGGAAGTGCCCTAGGCTCTGTTGCTTTGTTTTCTGGATGTTTCAGGAAACACCATACACTTCTCCCGAGTGTCTGTTGGCAATTTACATCCCGCCCATCAGCATAACAAGGCTCCCAGTTCTCCATGGCCTGTCCTGCCTTTCTGGATTTTACACTTTTTTCAGATGGCCCTTTTGACCGGGGGGAAGTGAGACTTCATTGTAGTGCAGATTTCCTTTGCAAGCTTGCTTGGTTGGCCAAAAAGGGCGTATGCGTTTTTTCCTGAATATATTCAGGAAAAAACGCATACGCCCTTTTTGGCCAAGTGCATCATTGTGGACGTTCTGCCTCTTTTCCTATGCTTTCAATGCAATTCCAGTCTACCTCCTGAAATCGGTTTCCTGCAATTCTGCCCCGCTTTCAAGTCCTCTTGGCAGCCTTACTTCAGTATATTTTTGGACGATAGCTGTCATTTATAACTCTGCAGGTTTGTGAATTACAGTGCCCCTGAGCTCCTTTCTTCAACTCGCTTTCTTTTGAGCTGGCCGCAACACCGCAGGATGGCTTCAGGCCCTAATCTGATTCCGGCACGGCACGCTGAGCCTTTGGTTAGTTCCTCTTCCTGGTGGGAAATGAGAGTTAAATTTGCCCGTCCAGACACCTCCAGCTAGTCTCTCATTGGTTCTCCCTATTCCTGTTCATCTTCCGCAGAAATTGCAAACTGGGCCAAACAGGAGGTTAAAGGCGTTGACTCTCCAAGTGGGGAGAGTGTTAGTAAAGCGTCTGGAATGTTGCACCCGAGTACCAGGGGAGGAAAACTGAAACAAAGTTGAACACATCTCCCGTTCACACGGTTGATCATACTCTGGGTTCCACATGCATGTTTTAGCTGAAGGAAGAATACCTTAAACCTGGGTAGTGGAAACCCGTGGAATGGGTACCATGAAATATGACTTCAAAGGGTCTTCATTTGCTCACCAAACCTCTCCAATCCTATCACTGCTGCGTTTATGCCCCTGTACACATGCTTGATTCTCTTTCGGAGACATAGCAATCCATAGGTTTTAAGATACTTACTAGTCAGGTACATTCTTAGGCGTCTAATATGCGGTGTTGAGTCCATTTCGTTGAGCAAGGAGTAGCTCTTGTCTATTCCATATTTGGCTTAAGGAACTTTATCTGTGCTCATTTCAATCTCTGGTTTTATGCAGCACCCCAACTCACCTTTCCCCTTAAGCAAGCATAAGTTGGTTTTCTAAATTTGAGACCCTGTTTTGTTCTGTAATTCAGTTCCTGTGTAGCCCAGTTTACATTCCGTGTATTAGTGATATCTTATGATGTTTCTTTTTCTGTGTGACGTATTTCAGTTAGAATCATCGTACCTGAATCCACTCATTATGCTGCTACGGGCCTGATGACATAGATTTCATTGCTGAGTGATATTGCTTTGTAAGTAAATACCACAACTTCTTTATCCATTTTTCACTTTCTGCGATGTTGAACTTGTACTGTAAACGAGGTTCTTGTAAACAGAGGCGTCCCAAACTTTGGGGTGGCTGTGTCTTTTTGATTTTAATTTCCCTAATCTATAGGACCATAAGTGGAAGTGCCCTAGGCTCTGTTGCTTTGTTTTTTAGATGTTTCAGGAAACACCATACACTTCTCCCGAGTGTCTGTTGGCAATTTACATCCCCCCCATCAGCATAACAAGGCTCCCAGTTCTCCATGGCCTGTCCTGCCTTTCTGGATTTTACACTTTTTTCAGATGGCCCTTTTGACCGGGGGGAAGTGAGACTTCATTGTAGTGCAGATTTCCTTTGCAAGCTTGCTTGGTTGGCCAAAAAGGGCGTATGTGTTTTTTCCTGAATATATTCAGGAAAACACGCATACGAACTTTTTGGCCAAGTGCATCATTGTGGACGTTCTGCCTCTTTTCCTATGCTTTCAATGCAATTCCAGTCTACCTCCTGAAATCGGTTTCCTGCAATTCTGCCCCGCTTTCAAGTCCTCTTGGCAGCCTTACTTCAGTATATTTTTGGACGATAGCTGTCATTTATAACTCTGCAGGTTTGTGAATTACAGTGCCCCTGAGCTCCTTTCTTCAACTCGCTTTCTTTTGAGCTGGCCGCAACACCGCAGGATGGCTTCAGGCCCTAATCTTGTTGCGGCACGGCACGCTGAGCCTTTGGTTAGTTCCTCTTCCTGGTGGGCAATGAGAGTTAAATTTGCCCGTCCAGACACCTCCAGCTAGTCTCTCATTGGTTCTCCCTATTCCTGTTCATCTTCCGCAGAAATTGCAAACTGGGCCAAACAGGAGGTTAAAGGCGCTGACTCTCCAAGTGGGGAGAGTGTTAGTAAAGCGTCTGGAATGTTGCACCCGAGTACCAGGGGAGGAAAACTGAGACATATTTGAACACATCTCCCGTTCACACGGTTGATCATACTCTGGGTTCCACATGCATGTTTTAGCTGAAGGAAGAATACCTTAAACCTGGGTAGTTGAAACCCGTGGAATGGGTACCATGAAATATGACTTCAAAGGGTCTTCGTTTGCTCACCGAACCTCCCCAATACTATCACTGCTGCGTTTATGCCCCTGTACACATGCTTGATTCTCTTTTGGAGACATAGCAATCCGTAGGTTTTAAGATACTTACTAGTTAGGTACATTCTTAGGCGTTTAATATGCGGTGTTGAGTCCATTTCGTTGAGCAAGGAGTAGCTCTTGTCTATTCCATATTTGGCTTAAGGAACTTTATCTGTGCTCATTTCAATCTCTGGTTTTATGCAGCACCCCAACTCACCTTTACCCTTAAGCAAGCATAAGTTGGTTTTCTAAATTTGAGACCCTGTTCTGTTCTGTAATTCAGTTCCTGTGTAGCCAAGTTTACATTCCGTGTATTACTGATATCTTATGATGTTTCTTTTTCTGTGTGACTTATTTCAGTTAGAATCATCATACCTGAATCCACTCATTATGCTGCTATGGGCCTGATGACATAGATTTCATTGCTAAGTGATACTGCATTGTACGTAAGTACCACAAGTTCTTTATCCATTTTTCACTTTCTGCGATGTTGAACTTGTACTGTAAACGAGGGTCTTGTAAACAGAGCCATTCCAAACTTCGGGGTGGCTGTGTCTTTTTGATTTTAATTTCCCTAAGCTATAGGACCATAAGTGGAAGTGCCCTAGGCTCTGTTGCTTTGTTTTTTAGATGTTTCAGGAAACACCATACACTTCTCCCGAGTGTCTGTTGGCAATTTACATCCCGCCCATCAGCATAACAAGGCTCCCAGTTCTCCATGGCCTGTCCTGCCTTTCTGGATTTTACACTTTTTTCAGATGGCCCTTTTGACCGGGGGGAAGTGAGACTTCATTGTAGTGCAGATTTCCTTTGCAAGCTTGCTTGGTTGGCCAAAAAGGGCGTATGCGTTTTATCCTGAATATATTCAGGAAAAAACGCATACGCCCTTTTTGGCCAAGTGCATCATTGTGGACGTTCTGCCTCTTTTCCTATGCTTTCAATGCAATTCCAGTCTACCTCCTGAAATCGGTTTCCTGCAATTCTGCCCCGCTTTCAAGTCCTCTTGGCAGCCTTACTTCAGTATATTTTTGGACGATAGCTGTCATTTATAACTCTGCAGGTTTGTGAATTACAGTGCCCCTGAGCTCCTTTCTTCAACTCGTTTTCTTTTGAGCTGGCCGCAACACCGCCGGATGGCTTCAGGCTCTAATCTGGTTCCGGCACGGCACGCTGAGCCTTTGGTTAGTTCCTCTTCCTGGTGGGAAATGAGAGTTAAATTTGCCCGTCCAGACACCTCCAGCTAGTCTCTCATTGGTTCTCCCTATTCCTGTTCATCTTCCGCAGAAATTGCAAACTGGGCCAAACAGGAGGTTAAAGGCGCTGACTCTCCAAGTGGGGAGAGTGTTAGTAAAGCGTCTGGAATGTTGCACCCGAGTACCAGGGGAGGAAAACTGAGACATATTTGAACACGTCTCCCGTTCACATGGTGGATCACACTCTGGGTTCCACGTGCATGTTTTAGCTGAAGGCAGAATACCTTAAACCTGGGTAGTTGAAACCCGTGGAATGGGTACCATGCAATATGACTTCAAAGGGTCTTCATTTGCTCACCGAACCTCTCCAATCCTATCACTGCTGCCTTTATGCCCCTGTACACATGCTTGATTCTCTTTTGGAGACATAGCAATCCATAGGTTTTCAGATACTTACTAGTCAGGTACATTCTTAGGCGTTTAATATGCGGTGTTGAGTCCATTTCGTTGAGCAAGGAGTAGCTCTTGTCTATTCCATATTTGGCTTAAGGAACTTTATCTGTGCTCATTTCAATCTCTGGTTTTATGCAGCACCCCAACTCACCTTTCCCCTTAAGCAAGCATAAGTTGGTTTTCTCAATTTGAGACCCTGTTCTGTTCTGTAATTCAGTTCCTGTGTAGCCAAGTTTACATTCCATGTATTACTGATATCTTATGATGTTTCTTTTTCTGTGTGACTTATTTCAGTTAGAATCATCATACCTGAATCCACTCATTGTGCTGCTAAGGGCCTGATGACATAGATTTCATTGCTGAGTGATATTGCTTTGTAAGTAAATACCGCAACTTCTTTATCCATTTTTCAATTTCTGCGATGTTGAACTTGTACTGTAAACGAGGGTCTTGTAAACAGAGCCGTTCCAAACTTCGGGGTGGCTGTGTCTTTTTGATTTTAATTTCCCTAAGCTATAGGACCATAAGTGGAAGTCCCCTAGGCTCTGTTGCTTTGTTTTTTAGATGTTTCAGGAAACACCATACACTTCTCCCGAGTGTCTGTTGGCAATTTACATCCCGCCCATCAGCATAACAAGGCTCCCAGTTCTCCATGGCCTGTCCTGCCTTTCTGGATTTTACACTTTTTTCAGATGGCCCTTTTGACCGGGGGGAAGTGAGACTTCATTGTAGTGCAGATTTCCTTTGCAAGCTTGCTTGGTTGGCCAAAAAGGGCGTATGCGTTTTTTCCTGAATATATTCAGGAAAAAACGCATATGCCCTTTTTGGACAAGTGCATCATTGTGGACGTTCTGCCTCTTTTCCTATGCTTTCAGTGCAATTCCAGTCTACCTCCTGAAATCGGTTTCCTGCAATTCTGCCCCGCTTTCAAGTCCTCTTGGCAGCCTTACTTCAGTATATTTTTGGACGATAGCTGTCATTTATAACTCTGCAGGTTTGTGAATTACAGTGCCCCTGAGCTCCTTTCTTCAACTCGTTTTCTTTTGAGCTGGCCGCAACACCGCAGGATGGCTTCAGGCCCTAATCTGGTTCCGGCACGGCACGCTGAGCCTTTGGTTAGTTCCTCTTCCTGGTGGGAAATGAGAGTTAAATTTGCCCGTCCAGACACCTCCAGCTAGTCTCTCATTGGTTCTCCCTATTCCTGTTCATCTTCCGCAGAAATTGCAAACTGGGCCAAACAGGAGGTTAAAGGCGCTGACTCTCCAAGTGGGGAGAGTGTTAGTAAAGCGTCTGGAATGTTGCACCCGAGTACCAGGGTACGAAAACTGAGACATATTTGAAAACGTCTCCCGTTCACACAGTTGATCATACTCTGGGTTCCACATGCATGTTTTAGCTAAAGGAAGAATACCTTAAACCTGGGTAGTTGAAACCCGTGGAATGGGTACCATGCAATATGACTTCAAAGGGTCTTCATTTGCTCACCGAACCTCTCCAATCCTATCACTGCTGCGTTTATGCCCCTGTACACACGCTTGATTCTCTTTTGGAGACATAGCAATCCATAGGTTTTAAGATACTTACTACTCAGGTACATTCTTAGGCGTTTAATATGCGGTGTTGAGTCCATTTCGTTGAGCAAGGAGTAGCTCTTGTCTATTCCATATTTGGCTTAAGGAACTTTATCTGTGCTCATTTCAATCTCTGGTTTTATGCAGCACCCCAACTCACCTTTACCCTTAAGCAAGCATAAGTTGGTTTTCTAAATTTGAGACCCTGTTCTGTTCTGTAATTCAGTTCCTGTGTAGCCAAGTTTACATTCCATGTATTACTGATATCTTATGATGTTTCTTTTTCTGTGTGACTTATTTCAGTTAGAATCATCATACCTGAATCCACTCATTGTGCTGCTAAGGGCCTGATGACATAGATTTCATTGCTGAGTGATATTGCTCTGTAAGTAAATACCGCAACTTCTTTATCCATTTTTCACTTTCTGCGATGTTGAACTTGTACTGTAAACGAGGGTCTTGTAAACAGAGCCATTTCAAACTTCGGGGTGGCTGTGTCTTTTTGATTTTAATTTCCCTAAGCTATAGGACCATAAGTGGAAGTGCCCTAGGCTCTGTTGCTTTGTTTCTTAGATGTTTCAGGATACACCATACACTTCTCCCGAGTGTCTGTTGGCAATTTACATCCCGCCCATCAGCATAACAAGGCTCCCAGTTCTCCATGGCCTGTCCTGCCTTTCTGGATTTTACACTTTTTTCAGATGGCCCTTTTGACCGGGGGGAAGTGAGACTTCATTGTAGTGCAGATTTCCTTTGCAAGCTTGCTTGGTTGGCCAAAAAGGGCGTATGCGTTTTTCCCTGAATATATTCAGGAAAAAACGCATACGCCCTTTTTGGCCAAGTGCATCATTGTGGACGTTCTGCCTGTTTTCCTATGCTTTCAATGCAATTCCAGTCTACCTCCTGAAATCGGTTTCCTGCAATTCTGCCCCGCTTTCAAGTCCTCTTGGCAGCCTTACTTCAGTATATTTTTGGACGATAGTTGTCATTTATAACTCTGCAGGTTTGTGAATTACAGTGCCCCTGAGCTCCTTTCTTCAACTCGTTTTCTTTTGAGCTGGCCGCAACACCGCCGGATGGCTTCAGGCCCTAATCTGGTTCCGGCACGGCACGCTGAGCCTTTGGTTAGTTCCTCTTCCTGGTGGGAAATGAGAGTTAAATTTGCCCGTCCAGACACCTCCACCTAGTCTCTCATTGGTTCTCCCTATTCCTGTTCATCTTCCGCAGAAATTGCAAACTGGGCCAAACAGGAGGTTAAAGGCGCTGACTCTCCAAGTGGGGAGAGTGTTAGTAAAGCGTCTGGAATGTTGCACCCGAGTACCAGGGGAGTAAAACTGAGACATATTTGAACACGTCTCCCGTTCACATGGTGGATCATACTCTGGGTTCCACGTGCATGTTTTAGCTGAAGGCAGAATACCTTAAACCTGGAGAGTTGAGACCCGTGGAATGGGTACCATGCAATATGCCTTCAAAGGGTCTTCATTTGCTCACCGAACCTCTCCAATCCTATCACTGCTGCGTTTATGCCCCTGTACACACGCTTGATTCTCTTTTGTAGACATAGCAATCCATAGGTTTTCAGATACTTACTAGTCAGGTACATTCTTAGGCGTTTAATATGGGGTGTTGAGTCCATTTCGTTGAGCAAGGTGTAGCTCTTGTCTATTCCATATTTGGCTTAAGGAACTTTATCTGTGCTCATTTCAATCTCTGGTTTTATGCAGCACCCGAACTCACCTTTACCCTTAAACAAGCATAAGTTGGTTTTCTAAATTTGAGACCCTGTTCTGTTCTGTAATTAAGTTCCTGTGTAGCCAAGTTTACATTCCGTGTATTACTGATATCTTATGATGTTTCTTTTTCTGTGTGACTTATTTCAGTTAGAATCATCGTACCTGAATCCACTCATTGTTGTGCTAAGGGCCTGATGACATAGATTTCATTGCTGAGTGATATTGCTTTGTAAGTAAATACCACAACTTCTTTATCCATTTTTCACTTTCTGCGATGTTGAACTTGTACTGTAAACGAGGGTCTTGTAAACAGAGCCGTTCCAAACTTCGGGGTGGCTGTGTCTTTTTGATTTTAATTTCCCTAAGCTATAGGACCATAAGTGGAAGTGCCCTAGGCTCTGTTGCTTTGTTTTTTAGATGTTTCAGGAAACACCATACACTTCTCCCGAGTGTCTGTTGGCAATTTACATCCCGCCCATCAGCATAACAAGGCTCCCAGTTCTCCATGGCCTGTCCTGCCTTTCTGGATTTTACACTTTTTTCAGATGGCCCTTTTGACCGGGGGGGGGGGGGGAAGTGAGACTTCATTGTAGTGCAGATTTCCTTTGCAAGCTTGCTTGGTTGGCCAAAAAGGGCGTATGCGTTTTTTCCTGAATATATTCAGGAAAAAACGCATACGCCCTTTTTGGCCAAGTGCATCATTGTGGACGTTCTGCCTGTTTTCCTATGCTTTCAATGCAATTCCAGTCTACCTCCTGAAATCGGTTTCCTGCAATTCTGCCCCGCTTTCAAGTCCTCTTGGCAGCCTTACTTCAGTATATTTTTGGACGATAGCTGTCATTTATAACTCTGCAGGTTTGTGAATTACAGTGCCCCTGAGCTCCTTTCTTCAACTCGCTTACTTGTGAGCTGGCCGCAACACCGCCGGATGGCTTCAGGCCCTAATCTGGTTCCGGCACGGCACGCTGAGCCTTTGGTTAGTTCCTCTTCCTGGTGGGAAATGAGAGTTAAATTTGCCCGTCCAGACACCTCCACCTAGTCTCTCATTGGTTCTCCCTAATCCTGTTCATCTTCCGCAGAAATTGCAAACTGGGCCAAACAGGAGGTTAAAGGCGCTGACTCTCCAAGTGGGGAGAGTGTTAGTAAAGTGTCTGGAATGTTGCACCCGAGTACCAGGGGAGTAAAACTGAGACATATTTGAACACGTCTCCCGTTCACATGGTGAATCATACTCTGGGTTCCACGTGCATGTTTTAGCTGAAGGCAGAATACCTTAAACCTGGAGAGTTGAGACCCGTGGAAAGGGTACCATGCAATACGCCTTCAAAGGGTCTTCATTTGCTCACCGAACCTCTCCAATCCTATCACTGCTGCGTTTATGCCCCTGTACACACGCTTGATTCTCTTTTGTAGACATAGCAATCCATAGGTTTTCAGATACTTACTAGTCAGGTACATTCTTAGGCGTTTAGTATGGGGTGTTGAGTCCATTTCGTTGAGCAAGGAGTAGCTCTTGTCTATTCCATATTTGGCTTAAGGAACTTTATCTGTGCTCATTTCAATCTCTGGTTTTATGCAGCACCCCAACTCACCTTTCCCCTTAAGCAAGCATAAGTTGGTTTTCTAAATTTGAGACCCTGTTCTGTTTTGGAATTCAGTTCCTGTGTAGCCAAGTTTACATTCCGTGTATTACTGATATCTTATGATGTTTCTTTTTCTGTGTGACTTATTTCAGTTAGAATCATCATACCTGAATCCACTCATTGTGCTGCTAAGGGCCTGATGACATAGATTTCATTGCTGAGTGATATTGCTTTGTAAGTAAATACCGCAACTTCTTTATCCATTTTTCACTTTCTGCGATGTTGAACTTGTACTGTAAACGAGGTTCTTGTAAACAGAGCCGTTCCAAACTTCGGGGTGGCTGTATCTTTTTGATTTTAATTTCCCTAAGCTATAGGACCATAAGTGGAAGTGCCCTAGGCTCTGTTGCTTTGTTTTTTAGATGTTTCAGGAAACACCATACACTTCTCCCGAGTGTCTGTTGGCAATTTACATCCCGCCCATCAGCATAACAAGGCTCCCAGTTCTCCATGGCCTGTCCTGCCTTTCTGGATTTTACACTTTTTTCAGATGGCCCTTTTGACCGGGGGGGGGGAAGTGAGACTTCATTGTAGTGCAGATTTCCTTTGCAAGCTTGCTTGGTTGGCCAAAAAGGGCGTATGCGTTTTTTCCTGAATATATTCAGGAAAAAACGCATACGCCCTTTTTGGCCAAGTGCATCATTGTGGACGTTCTGCCTGTTTTCCTATGCTTTCAATGCAATTCCAGTCTACCTCCTGAAATCGGTTTCCTGCAATTCTGCCCCGCTTTCAAGTCCTCTTGGCAGCCTTACTTCAGTATATTTTTGGACGATAGCTGTCATTTATAACTCTGCAGGTTTGTGAATTACAGTGCCCCTGAGCTCCTTTCTTCAACTCGCTTACTTGTGAGCTGGCCGCAACACCGCCGGATGGCTTCAGGCCCTAATCTGGTTCCGGCACGGCACGCTGAGCCTTTGGTTAGTTCCTCTTCCTGGTGGGAAATGAGAGTTAAATTTGCCCGTCCAGACACCTCCACCTAGTCTCTCATTGGTTCTCCCTAATCCTGTTCATCTTCCGCAGAAATTGCAAACTGGGCCAAACAGGAGGTTAAAGGCGCTGACTCTCCAAGTGGGGAGAGTGTTAGTAAAGTGTCTGGAATGTTGCACCCGAGTACCAGGGGAGTAAAACTGAGACATATTTGAACACGTCTCCCGTTCACATGGTGAATCATACTCTGGGTTCCACGTGCATGTTTTAGCTGAAGGCAGAATACCTTAAACCTGGAGAGTTGAGACCCGTGGAAAGGGTACCATGCAATATGACTTCAAAGGGTCTTCATTTGCTCACCGAACCTCTCCAATCCTATCACTGCTGCGTTTATGCCCCTGTACACACGCTTGATTCTCTTTTGTAGACATAGCAATCCATAGGTTTTAAGATACTTACTAGTCAGGTACATTCTTAGGCGTTTAATATGCGGTGTTGAGTCCATTTCGTTGAGCAAGGAGTAGCTCTTGTCTATTCCATATTTGGCTTAAGGAACTTTATCTGTGCTCATTTCAATCTCTGGTTTTATGCAGCACCCCAACTCACCTTTACCCTTAAACAAGCATAAGTTGGTTTTCTAAATTTGAGACCCTGTTCTGTTCTGTAATTCAGTTCCTGTGTAGCCAAGTTTACATTCCGTGTATTACTGATATCTTATGATGTTTCTTTTTCTGTGTGACTTATTTCAGTTAGAATCATCGTACCTGAATCCACTCATTGTGCTGCTACGGGCCTGATGGCATAGATTTCACTGCTGAGTGATACTGCATTGTACGTAAGTACCACAAGTTCTTTATCCATTTTTCACTTTCTGTGATATTGAACTTGTACGGTAAACGAGGTTCTTGTAAACAGAGGCGTCCCAAACATTGGGGTGGCTGTATCTTTTTGATTTTAATTTCCCTAAGCTATAGGACCATAAGTGGAAGTGGCCTAGGCTCTGTCGCTTTGTTTTTTAGATGTTTCAGGAAACACCATACACTTCTCCCGAGTGTCTGTTGGCAATTGACATCCCGCCCATCAGCATAACAAGGCTCCCAGTTCTCCATGGCCTGTCCTGCCTTTCTGGATTTTACACTTTTTTCAGATGGCCCTTTTGACCGGGGGGAAGTGAGACTTCATTGTAGTGCAGATTTCCTTTGCAAGCTTGCTTGGTTGGCCAAAAAGGGCGTATGCGTTTTTTCCTGAATATATTCAGGAAAAATCGCATACGCCCTTTTTGGCCAAGTGCATCATTGTGGACGTTCTGCCTCTTTTCCTATGCTTTCAATGCAATTCCAGTCTACCTCCTGAAATCGGTTTCCTGCAATTCTGCCCCGCTTTCAAGTCCTCTTGGCAGCCTTACTTCAGTATATTTTTGGACGATAGTTGTCATTTATAACTCTGCAGGTTTGTGAATTACAGTGCCCCTGAGCTCCTTTCTTCAACTCGTTTTCTTGTGAGCTGGCCGCAACACCGCAGGATGGCTTCAGGCCCTAATCTGGTTCCGGCACGGCACGCTGAGCCTTTGGTTATTTCCTCTTCCTGGTGGGAAATGAGAGTTAAATTTGCCCGTCCAGACACCTCCAGCTAGTCTCTCATTGGTTCTCGCTATTCCTGTTCATCTTCCGCAGAAATTGCAAACTGGGCCAAACAGGAGGTTAAAGGGACTGACTCTCCAAGTCGGGAGAGTCTTAGTAAAGCGTCTGGAATGTTGCACCCGAGTACCAGGGTACGAAAACTGAGACATATTTGAACACGTCTCCCGATCACATGGTTGATCATACTCTAGGTTCCACATGCATGTTTTAGCTGAAGGAAGAATACCTTAAACCTGGGTAGTTGAAACCCGTGGAATGGGTACCATGCAATATGACTTCAAAGGGTCTTCATTTGCTCACCGAACCTCTCCAATCCTATCACTGCTGCGTTTATGTCCCTGTACACATGCTTGATTCTCTTTCGGAGACATAGCAATCCATAGGTTTTAAGATACTTAAGAGTCAGGTACATTCTTAGGCGTTTAATATGCGGTGTTGAGTCCATTTCGTTGAGCAAGGAGTAGCTCTTGTCTATTCCATATTTGGCTTAAGGAACTTTATCTGTGCTCATTTCAATCTCTGGTTTTATGCAGCACCCCAACTCACCTTTACCCTTAAACAAGCATAAGTTGGTTTTCTAAATTTGAGACCCTGTTCTGTTCTGTAATTCAGTTCCTGTGTAGCCAAGTTTACATTCCGTGTATTACTGATATCTTATGATGTTTCTTTTTCTGTGTGACTTATTTCAGTTAGAATCATCGTACCTGAATCCACTCATTGTGCTGCTACGGGCCTGATGGCATAGATTTCACTGCTGAGTGATACTGCATTGTACGTAAGTACCACAAGTTCTTTATCCATTTTTCACTTTCTGTGATATTGAACTTGTACGGTAAACGAGGTTCTTGTAAACAGAGGCGTCCCAAACATTGGGGTGGCTGTATCTTTTTGATTTTAATTTCCCTAAGCTATAGGACCATAAGTGGAAGTGCCCTAGGCTCTGTTGCTTTGTTTTTTAGATGTTTCAGGAAACACCATACACTTCTCCCAAGTGTCTGTTGGCAATTGACATCCCGCCCATCAGCATAACAAGGCTCCCAGTTCTCCATGGCCTGTCCTGCCTTTCTGGATTTTACACTTTTTTCAGATGGCCCTTTTGACCGGGGGGAAGTGAGACTTCATTGTAGTGCAGATTTCCTTTGCAAGCTTGCTTGGTTGGCCAAAAAGGGCGTATGCGTTTTTTCCTGAATATATTCAGGAAAAATCGCATACGCCCTTTTTGGCCAAGTGCATCATTGTGGACGTTCTGCCTCTTTTCCTATGCTTTCAATGCAATTCCAGTCTACCTCCTGAAATCGGTTTCCTGCAATTCTGCCCCGCTTTCAAGTCCTCTTGGCAGCCTTACTTCAGTATATTTTTGGACGATAGTTGTCATTTATAACTCTGCAGGTTTGTGAATTACAGTGCCCCTGAGCTCCTTTCTTCAACTCGTTTTCTTGTGAGCTGGCCGCAACACCGCAGGATGGCTTCAGGCCCTAATCTGGTTCCGGCACGGCACGCTGAGCCTTTGGTTATTTCCTCTTCCTGGTGGGAAATGAGAGTTAAATTTGCCCGTCCAGACACCTCCAGCTAGTCTCTCATTGGTTCTCGCTATTCCTGTTCATCTTCCGCAGAAATTGCAAACTGGGCCAAACAGGAGGTTAAAGGGACTGACTCTCCAAGTCGGGAGAGTCTTAGTAAAGCGTCTGGAATGTTGCACCCGAGTACCAGGGTACGAAAACTGAGATATATTTGAACACGTCTCCCGATCACATGGTTGATCATACTCTAGGTTCCACATGCATGTTTTAGCTGAAGGAAGAATACCTTAAACCTGGGTAGTTGAAACCCGTGGAATGGGTACCATGCAATATGACTTCAAAGGGTCTTCATTTGCTCACCGAACCTCTCCAATCCTATCACTGCTGCGTTTATGTCCCTGTACACATGCTTGATTCTCTTTCGGAGACATAGCAATCCATAGGTTTTAAGATACTTAAGAGTCAGGTACATTCTTAGGCGTTTAATATGCGGTGTTGAGTCCATTTCGTTGAGCAAGGAGTAGCTCTTGTCTATTCCATATTTGGCTTAAGGAACTTTATCTGTGCTCATTTCAATCTCTGGTTTTATGCAGCACCCCAACTCACCTTTACCCTTAAACAAGCATAAGTTGGTTTTCTAAATTTGAGACCCTGTTCTGTTCTGTAATTCAGTTCCTGTGTAGCCAAGTTTACATTCCGTGTATTACTGATATCTTATGATGTTTCTTTTTCTGTGTGACTTATTTCAGTTAGAATCATCGTACCTGAATCCACTCATTGTGCTGCTACGGGCCTGATGGCATAGATTTCACTGCTGAGTGATACTGCATTGTACGTAAGTACCACAAGTTCTTTATCCATTTTTCACTTTCTGTGATATTGAACTTGTACGGTAAACGAGGTTCTTGTAAACAGAGGCGTCCCAAACATTGGGGTGGCTGTATCTTTTTGATTTTAATTTCCCTAAGCTATAGGACCATAAGTGGAAGTGCCCTAGGCTCTGTTGCTTTGTTTTTTAGATGTTTCAGGAAACACCATACACTTCTCCCAAGTGTCTGTTGGCAATTGACATCCCGCCCATCAGCATAACAAGGCTCCCAGTTCTCCATGGCCTGTCCTGCCTTTCTGGATTTTACACTTTTTTCAGATGGCCCTTTTGACTGGGAGGAAGTGAGACTTCATTGTAGTGCAGATTTCCTTTGCAAGCTTGCTTGGTTGGCCAAAAAGGGCGTATGCGTTTTTTCCTGAATATATTCAGGAAAAAACGCATACGCCCTTTTTGGCCAAGTGCATCATTGTGGACGTTCTGCCTCTTTTCCTATGCTTTCAATGCAATTCCAGTCTACCTCCTGAAATCGGTTTCCTGCAATTCTGCCCCGCTTTCAAGTCCTCTTGGCAGCCTTACTTCAGTATATTTTTGGACGATAGTTGTCATTTATAACTCTGCAGGTTTGTGAATTACAGTGCCCCTGAGCTCCTTTCTTCAACTCGTTTTCTTGTGAGCTGGCCGCAACACCGCAGGATGGCTTCAGGCCCTAATCTGGTTCCGGCACGGCACGCTGAGCCTTTGGTTATTTCCTCTTCCTGGTGGGAAATGAGAGTTAAATTTGCCCGTCCAGACACCTCCAGCTAGTCTCTCATTGGTTCTCGCTATTCCTGTTCATCTTCCGCAGAAATTGCAAACTGGGCCAAACAGGAGGTTAAAGGGACTGACTCTCCAAGTCGGGAGAGTGTTAGTAAAGCGTCTGGAATGTTGCACCCGAGTACCAGGGTACGAAAACTGAGACATATTTGAACACGTCTCCCGATCGCATGGTTGATCATACTCTAGGTTCCACATGCATGTTTTAGCTGAAGGAAGAATACCTTAAACCTGGGTAGTTGAAACCCGTGGAATGGGTACCATGCAATATGACTTCAAAGGGTCTTCATTTGCTCACCGAACCTCTCCAATCCTATCACTGCTGCGTTTATGTCCCTGTACACATGCTTGATTCTCTTTCGGAGACATAGCAATCCATAGGTTTTAAGATACTTAAGAGTCAGGTACATTCTTAGGCGTTTAATATGCGGTGTTGAGTCCATTTCGTTGAGCAAGGAGTAGCTCTTGTCTATTCCATATTTGGCTTAAGGAACTTTATCTGTGCTCATTTCAATCTCTGGTTTTATGCAGCACCCCAACTCACCTTTACCCTTAAACAAGCATAAGTTGGTTTTCTAAATTTGAGACCCTGTTCTGTTCTGTAATTCAGTTCCTGTGTAGCCAAGTTTACATTCCGTGTATTACTGATATCTTATGATGTTTCTTTTTCTGTGTGACTTATTTCAGTTAGAATCATCGTACCTGAATCCACTCATTGTGCTGCTACGGGCCTGATGACATAGATTTCACTGCTGAGTGATACTGCATTGTACGTAAGTACCACAAGTTCTTTATCCATTTTTCACTTTCTGTGATATTGAACTTGTACGGTAAACGAGGTTCTTGTAAACAGAGGCGTCCCAAACATTGGGGTGGCTGTATCTTTTTGATTTTAATTTCCCTAAGCTATAGGACCATAAGTGGAAGTGGCCTAGGCTCTGTTGCTTTGTTTTTTAGATGTTTCAGGAAACACCATACACTTCTCCCGAGTGTCTGTTGGCAATTGACATCCCGCCCATCAGCATAACAAGGCTCCCAGTTCTCCATGGCCTGTCCTGCCTTTCTGGATTTTACACTTTTTTCAGATGGCCCTTTTGACCGGGGGGGGGGGGAAGTGAGACTTCATTGTAGTGCAGATTTCCTTTGCAAGCTTGCTTGGTTGGCCAAAAAGGGCGTATGCGTTTTTTCCTGAATATATTCAGGAAAAAACGCATACGCCCTTTTTGGCCAAGTGCATCATTGTGGACGTTCTGCCTCTTTTCCTATGCTTTCAATGCAATTCCAGTCTACCTCCTGAAATCGGTTTCCTGCAATTCTGCCCCGCTTTCAAGTCCTCTTGGCAGCCTTACTTCAGTATATTTTTGGACGATAGTTGTCATTTATAACTCTGCAGGTTTGTGAATTACAGTGCCCCTGAGCTCCTTTCTTCAACTCGTTTTCTTGTGAGCTGGCCGCAACACCGCAGGATGGCTTCAGGCCCTAATCTGGTTCCGGCACGGCACGCTGAGCCTTTGGTTATTTCCTCTTCCTGGTGGGAAATGAGAGTTAAATTTGCCCGTCCAGACACCTCCAGCTAGTCTCTCATTGGTTCTCGCTATTCCTGTTCATCTTCCGCAGAAATTGCAAACTGGGCCAAACAGGAGGTTAAAGGGACTGACTCTCCAAGTCGGGAGAGTGTTAGTAAAGCGTCTGGAATGTTGCACCCGAGTACCAGGGTACGAAAACTGAGACATATTTGAACACGTCTCCCGATCGCATGGTTGATCATACTCTAGGTTCCACATGCATGTTTTAGCTGAAGGAAGAATACCTTAAACCTGGGTAGTTGAAACCCGTGGAATGGGTACCATGCAATATGACTTCAAAGGGTCTTCATTTGCTCACCGAACCTCTCCAATCCTATCACTGCTGCGTTTATGTCCCTGTACACATGCTTGATTCTCTTTCGGAGACATAGCAATCCATAGGTTTTAAGATACTTAAGAGTCAGGTACATTCTTAGGCGTTTAATATGCGGTGTTGAGTCCATTTCGTTGAGCAAGGAGTAGCTCTTGTCTATTCCATATTTGGCTTAAGGAACTTTATCTGTGTTCATTTCAATCTCTGGTTTTATGCAGCACCCCAACTCACCTTTCCCCTTAAACAAGCATAAGTTGGTTTTCTAAATTTGAGACCCTGTTCTGTTCTGTAATTCAGTTCCTGTGTAGCCAAGTTTACATTCCGTGTATTACTGATAGCTTATGATGTTTCTTTTTCTGTGTGACTTATTTCAGTTAGAATCATCGTACCTGAATCCACTCATTGTGCTGCTACGGGCCTGATGACATAGATTTCACTGCTGAGTGATACTGCATTGTACGTAAGTACCACAAGTTCTTTATCCATTTTTCACTTTCTGTGATATTGAACTTGTACGGTAAACGAGGTTCTTGTAAACAGAGGCGTCCCAAACATTGGGGTGGCTGTATCTTTTTGATTTTAATTTCCCTAAGCTATAGGACCATAAGTGGAAGTGCCCTAGGCTCTGTTGCTTTGTTTTTTAGATGTTTCAGGAAACACCATACACTTCTCCCGAGTGTCTGTTGGCAATTGACATCCCGCCCATCAGCATAACAAGGCTCCCAGTTCTCCATGGCCTGTCCTGCCTTTCTGGATTTTACACTTTTTTCAGATGGCCCTTTTGACCGGGGGGGGGGGGAAGTGAGACTTCATTGTAGTGCAGATTTCCTTTGCAAGCTTGCTTGGTTGGCCAAAAAGGGCGTATGCGTTTTTTCCTGAATATATTCAGGAAAAAACGCATACGCCCTTTTTGGCCAAGTGCATCATTGTGGACGTTCTGCCTCTTTTCCTATGCTTTCAATGCAATTCCAGTCTACCTCCTGAAATCGGTTTCCTGCAATTCTGCCCCGCTTTCAAGTCCTCTTGGCAGCCTTACTTCAGTATATTTTTGGACGATAGTTGTCATTTATAACTCTGCAGGTTTGTGAATTACAGTGCCCCTGAGCTCCTTTCTTCAACTCGTTTTCTTGTGAGCTGGCCGCAACACCGCAGGATGGCTTCAGGCCCTAATCTGGTTCCGGCACGGCACGCTGAGCCTTTGGTTATTTCCTCTTCCTGGTGGGAAATGAGAGTTAAATTTGCCCGTCCAGACACCTCCAGCTAGTCTCTCATTGGTTCTCGCTATTCCTGTTCATCTTCCGCAGAAATTGCAAACTGGGCCAAACAGGAGGTTAAAGGGACTGACTCTCCAAGTCGGGAGAGTGTTAGTAAAGCGTCTGGAATGTTGCACCCGAGTACCAGGGTACGAAAACTGAGACATATTTGAACACGTCTCCCGATCGCATGGTTGATCATACTCTAGGTTCCACATGCATGTTTTAGCTGAAGGAAGAATACCTTAAACCTGGGTAGTTGAAACCCGTGGAATGGGTACCATGCAATATGACTTCAAAGGGTCTTCATTTGCTCACCGAACCTCTCCAATCCTATCACTGCTGCGTTTATGTCCCTGTACACATGCTTGATTCTCTTTCGGAGACATAGCAATCCATAGGTTTTAAGATACTTAAGAGTCAGGTACATTCTTAGGCGTTTAATATGCGGTGTTGAGTCCATTTCGTTGAGCAAGGAGTAGCTCTTGTCTATTCCATATTTGGCTTAAGGAACTTTATCTGTGTTCATTTCAATCTCTGGTTTTATGCAGCACCCCAACTCACCTTTCCCCTTAAACAAGCATAAGTTGGTTTTCTAAATTTGAGACCCTGTTCTGTTCTGTAATTCAGTTCCTGTGTAGCCAAGTTTACATTCCGTGTATTACTGATAGCTTATGATGTTTCTTTTTCTGTGTGACTTATTTCAGTTAGAATCATCGTACCTGAATCCACTCATTGTGCTGCTACGGGCCTGATGACATAGATTTCACTGCTGAGTGATACTGCATTGTACGTAAGTACCACAAGTTCTTTATCCATTTTTCACTTTCTGTGATATTGAACTTGTACGGTAAACGAGGTTCTTGTAAACAGAGGCGTCCCAAACATTGGGGTGGCTGTATCTTTTTGATTTTAATTTCCCTAAGCTATAGGACCATAAGTGGAAGTGCCCTAGGCTCTGTTGCTTTGTTTTTTAGATGTTTCAGGAAACACCATACACTTCTCCCGAGTGTCTGTTGGCAATTGACATCCCGCCCATCAGCATAAGAAGGCTCCCAGTTCTCCATGGCCTGTCCTGCCTTTCTGGATTTTACACTTTTTTCAGATGGCCCTTTTGACCGGGGGGGGGGGGGGAAGTGAGACTTCATTGTAGTGCAGATTTCCTTTGCAAGCTTGCTTGTTTGGCCAAAAAGGGCGTATGCGTTTTTTCCTGAATATATTCAGGAAAAAACGCATACGTCCTTTTTGGCCAAGTGCATCATTGTGGACGTTCTGCCTCTTTTCCTACGCTTTCAATGCAATTCCAGTCTACCTCCTGAAATCGGTTTCCTGCAATTCTGCCCCGCTTTCAAGTCCTATTGGCAGCCTTACTTCAGTATATTTTTGGACGATAGTTGTCATTTATAACTCTGCAGGTTTGTGAATTACAGTGCCCCTGAGCTCCTTTCTTCAACTCGTTTTCTTGTGAGCTGGCCGCAACAC
This sequence comes from Globicephala melas, assembly GCF_963455315.2. NCBI lineage: Eukaryota > Metazoa > Chordata > Mammalia > Artiodactyla > Delphinidae > Globicephala > Globicephala melas. The sequence continues at coordinate 19,925 of NW_027207374.1, forward strand.
CGCAGGATGGCTTCAGGCCCTAATCTGGTTCCGGCACGGCATGCTGAGCCTTTGGTTCTTTCCTCTTCCTGGTGGGAAATAAGAGTTAAATTTGCCCGTCCAGACACCTCCAGCTAGTCTCTCATTGGTTCTCGCTATTCCTGTTCATCTTCCGCAGAAATTGCAAACTGGGCCAAACAGGAGGTTAAAGGGACTGACTCTCCAAGTCGGGAGAGTGTTAGTAAAGCGTCTGGAATGTTGCACCCGAGTACCAGGGTACGAAAACTGAGACATATTTGAACACGTCTCCCGATCACATGGTTGATCATACTCTAGGTTCCACATGCATGTTTTAGCTGAAGGAAGAATACCTTAAACCTGGGTAGTTGAAACCCGTGGAATGGGTACCATGCAATATGACTTCAAAGGGTCTTCATTTGCTCACCGAACCTCTCCAATCCTATCACTGCTGCGTTTATGTCCCTGTACACATGCTTGATTCTCTTTCGGAGACATAGCAATCCATAGGTTTTAAGATACTTAAGAGTCAGGTACATTCTTAGGCGTTTAATATGCGGTGTTGAGTCCATTTCGTTGAGCAAGGAGTAGCTCTTGTCTATTCCATATTTGGCTTAAGGAACTTTATCTGTGCTCATTTCAATCTCTGGTTTTATGCAGCACCCCAACTCACCTTTACCCTTAAACAAGCATAAGTTGGTTTTCTAAATTTGAGACCCTGTTCTGTTCTGTAATTCAGTTCCTGTGTAGCCAAGTTTACATTCCGTGTATTACTGATATCTTATGATGTTTCTTTTTCTGTGTGACTTATTTCAGTTAGAATCATCGTACCTGAATCCACTCATTGTGCTGCTACGGGCCTGATGACATAGATTTCACTGCTGAGTGATACTGCATTGTACGTAAGTACCACAAGTTCTTTATCCATTTTTCACTTTCTGTGATATTGAACTTGTACGGTAAACGAGGTTCTTGTAAACAGAGGCGTCCCAAACATTGGGGTGGCTGTATCTTTTTGATTTTAATTTCCCTAAGCTATAGGACCATAAGTGGAAGTGGCCTAGGCTCTGTTGCTTTGTTTTTTAGATGTTTCAGGAAACACCATACACTTCTCCCGAGTGTCTGTTGGCAATTGACATCCCGCCCATCAGCATAACAAGGCTCCCAGTTCTCCATGGCCTGTCCTGCCTTTCTGGATTTTACACTTTTTTCAGATGGCCCTTTTGACCGGGGGGGGGGGGGAAGTGAGACTTCATTGTAGTGCAGATTTCCTTTGCAAGCTTGCTTGGTTGGCCAAAAAGGGCGTATGCGTTTTTTCCTGAATATATTCAGGAAAAAACGCATACGCCCTTTTTGGCCAAGTGCATCATTGTGGACGTTCTGCCTCTTTTCCTACGCTTTCAATGCAATTCCAGTCTACCTCCTGAAATCGGTTTCCTGCAATTCTGCCCCGCTTTCAAGTCCTATTGGCAGCCTTACTTCAGTATATTTTTGGACGATAGTTGTCATTTATAACTCTGCAGGTTTGTGAATTACAGTGCCCCTGAGCTCCTTTCTTCAACTCGTTTTCTTGTGAGCTGGCCGCAACACCGCAGGATGGCTTCAGGCCCTAATCTGGTTCCGGCACGGCATGCTGAGCCTTTGGTTCTTTCCTCTTCCTGGTGGGAAATAAGAGTTAAATTTGCCCGTCCAGACACCTCCAGCTAGTCTCTCATTGGTTCTCGCTATTCCTGTTCATCTTCCGCAGAAATTGCAAACTGGGCCAAACAGGAGGTTAAAGGGACTGACTCTCCAAGTCGGGAGAGTGTTAGTAAAGCGTCTGGAATGTTGCACCCGAGTACCAGGGTACGAAAACTGAGACATATTTGAACACGTCTCCCGATCACATGGTTGATCATACTCTAGGTTCCACATGCATGTTTTAGCTGAAGGAAGAATACCTTAAACCTGGGTAGTTGAAACCCGTGGAATGGGTACCATGCAATATGACTTCAAAGGGTCTTCATTTGCTCACCGAACCTCTCCAATCCTATCACTGCTGCGTTTATGTCCCTGTACACATGCTTGATTCTCTTTCGGAGACATAGCAATCCATAGGTTTTAAGATACTTAAGAGTCAGGTACATTCTTAGGCGTTTAATATGCGGTGTTGAGTCCATTTCGTTGAGCAAGGAGTAGCTCTTGTCTATTCCATATTTGGCTTAAGGAACTTTATCTGTGCTCATTTCAATCTCTGGTTTTATGCAGCACCCCAACTCACCTTTACCCTTAAACAAGCATAAGTTGGTTTTCTAAATTTGAGACCCTGTTCTGTTCTGTAATTCAGTTCCTGTGTAGCCAAGTTTACATTCCGTGTATTACTGATATCTTATGATGTTTCTTTTTCTGTGTGACTTATTTCAGTTAGAATCAGCGTACCTGAATCCACTCATTGTGCTGCTACGGGCCTGATGACATAGATTTCACTGCTGAGTGATACTGCATTGTACGTAAGTACCACAAGTTCTTTATCCATTTTTCACTTTCTGTGATATTGAACTTGTACGGTAAACGAGGTTCTTGTAAACAGAGGCGTCCCAAACATTGGGGTGGCTGTATCTTTTTGATTTTAATTTCCCTAAGCTATAGGACCATAAGTGGAAGTGGCCTAGGCTCTGTTGCTTTGTTTTTTAGATGTTTCAGGAAACACCATACACTTCACCCGAGTGTCTGTTGGCAATTGACATCCCGCCCATCAGCATAACAAGGCTCCCAGTTCTCCATGGCCTGTCCTGCCTTTCTGGATTTTACACTTTTTTCAGATGGCCCTTTTGACCGGGGGGGGGGAAGTGAGACTTCATTGTAGTGCAGATTTCCTTTGCAAGCTTGCTTGGTTGGCCAAAAAGGGCGTATGCGTTTTTTCCTGAATATATTCAGGAAAAAACGCATACGCCCTTTTTGGCCAAGTGCATCATTGTGGACGTTCTGCCTCTTTTCCTATGCTTTCAATGCAATTCCAGTCTACCTCCTGAAATCGGTTTCCTGCAATTCTGCCCCGCTTTCAAGTCCTCTTGGCAGCCTTACTTCAGTATATTTTTGGACGATAGTTGTCATTTATAACTCTGCAGGTTTGTGAATTACAGTGCCCCTGAGCTCCTTTCTTCAACTCGTTTTCTTGTGAGCTGGCCGCAACACCGCAGGATGGCTTCAGGCCCTAATCTGGTTCCGGCACGGCACGCTGAGCCTTTGGTTATTTCCTCTTCCTGGTGGGAAATGAGAGTTAAATTTGCCCGTCCAGACACCTCCAGCTAGTCTCTCATTGGTTCTCGCTATTCCTGTTCATCTTCCGCAGAAATTGCAAACTGAGCCAAACAGGAGGTTAAAGGGACTGACTCTCCAAGTCGGGAGAGTGTTAGTAAAGCGTCTGGAATGTTGCACCCGAGTACCAGGGTACGAAAACTGAGACATATTTGAACACGTCTCCCGATCACATGGTTGATCATACTCTAGGTTCCACATGCATGTTTTAGCTGAAGGAAGAATACCTTAAACCTGGGTAGTTGAAACCCGTGGAATGGGTACCATGCAATATGACTTCAAAGGGTCTTCATTTGCTCACCGAACCTCTCCAATCCTATCACTGCTGCGTTTATGTCCCTGTACACATGCTTGATTCTCTTTCGGAGACATAGCAATCCATAGGTTTTAAGATACTTAAGAGTCAGGTACATTCTTAGGCGTTTAATATGCGGTGTTGAGTCCATTTCGTTGAGCAAGGAGTAGCTCTTGTCTATTCCATATTTGGCTTAAGGAACTTTATCTGTGCTCATTTCAATCTCTGGTTTTATGCAGCACCCCAACTCACCTTTCCCCTTAAGCAAGCATAAGTTGGTTTTCTAAATTTGAGACCCTGTTCTGTTTTGGAATTCAGTTCCTGTGTAGCCAAGTTTACATTCCGTGTATTACTGATATCTTATGATGTTTCTTTTTCTGTGTGACTTATTTCAGTTAGAATCATCATACCTGAATCCACTCATTGTGCTGCTAAGGGCCTGATGACATAGATTTCATTGCTGAGTGATATTGCTTTGTAAGTAAATACCGCAACTTCTTTATCCATTTTTCACTTTCTGCGATGTTGAACTTGTACTGTAAACGAGGTTCTTGTAAACAGAGCCGTTCCAAACTTCGGGGTGGCTGTATCTTTTTGATTTTAATTTCCCTAAGCTATAGGACCATAAGTGGAAGTGCCCTAGGCTCTGTTGCTTTGTTTTTTAGATGTTTCAGGAAACACCATACACTTCTCCCCAGTGTCTGTTGGCAATTTACATCCCGCCCATCAGCATAACAAGGCTCCCAGTTCTCCATGGCCTGTCCTGCCTTTCTGGATTTTACACTTTTTTCAGATGGCCCTTTTGACCGGGCGGGGGGGGAAGTGAGACTTCATTGTAGTGCAGATTTCCTTTGCAAGCTTGCTTGTTTGGCCAAAAAGGGCGTATGCGTTTTTTCCTGAATATATTCAGGAAAAAACGCATACGCCCTTTTTGGCCAAGTGCATCATTGTGGACGTTCTGCCTGTTTTCCTATGCTTTCAATGCAATTCCAGTCTACCTCCTGAAATCGGTTTCCTGCAATTCTGCCCCGCTTTCAAGTCCTCTTGGCAGCCTTACTTCAGTATATTTTTGGACGATAGTTGTCATTTATAACTCTGCAAGTTTGTGAATTACAGTGCCCCTGAGCTCCTTTCTTCAACTCGTTTTCTTGTGAGCTGGCCGCAACACCGCAGGATGGCTTCAGGCCCTAATCTGGTTCCGGCACGGCACGCTGAGCCTTTGGTTATTTCCTCTTCCTGGTGGGAAATGAGAGTTAAATTTGCCCGTCCAGACACCTCCAGCTAGTCTCTCATTGGTTCTCGCTATTCCTGTTCATCTTCCGCAGAAATTGCAAACTGGGCCAAACAGGAGGTTAAAGGGACTGACTCTCCAAGTCGGGAGAGTATTAGTAAAGCGTCTGGAATGTTGCACCCGAGTACCAGGGTACGAAAACTGAGACATATTTGAACACGTCTCCCGATCACATGGTTGATCATACTCTAGGTTCCACATGCATGTTTTAGCTGAAGGAAGAATACCTTAAACCTGGGTAGTTGAAACCCGTGGAATGGGTACCATGCAATATGACTTCAAAGGGTCTTCATTTGCTCACCGAACCTCTCCAATCCTATCACTGCTGCGTTTATGTCCCTGTACACATGCTTGATTCTCTTTCGGAGACATAGCAATGCATAGGTATTAAGATACTTAAGAGTCAGGTACATTCTTAGGCGTTTAATATGCGGTGTTGAGTCCATTTCGTTGAGCAAGGAGTAGCTCTTGTCTATTCCATATTTGGCTTAAGGAACTTTATCTGTGCTCATTTCAATCTCTGGTTTTATGCAGCACCCCAACTCACCTTTACCCTTAAACAAGCATAAGTTGGTTTTCTAAATTTGAGACCCTGTTCTGTTCTGTAATTCAGTTCCTGTGTAGCCAAGTTTACATTCCGTGTATTACTGATATCTTATGATGTTTCTTTTTCTGTGTGACTTATTTCAGTTAGAATCAGCGTACCTGAATCCACTCATTGTGCTGCTACGGGCCTGATGACATAGATTTCACTGCTGAGTGATACTGCATTGTACGTAAGTACCACAAGTTCTTTATCCATTTTTCACTTTCTGTGATATTGAACTTGTACGGTAAACGAGGTTCTTGTAAACAGAGGCGTCCCAAACATTGGGGTGGCTGTATCTTTTTGATTTTAATTTCCCTAAGCTATAGGACCATAAGTGGAAGTGGCCTAGGCTCTGTTGCTTTGTTTTTTAGATGTTTCAGGAAACACCATACACTTCTCCCGAGTGTCTGTTGGCAATTGACATCCCGCCCATCAGCATAACAAGGCTCCCAGTTCTCCATGGCCTGTCCTGCCTTTCTGGATTTTACACTTTTTTCAGATGGCCCTTTTGACCGGGGGGAAGTGAGACTTCATTGTAGTGCAGATTTCCTTTGCAAGCTTGCTTGGTTGGCCAAAAAGGGCGTATGCGTTTTTTCCTGAATATATTCAGGAAAAAACGCATACGCCCTTTTTGGCCAAGTGCATCATTGTGGACGTTCTGCCTCTTTTCCTATGCTTTCAATGCAATTCCAGTCTACCTCCTGAAATCGGTTTCCTGCAATTCTGCCCCGCTTTCAAGTCCTCTTGGCAGCCTTACTTCAGTATATTTTTGGACGATAGTTGTCATTTATAACTCTGCAAGTTTGTGAATTACAGTGCCCCTGAGCTCCTTTCTTCAACTCGTTTTCTTGTGATCTGGCCGCAACACCGCAGGATGGCTTCAGGCCCTAATCTGGTTCCGGCACGGCACGCTGAGCCTTTGGTTATTTCCTCTTCCTGGTGGGAAATGAGAGTTAAATTTGCCCGTCCAGACACCTCCAGCTAGTCTCTCATTGGTTCTCGCTATTCCTGTTCATCTTCCGCAGAAATTGCAAACTGGGCCAAACAGGAGGTTAAAGGGACTGACTCTCCAAGTCGGGAGAGTATTAGTAAAGCGTCTGGAATGTTGCACCCGAGTACCAGGGTACGAAAAGTGAGACATATTTGAACACGTCTCCCGATCACATGGTTGATCATACTCTAGGTTCCACATGCATGTTTTAGCTGAAGGAAGAATACCTTAAACCTGGGTAGTTGAAACCCGTGGAATGGGTACCATGCAATATGACTTCAAAGGGTCTTCATTTGCTCACCGAACCTCTCCAATCCTATCACTGCTGCGTTTATGTCCCTGTACACATGCTTGATTCTCTTTCGGAGACATAGCAATGCATAGGTTTTAAGATACTTAAGAGTCAGGTACATTCTTAGGCGTTTAATATGCGGTGTTGAGTCCATTTCGTTGAGCAAGGAGTAGCTCTTGTCTATTCCATATTTGGCTTAAGGAACTTTATCTGTGCTCATTTCAATCTCTGGTTTTATGCAGCACCCCAACTCACCTTTACCCTTAAGCAAGCATAAGTTGGTTTTCTAAATTTGAGACCCTGTTCTGTTCTGTAATTCAGTTCCTGTGTAGCCAAGTTTACATTCCGTGTATTACTGATAGCTTATGATGTTTCTTTTTCTGTGTGACTTATTTCAGTTAGAATCATCGTACCTGAATCCACTCATTGTGCTGCTACGGGCCTGATGACATAGATTTCACTGCTGAGTGATACTGCATTGTACGTAAGTACCACAAGTTCTTTATCCATTTTTCACTTTCTGTGATATTGAAGTTGTACGGTAAACGAGGTTCTTGTAAACAGAGGCGTCCCAAACATTGGGGTGGCTGTATCTTTTTGATTTTAATTTCCCTAAGCTATAGGACCATAAGTGGAAGTGGCCTAGGCTCTGTTGCTTTGTTTTTTAGATGTTTCAGGAAACACCATACACTTCTCCCGAGTGTCTGTTGGCAATTTACATCCCGCCCATCAGCATAACAAGGCTCCCAGTTCTCCATGGCCTGTCCTGCCTTTCTGGATTTTACACTTTTTTCAGATGGCCCTTTTGACCGGGGGGAAGTGAGACTTCATTGTAGTGCAGATTTCCTTTGCAAGCTTGCTTGGTTGGCCAAAAAGGGCGTATGCGTTTTTTCCTGAATATATTCAGGAAAAAACGCATACGCCCTTTTTGGCCAAGTGCATCATTGTGGACGTTCTGCCTCTTTTCCTATGCTTTCAATGCAATTCCAGTCTACCTCCTGAAATCGGTTTCCTGCAATTCTGCCCCGCTTTCAAGTCCTCTTGGCAGCCTTACTTCAGTATATTTTTGGACGATAGTTGTCATTTATAACTCTGCAGGTTTGTGAATTACAGTGCCCCTGAGCTCCTTTCTTCAACTCGCTTTCTTGTGAGCTGGCCGCAACACCACAGGATGGCTTCAGGCCCTAATCTGGTTCCGGCACGGCACGCTGAGCCTTTGGTTATTTCCTCTTCCTGGTGGGAAATGAGAGTTAAATTTGCCCGTCCAGACACCTCCAGCTAGTCTCTCCTTGGTTCTCGCTATTCCTGTTCATCTTCCGCAGAAATTGCAAACTGGGCCAAACAGGAGGTTAAAGGGACTGACTCTCCAAGTCGGGAGAGTGTTAGTAAAGCGTCTGGAATGTTGCACCCGAGTACCAGGGTATGAAAACTGAGACATATTTGAACACGTCTCCCGATCACATGGTTGATCATACTGTAGGTTCCACATGCATGTTTTAGCTGAAGGAAGAATACCTTAAACCTGGGTAGTTGAAACCCGTGGAATGGGTACCATGCAATATGACTTCAAAGGGTCTTCATTTGCTCACCGAACCTCTCCAATCCTATCACTGCTGCGTTTATGTCCCTGTACACATGCTTGATTCTCTTTCGGAGACATAGCAATCCATAGGTTTTAAGATACTTAAGAGTCAGGTACATTCTTAGGCGTTTAATATGCGGTGTTGAGTCCATTTCGTTGAGCAAGGAGTAGCTCTTGTCTATTCCATATTTGGCTTAAGGAACTTTATCTGTGCTCATTTCAATCTCTGGTTTTATGCAGCACCCCAACTCACCTTTACCCTTAAACAAGCATAAGTTGGTTTTCTAAATTTGAGACCCTGTTCTGTTCTGTAATTCAGTTCCTGTGTAGCCAAGTTTACATTCCGTGTATTACTGATATCTTATGATGTTTCTTTTTCTGTGTGACTTATTTCAGTTAGAATCATCGTACCTGAATCCACTCATTGTGCTGCTACGGGCCTGATGACATAGATTTCACTGCTGAGTGATACTGCATTGTACGTAAGTACCACAAGTTCTTTATCCATTTTTCACTTTCTGTGATATTGAACTTGTATGGTAAACGAGGTTCTTGTAAACAGAGGCGTCCCAAACATTGGGGTGGCTGTATCTTTTTGATTTTAATTTCCCTAAGCTATAGGACCATAAGTGGAAGTGCCCTAGGCTCTGTTGCTTTGTTTTTTAGATGTTTCAGGAAACACCATACACTTCTCCCGAGTGTCTGTTGGCAATTTACATCCCGCCCATCAGCATAACAAGGCTCCCAGTTCTCCATGGCCTGTCCTGCCTTTCTGGATTTTACACTTTTTTCAGATGGCCCTTTTGACCGGGGGGAAGTGAGACTTCATTGTAGTGCAGATTTCCTTTGCAAGCTTGCTTGGTTGGCCAAAAAGGGCGTATGCGTTTTTTCCTGAATATATTCAGGAAAAAACGCATACGCCCTTTTTGGCCAAGTGCATCATTGTGGACGTTCTGCCTCTTTTCCTATGCTTTCAGTGCAATTCCAGTCTACCTCCTGAAATCGGTTTCCTGCAATTCTGCCCCGCTTTCAAGTCCTCTTGGCAGCCTTACTTCAGTATATTTTTGGACGATAGTTGTCATTTATAACTCTGCAGGTTTGTGAATTACAGTGCCCCTGAGCTCCTTTCTTCAACTCGTTTTCTTGTGAGCTGGCCGCAACACCGCAGGATGGCTTCAGGCCCTAATCTGGTTCCGGCACGGCACGCTGAGCCTTTGGTTATTTCCTCTTCCTGGTGGGAAATGAGAGTTAAATTTGCCCGTCCAGACACCTCCAGCTAGTATCTCATTGGTTCTCGCTATTCCTGTTCATCTTCCGCAGAAATTGCAAACTGGGCCAAACAGGAGGTTAAAGGGACTGACTCTCCAAGTCGGGAGAGTGTTAGTAAAGCGTCTGGAATGTTGCACCCGAGTACCAGGGTACGAAAACTGAGACATATTTGAACACGTCTCCCGATCACATGGTTGATCATACTCTAGGTTCCACATGCATGTTTTAGCTGAAGGAAGAATACCTTAAACCTGGGTAGTTGAAACCCGTGGAATGGGTACCATGCAATATGACTTCAAAGGGTCTTCATTTGCTCACCGAACCTCTCCAATCCTATCACTGCTGCGTTTATGTCCCTGTACACATGCTTGATTCTCTTTCGGAGACATAGCAATCCATAGGTTTTAAGATACTTAAGAGTCAGGTACATTCTTAGGCGTTTAATATGCGGTGTTGAGTCCATTTCGTTGAGCAAGGAGTAGCTCTTGTCTATTCCATATTTGGCTTAAGGAACTTTATCTGTGCTCATTTCAATCTCTGGTTTTATGCAGCACCCCAACTCACCTTTCCCCTTAAACAAGCATAAGTTGGTTTTCTAAATTTGAGACCCTGTTCTGTTCTGTAATTCAGTTCCTGTGTAGCCAAGTTTACATTCCGTGTATTACTGATATCTTATGATGTTTCTTTTTCTGTGTGACTTATTTCAGTTAGAATCATCGTACCTGAATCCACTCATTGTGCTGCTACGGGCCTGATGACATAGATTTCACTGCTGAGTGATACTGCATTGTACGTAAGTACCACAAGTTCTTTATCCATTTTTCACTTTCTGTGATATTGAACTTGTACGGTAAACGAGGTTCTTGTAAACAGAGGCGTCCCAAACATTGGGGTGGCTGTATCTTTTTGATTTTAATTTCCCTAAGCTATAGGACCATAAGTGGAAGTGCCCTAGGCTCTGTTGCTTTGTTTTTTAGATGTTTCAGGAAACACCATACACTTCTCCCGAGTGTCTGTTGCCAATTGACATCCCGCCCATCAGCATAACAAGGCTCCCAGTTCTCCATGGCCTGTCCTGCCTTTCTGGATTTTACACTTTTTTCAGATGGCCCTTTTGACCGGGGGAAGTGAGACTTCATTGTAGTGCAGATTTCCTTTGCAAGCTGGCTTGGTTGGCCAAAAAGGGCGTATGCGTTTTTTCCTGAATATATTCAGGAAAAAACGCATACGCCCTTTTTGGCCAAGTGCATCATTGTGGACGTTCTGCCTCTTTTCCTATGCTTTCAATGCAATTCCAGTCTACCTCCTGAAATCGGTTTCCTGCAATTCTGCCCCGCTTTCAAGTCCTCTTGGCAGCCTTACTTCAGTATATTTTTGGACGATAGTTGTCATTTATAACTCTGCAGGTTTGTGAATTACAGTGCCCCTGAGCTCCTTTCTTCAACTCGTTTTCTTGTGAGCTGGCCGCAACACCGCAGGATGGCTTCAGGCCCTAATCTGGTTCCGGCACGGCACGCTGAGCCTTTGGTTCTTTCCTCTTCCTGGTGGGAAATGAGAGTTAAATTTGCCCGTCCAGACACCTCCAGCTAGTCTCTCATTGGTTCTCGCTATTCCTGTTCATCTTCCGCAGAAATTGCAAACTGGGCCAAACAGGAGGTTAAAGGGACTGACTCTCCAAGTCGGGAGAGTGTTAGTAAAGCGTCTGGAATGTTGCACCCGAGTACCAGGGTATGAAAACTGAGACATATTTGAACACGTCTCCCGATCGCATGGTTGATCATACTGTAGGTTCCACATGCATGTTTTAGCTGAAGGAAGAATACCTTAAACCTGGGTAGTTGAAACCCGTGGAATGGGTACCATGCAATATGACTTCAAAGGGTCTTCATTTGCTCACCGAACCTCTCCAATCCTATCACTGCTGCGTTTATGTCCCTGTACACATGCTTGATTCTCTTTCGGAGACATAGCAATCCATAGGTTTTAAGATACTTAAGAGTCAGGTACATTCTTAGGCGTTTAATATGCGGTGTTGAGTCCATTTCGTTGAGCAAGGAGTAGCTCTTGTCTATTCCATATTTGGCTTAAGGAACTTTATCTGTGCTCATTTCAATCTCTGGTTTTATGCAGCACCCCAACTCACCTTTACCCTTAAACAAGCATAAGTTGGTTTTCTAAATTTGAGACCCTGTTCTGTTCTGTAATTCAGTTCCTGTGTAGCCAAGTTTACATTCCGTGTATTACTGATATCTTATGATGTTTCTTTTTCTGTGTGACTTATTTCAGTTAGAATCATCGTACCTGAATCCACTCATTGTGCTGCTACGGGCCTGATGACATAGATTTCACTGCTGAGTGATACTGCATTGTACGTAAGTACCACAAGTTCTTTATCCATTTTTCACTTTCTGTGATATTGAACTTGTATGGTAAACGAGGTTCTTGTAAACAGAGGCGTCCCAAACATTGGGGTGGCTCTATCTTTTTGATTTTAATTTCCCTAAGCTATAGGACCATAAGTGGAAGTGCCCTAGGCTCTGTTGCTTTGTTTTTTAGATGTTTCAGGAAACACCATACACTTCTCCCGAGTGTCTGTTGGCAATTTACATCCCGCCCATCAGCATAACAAGGCTCCCAGTTCTCCATGGCCTGTCCTGCCTTTCTGGATTTTACACTTTTTTCAGATGGCCCTTTTGACCGGGGGGAAGTGAGACTTCATTGTAGTGCAGATTTCCTTTGCAAGCTTGCTTGGTTGGCCAAAAAGGGCGTATGCGTTTTTTCCTGAATATATTCAGGAAAAAACGCATACGCCCTTTTTGGCCAAGTGCATCATTGTGGACGTTCTGCCTCTTTTCCTATGCTTTCAGTGCAATTCCAGTCTACCTCCTGAAATCGGTTTCCTGCAATTCTGCCCCGCTTTCAAGTCCTCTTGGCAGCCTTACTTCAGTATATTTTTGGACGATAGTTGTCATTTATAACTCTGCAGGTTTGTGAATTACAGTGCCCCTGAGCTCCTTTCTTCAACTCGTTTTCTTGTGAGCTGGCCGCAACACCGCAGGATGGCTTCAGGCCCTAATCTGGTTCCGGCACGGCACGCTGAGCCTTTGGTTATTTCCTCTTCCTGGTGGGAAATGAGAGTTAAATTTGCCCGTCCAGACACCTCCAGCTAGTCTCTCATTGGTTCTCGCTATTCCTGTTCATCTTCCGCAGAAATTGCAAACTGGGCCAAACAGGAGGTTAAAGGGACTGACTCTCCAAGTGGGGAGAGTGTTAGTAAAGCGTCTGGAATGTTGCACCCGAGTACCAGGGTACGAAAACTGAGACATATTTGAACACGTCTCCCGATCACATGGTTGATCATACTCTAGGTTCCACATGCATGTTTTAGCTGAAGGAAGAATACCTTAAACCTGGGTAGTTGAAACCCGTGGAATGGGTACCATGCAATATGACTTCAAAGGGTCTTCATTTGCTCACCGAACCTCTCCAATCCTATCACTGCTGCGTTTATGTCCCTGTACACATGCTTGATTCTCTTTCGGAGACATAGCAATCCATAGGTTTTAAGATACTTAAGAGTCAGGTACATTCTTAGGCGTTTAATATGCGGTGTTGAGTCCATTTCGTTGAGCAAGGAGTAGCTCTTGTCTATTCCATATTTGGCTTAAGGAACTTTATCTGTGCTCATTTCAATCTCTGGTTTTATGCAGCACCCCAACTCACCTTTCCCCTTAAACAAGCATAAGTTGGTTTTCTAAATTTGAGACCCTGTTCTGTTCTGTAATTCAGTTCCTGTGTAGCCAAGTTTACATTCCGTGTATTACTGATATCTTATGATGTTTCTTTTTCTGTGTGACTTATTTCAGTTAGAATCATCGTACCTGAATCCACTCATTGTGCTGCTACGGGCCTGATGACATAGATTTCACTGCTGAGTGATACTGCATTGTACGTAAGTACCACAAGTTCTTTATCCATTTTTCACTTTCTGTGATATTGAACTTGTACGGTAAACGAGGTTCTTGTAAACAGAGGCGTCCCAAACATTGGGGTGGCTGTATCTTTTTGATTTTAATTTCCCTAAGCTATAGGACCATAAGTGGAAGTGCCCTAGGCTCTGTTGCTTTGTTTTTTAGATGTTTCAGGAAACACCATACACTTCTCCCGAGTGTCTGTTGCCAATTGACATCCCGCCCATCAGCATAACAAGGCTCCCAGTTCTCCATGGCCTGTCCTGCCTTTCTGGATTTTACACTTTTTTCAGATGGCCCTTTTGACCGGGGGAAGTGAGACTTCATTGTAGTGCAGATTTCCTTTGCAAGCTGGCTTGGTTGGCCAAAAAGGGCGTATGCGTTTTTTCCTGAATATATTCAGGAAAAAACGCATACGCCCTTTTTGGCCAAGTGCATCATTGTGGACGTTCTGCCTCTTTTCCTATGCTTTCAATGCAATTCCAGTCTACCTCCTGAAATCGGTTTCCTGCAATTCTGCCCCGCTTTCAAGTCCTCTTGGCAGCCTTACTTCAGTATATTTTTGGACGATAGTTGTCATTTATAACTCTGCAGGTTTGTGAATTACAGTGCCCCTGAGCTCCTTTCTTCAACTCGTTTTCTTGTGAGCTGGCCGCAACACCGCAGGATGGCTTCAGGCCCTAATCTGGTTCCGGCACGGCACGCTGAGCCTTTGGTTCTTTCCTCTTCCTGGTGGGAAATGAGAGTTAAATTTGCCCGTCCAGACACCTCCAGCTAGTCTCTCATTGGTTCTCGCTATTCCTGTTCATCTTCCGCAGAAATTGCAAACTGGGCCAAACAGGAGGTTAAAGGGACTGACTCTCCAAGTCGGGAGAGTGTTAGTAAAGCGTCTGGAATGTTGCACCCGAGTACCAGGGTACGAAAACTGAGACATATTTGAACACGTCTCCCGATCACATGGTTGATCATACTCTAGGTTCCACATGCATGTTTTAGCTGAAGGAAGAATACCTTAAACCTGGGTAGTTGAAACCCGTGGAATGGCTACCATGCAATATGACTTCAAAGGGTCTTCATTTGCTCACCGAACCTCTCCAATCCTATCACTGCTGCGTTTATGTCCCTGTACACATGCTTGATTCTCTTTCGGAGACATAGCAATCCATAGGTTTTAAGATACTTAAGAGTCAGGTACATTCTTAGGCGTTTAATATGCGGTGTTGAGTCCATTTCGTTGAGCAAGGAGTAGCTCTTGTCTATTCCATATTTGGCTTAAGGAACTTTATCTGTGCTCATTTCAATCTCTGGTTTTATGCAGCAACCCAACTCACCTTTACCCTTAAGCAAGCATAAGTTGGTTTTCTAAATTTGAGACCCTGTTCTGTTCTGTAATTCAGTTCCTGTGTAGCCAAGTTTACATTCCGTGTATTACTGATAGCTTATGATGTTTCTTTTTCTGTGTGACTTATTTCAGTTAGAATCATCGTACCTGAATCCACTCATTGTGCTGCTACGGGCCTGATGACATAGATTTCACTGCTGAGTGATACTGCATTGTACGTAAGTACCACAAGTTCTTTATCCATTTTTCACTTTCTGTGATATTGAAGTTGTACGGTAAACGAGGTTCTTGTAAACAGAGGCGTCCCAAACATTGGGGTGGCTGTATCTTTTTGATTTTAATTTCCCTAAGCTATAGGACCATAAGTGGAAGTGCCCTAGGCTCTGTTGCTTTGTTTTGTAGATGTTTCAGGAAACACCATACACTTCTCCCGAGTGTCTGTTGGCAATTTACATCCCGCCCATCAGCATAACAAGGCTCCCAGTTCTCCATGGCCTGTCCTGCCTTTCTGGATTTTACACTTTTTTCAGATGGCCCTTTTGACCGGGGGGAAGTGAGACTTCATTGTAGTGCAGATTTCCTTTGCAAGCTTGCTTGGTTGGCCAAAAAGGGCGTATGCGTTTTTTCCTGAATATATTCAGGAAAAAACGCATACGCCCTTTTTGGCCAAGTGCATCATTGTGGACGTTCTGCCTCTTTTCCTATGCTTTCAATGCAATTCCAGTCTACCTCCTGAAATCGGTTTCCTGCAATTCTGCCCCGCTTTCAAGTCCTCTTGGCAGCCTTACTTCAGTATATTTTTGGACGATAGTTGTCATTTATAACTCTGCAGGTTTGTGAATTACAGTGCCCCTGAGCTCCTTTCTTCAACTCGCTTTCTTGTGAGCTGGCCGCAACACCGCAGGATGGCTTCAGGCCCTAATCTGGTTCCGGCACGGCACGCTGAGCCTTTGGTTATTTCCTCTTCCTGGTGGGAAATGAGAGTTAAATTTGCCCGTCCAGACACCTCCAGCTAGTATCTCATTGGTTCTCGCTATTCCTGTTCATCTTCCGCAGAAATTGCAAACTGGGCCAAACAGGAGGTTAAAGGGACTGACTCTCCAAGTCGGGAGAGTGTTAGTAAAGCGTCTGGAATGTTGCACCCGAGTACCAGGGTACGAAAACTGAGACATATTTGAACACGTCTCCCGATCACATGGTTGATCATACTCTAGGTTCCACATGCATGTTTTAGCTGAAGGAAGAATACCTTAAACCTGGGTAGTTGAAACCCGTGGAATGGGTACCATGCAATATGACTTCAAAGGGTCTTCATTTGCTCACCGAACCTCTCCAATCCTATCACTGCTGCGTTTATGTCCCTGTACACATGCTTGATTCTCTTTCGGAGACATAGCAATCCATAGGTTTTAAGATACTTAAGAGTCAGGTACATTCTTAGGCGTTTAATATGCGGTGTTGAGTCCATTTCGTTGAGCAAGGAGTAGCTCTTGTCTATTCCATATTTGGCTTAAGGAACTTTATCTGTGCTCATTTCAATCTCTGGTTTTATGCAGCACCCCAACTCACCTTTCCCCTTAAACAAGCATAAGTTGGTTTTCTAAATTTGAGACCCTGTTCTGTTCTGTAATTCAGTTCCTGTGTAGCCAAGTTTACATTCCGTGTATTACTGATATCTTATGATGTTTCTTTTTCTGTGTGACTTATTTCAGTTAGAATCATCGTACCTGAATCCACTCATTGTGCTGCTACGGGCCTGATGACATAGATTTCACTGCTGAGTGATACTGCATTGTACGTAAGTACCACAAGTTCTTTATCCATTTTTCACTTTCTGTGATATTGAACTTGTACGGTAAACGAGGTTCTTGTAAACAGAGGCGTCCCAAACATTGGGGTGGCTGTATCTTTTTGATTTTAATTTCCCTAAGCTATAGGACCATAAGTGGAAGTGCCCTAGGCTCTGTTGCTTTGTTTTTTAGATGTTTCAGGAAACACCATACACTTCTCCCGAGTGTCTGTTGCCAATTGACATCCCGCCCATCAGCATAACAAGGCTCCCAGTTCTCCATGGCCTGTCCTGCCTTTCTGGATTTTACACTTTTTTCAGATGGCCCTTTTGACCGGGGGAAGTGAGACTTCATTGTAGTGCAGATTTCCTTTGCAAGCTGGCTTGGTTGGCCAAAAAGGGCGTATGCGTTTTTTCCTGAATATATTCAGGAAAAAACGCATACGCCCTTTTTGGCCAAGTGCATCATTGTGGACGTTCTGCCTCTTTTCCTATGCTTTCAATGCAATTCCAGTCTACCTCCTGAAATCGGTTTCCTGCAATTCTGCCCCGCTTTCAAGTCCTCTTGGCAGCCTTACTTCAGTATATTTTTGGACGATAGTTGTCATTTATAACTCTGCAGGTTTGTGAATTACAGTGCCCCTGAGCTCCTTTCTTCAACTCGTTTTCTTGTGAGCTGGCCGCAACACCGCAGGATGGCTTCAGGCCCTAATCTGGTTCCGGCACGGCACGCTGAGCCTTTGGTTCTTTCCTCTTCCTGGTGGGAAATGAGAGTTAAATTTGCCCGTCCAGACACCTCCAGCTAGTCTCTCATTGGTTCTCGCTATTCCTGTTCATCTTCCGCAGAAATTGCAAACTGGGCCAAACAGGAGGTTAAAGGGACTGACTCTCCAAGTCGGGAGAGTGTTAGTAAAGCGTCTGGAATGTTGCACCCGAGTACCAGGGTATGAAAACTGAGACATATTTGAACACGTCTCCCGATCGCATGGTTGATCATACTGTAGGTTCCACATGCATGTTTTAGCTGAAGGAAGAATACCTTAAACCTGGGTAGTTGAAACCCGTGGAATGGGTACCATGCAATATGACTTCAAAGGGTCTTCATTTGCTCACCGAACCTCTCCAATCCTATCACTGCTGCGTTTATGTCCCTGTACACATGCTTGATTCTCTTTCGGAGACATAGCAATCCATAGGTTTTAAGATACTTAAGAGTCAGGTACATTCTTAGGCGTTTAATATGCGGTGTTGAGTCCATTTCGTTGAGCAAGGAGTAGCTCTTGTCTATTCCATATTTGGCTTAAGGAACTTTATCTGTGCTCATTTCAATCTCTGGTTTTATGCAGCACCCCAACTCACCTTTACCCTTAAACAAGCATAAGTTGGTTTTCTAAATTTGAGACCCTGTTCTGTTCTGTAATTCAGTTCCTGTGTAGCCAAGTTTACATTCCGTGTATTACTGATATCTTATGATGTTTCTTTTTCTGTGTGACTTATTTCAGTTAGAATCATCGTACCTGAATCCACTCATTGTGCTGCTACGGGCCTGATGACATAGATTTCACTGCTGAGTGATACTGCATTGTACGTAAGTACCACAAGTTCTTTATCCATTTTTCACTTTCTGTGATATTGAACTTGTATGGTAAACGAGGTTCTTGTAAACAGAGGCGTCCCAAACATTGGGGTGGCTCTATCTTTTTGATTTTAATTTCCCTAAGCTATAGGACCATAAGTGGAAGTGCCCTAGGCTCTGTTGCTTTGTTTTTTAGATGTTTCAGGAAACACCATACACTTCTCCCGAGTGTCTGTTGGCAATTTACATCCCGCCCATCAGCATAACAAGGCTCCCAGTTCTCCATGGCCTGTCCTGCCTTTCTGGATTTTACACTTTTTTCAGATGGCCCTTTTGACCGGGGGGAAGTGAGACTTCATTGTAGTGCAGATTTCCTTTGCAAGCTTGCTTGGTTGGCCAAAAAGGGCGTATGCGTTTTTTCCTGAATATATTCAGGAAAAAACGCATACGCCCTTTTTGGCCAAGTGCATCATTGTGGACGTTCTGCCTCTTTTCCTATGCTTTCAGTGCAATTCCAGTCTACCTCCTGAAATCGGTTTCCTGCAATTCTGCCCCGCTTTCAAGTCCTCTTGGCAGCCTTACTTCAGTATATTTTTGGACGATAGTTGTCATTTATAACTCTGCAGGTTTGTGAATTACAGTGCCCCTGAGCTCCTTTCTTCAACTCGTTTTCTTGTGAGCTGGCCGCAACACCGCAGGATGGCTTCAGGCCCTAATCTGGTTCCGGCACGGCACGCTGAGCCTTTGGTTATTTCCTCTTCCTGGTGGGAAATGAGAGTTAAATTTGCCCGTCCAGACACCTCCAGCTAGTCTCTCATTGGTTCTCGCTATTCCTGTTCATCTTCCGCAGAAATTGCAAACTGGGCCAAACAGGAGGTTAAAGGGACTGACTCTCCAAGTGGGGAGAGTGTTAGTAAAGCGTCTGGAATGTTGCACCCGAGTACCAGGGTACGAAAACTGAGACATATTTGAACACGTCTCCCGATCACATGGTTGATCATACTCTAGGTTCCACATGCATGTTTTAGCTGAAGGAAGAATACCTTAAACCTGGGTAGTTGAAACCCGTGGAATGGGTACCATGCAATATGACTTCAAAGGGTCTTCATTTGCTCACCGAACCTCTCCAATCCTATCACTGCTGCGTTTATGTCCCTGTACACATGCTTGATTCTCTTTCGGAGACATAGCAATCCATAGGTTTTAAGATACTTAAGAGTCAGGTACATTCTTAGGCGTTTAATATGCGGTGTTGAGTCCATTTCGTTGAGCAAGGAGTAGCTCTTGTCTATTCCATATTTGGCTTAAGGAACTTTATCTGTGCTCATTTCAATCTCTGGTTTTATGCAGCACCCCAACTCACCTTTCCCCTTAAACAAGCATAAGTTGGTTTTCTAAATTTGAGACCCTGTTCTGTTCTGTAATTCAGTTCCTGTGTAGCCAAGTTTACATTCCGTGTATTACTGATATCTTATGATGTTTCTTTTTCTGTGTGACTTATTTCAGTTAGAATCATCGTACCTGAATCCACTCATTGTGCTGCTACGGGCCTGATGACATAGATTTCACTGCTGAGTGATACTGCATTGTACGTAAGTACCACAAGTTCTTTATCCATTTTTCACTTTCTGTGATATTGAACTTGTACGGTAAACGAGGTTCTTGTAAACAGAGGCGTCCCAAACATTGGGGTGGCTGTATCTTTTTGATTTTAATTTCCCTAAGCTATAGGACCATAAGTGGAAGTGCCCTAGGCTCTGTTGCTTTGTTTTTTAGATGTTTCAGGAAACACCATACACTTCTCCCGAGTGTCTGTTGCCAATTGACATCCCGCCCATCAGCATAACAAGGCTCCCAGTTCTCCATGGCCTGTCCTGCCTTTCTGGATTTTACACTTTTTTCAGATGGCCCTTTTGACCGGGGGAAGTGAGACTTCATTGTAGTGCAGATTTCCTTTGCAAGCTGGCTTGGTTGGCCAAAAAGGGCGTATGCGTTTTTTCCTGAATATATTCAGGAAAAAACGCATACGCCCTTTTTGGCCAAGTGCATCATTGTGGACGTTCTGCCTCTTTTCCTATGCTTTCAATGCAATTCCAGTCTACCTCCTGAAATCGGTTTCCTGCAATTCTGCCCCGCTTTCAAGTCCTCTTGGCAGCCTTACTTCAGTATATTTTTGGACGATAGTTGTCATTTATAACTCTGCAGGTTTGTGAATTACAGTGCCCCTGAGCTCCTTTCTTCAACTCGTTTTCTTGTGAGCTGGCCGCAACACCGCAGGATGGCTTCAGGCCCTAATCTGGTTCCGGCACGGCACGCTGAGCCTTTGGTTCTTTCCTCTTCCTGGTGGGAAATGAGAGTTAAATTTGCCCGTCCAGACACCTCCAGCTAGTCTCTCATTGGTTCTCGCTATTCCTGTTCATCTTCCGCAGAAATTGCAAACTGGGCCAAACAGGAGGTTAAAGGGACTGACTCTCCAAGTCGGGAGAGTGTTAGTAAAGCGTCTGGAATGTTGCACCCGAGTACCAGGGTACGAAAACTGAGACATATTTGAACACGTCTCCCGATCACATGGTTGATCATACTCTAGGTTCCACATGCATGTTTTAGCTGAAGGAAGAATACCTTAAACCTGGGTAGTTGAAACCCGTGGAATGGCTACCATGCAATATGACTTCAAAGGGTCTTCATTTGCTCACCGAACCTCTCCAATCCTATCACTGCTGCGTTTATGTCCCTGTACACATGCTTGATTCTCTTTCGGAGACATAGCAATCCATAGGTTTTAAGATACTTAAGAGTCAGGTACATTCTTAGGCGTTTAATATGCGGTGTTGAGTCCATTTCGTTGAGCAAGGAGTAGCTCTTGTCTATTCCATATTTGGCTTAAGGAACTTTATCTGTGCTCATTTCAATCTCTGGTTTTATGCAGCAACCCAACTCACCTTTACCCTTAAGCAAGCATAAGTTGGTTTTCTAAATTTGAGACCCTGTTCTGTTCTGTAATTCAGTTCCTGTGTAGCCAAGTTTACATTCCGTGTATTACTGATAGCTTATGATGTTTCTTTTTCTGTGTGACTTATTTCAGTTAGAATCATCGTACCTGAATCCACTCATTGTGCTGCTACGGGCCTGATGACATAGATTTCACTGCTGAGTGATACTGCATTGTACGTAAGTACCACAAGTTCTTTATCCATTTTTCACTTTCTGTGATATTGAAGTTGTACGGTAAACGAGGTTCTTGTAAACAGAGGCGTCCCAAACATTGGGGTGGCTGTATCTTTTTGATTTTAATTTCCCTAAGCTATAGGACCATAAGTGGAAGTGCCCTAGGCTCTGTTGCTTTGTTTTGTAGATGTTTCAGGAAACACCATACACTTCTCCCGAGTGTCTGTTGGCAATTTACATCCCGCCCATCAGCATAACAAGGCTCCCAGTTCTCCATGGCCTGTCCTGCCTTTCTGGATTTTACACTTTTTTCAGATGGCCCTTTTGACCGGGGGGAAGTGAGACTTCATTGTAGTGCAGATTTCCTTTGCAAGCTTGCTTGGTTGGCCAAAAAGGGCGTATGCGTTTTTTCCTGAATATATTCAGGAAAAAACGCATACGCCCTTTTTGGCCAAGTGCATCATTGTGGACGTTCTGCCTCTTTTCCTATGCTTTCAATGCAATTCCAGTCTACCTCCTGAAATCGGTTTCCTGCAATTCTGCCCCGCTTTCAAGTCCTCTTGGCAGCCTTACTTCAGTATATTTTTGGACGATAGTTGTCATTTATAACTCTGCAGGTTTGTGAATTACAGTGCCCCTGAGCTCCTTTCTTCAACTCGCTTTCTTGTGAGCTGGCCGCAACACCGCAGGATGGCTTCAGGCCCTAATCTGGTTCCGGCACGGCACGCTGAGCCTTTGGTTATTTCCTCTTCCTGGTGGGAAATGAGAGTTAAATTTGCCCATCCAGACACCTCCAGCTAGTCTCTCATTGGTTCTCGCTATTCCTGTTCATCTTCCGCAGAAATTGCAAACTGGGCCAAACAGGAGGTTAAAGGGACTGACTCTCCAAGTCGGGAGAGTGTTAGTAAAGCGTCTGGAATGTTGCACCCGAGTACCAGGGTATGAAAACTGAGACATATTTGAACACGTCTCCCGATCACATGGTTGATCATACTGTAGGTTCCACATGCATGTTTTAGCTGAAGGAAGAATACCTTAAACCTGGGTAGTTGAAACCCGTGGAATGGGTACCATGCAATATGACTTCAAAGGGTCTTCATTTGCTCACCGAACCTCTCCAATCCTATCACTGCTGCGTTTATGTCCCTGTACACATGCTTGATTCTCTTTCGGAGACATAGCAATCCATAGGTTTTAAGATACTTAAGAGTCAGGTACATTCTTAGGCGTTTAATATGCGGTGTTGAGTCCATTTCGTTGAGCAAGGAGTAGCTCTTGTCTATTCCATATTTGGCTTAAGGAACTTTATCTGTGCTCATTTCAATCTCTGGTTTTATGCAGCACCCCAACTCACCTTTACCCTTAAACAAGCATAAGTTGGTTTTCTAAATTTGAGACCCTGTTCTGTTCTGTAATTCAGTTCCTGTGTAGCCAAGTTTACATTCCGTGTATTACTGATATCTTATGATGTTTCTTTTTCTGTGTGACTTATTTCAGTTAGAATCATCGTACCTGAATCCACTCATTGTGCTGCTACGGGCCTGATGACATAGATTTCACTGCTGAGTGATACTGCATTGTACGTAAGTACCACAAGTTCTTTATCCATTTTTCACTTTCTGTGATATTGAACTTGTATGGTAAACGAGGTTCTTGTAAACAGAGGCGTCCCAAACATTGCGGTGGCTGTATCTTTTTGATTTTAATTTCCCTAAGCTATAGGACCATAAGTGGAAGTGCCCTAGGCTCTGTTGCTTTGTTTTTTAGATGTTTCAGGAAACACCATACACTTCTCCCGAGTGTCTGTTGGCAATTTACATCCCGCCCATCAGCATAACAAGGCTCCCAGTTCTCCATGGCCTGTCCTGCCTTTCTGGATTTTACACTTTTTTCAGATGGCCCTTTTGACCGGGGGGAAGTGAGACTTCATTGTAGTGCAGATTTCCTTTGCAAGCTTGCTTGGTTGGCCAAAAAGGGCGTATGCGTTTTTTCCTGAATATATTCAGGAAAAAACGCATACGCCCTTTTTGGCCAAGTGCATCATTGTGGACGTTCTGCCTCTTTTCCTATGCTTTCAGTGCAATTCCAGTCTACCTCCTGAAATCGGTTTCCTGCAATTCTGCCCTGCTTTCAAGTCCTCTTGGCAGCCTTACTTCAGTATATTTTTGGACGATAGTTGTCATTTATAACTCTGCAGGTTTGTGAATTACAGTGCCCCTGAGCTCCTTTCTTCAACTCGTTTTCTTGTGAGCTGGCCGCAACACCGCAGGATGGCTTCAGGCCCTAATCTGGTTCCGGCACGGCACGCTGAGCCTTTGGTTATTTCCTCTTCCTGGTGGGAAATGAGAGTTAAATTTGCCCGTCCAGACACCTCCAGCTAGTCTCTCATTGGTTCTCGCTATTCCTGTTCATCTTCCGCAGAAATTGCAAACTGGGCCAAACAGGAGGTTAAAGGGACTGACTCTCCAAGTCGGGAGAGTGTTAGTAAAGCGTCTGGAATGTTGCACCCGAGTACCAGGGTACGAAAACTGAGACATATTTGAACACGTCTCCCGATCACATGGTTGATCATACTCTAGGTTCCACATGCATGTTTTAGCTGAAGGAAGAATACCTTAAACCTGGGTAGTTGAAACCCGTGGAATGGCTACCATGCAATATGACTTCAAAGGGTCTTCATTTGCTCACCGAACCTCTCCAATCCTATCACTGCTGCGTTTATGTCCCTGTACACATGCTTGATTCTCTTTTGGAGACATAGCAATCCATAGGTTTTAAGATACTTAAGAGTCAGGTACATTCTTAGGCGTTTAATATGCGGTGTTGAGTCCATTTCGTTGAGCAAGGAGTAGCTCTTGTCTATTCCATATTTGGCTTAAGGAACTTTATCTGTGCTCATTTCAATCTCTGGTTTTATGCAGCACCCCAACTCACCTTTCCCCTTAAACAAGCATAAGTTGGTTTTCTAAATTTGAGACCCTATTCTGTTCTGTAATTCAGTTCCTGTGTAGCCAAGTTTACATTCCGTGTATTACTGATATCTTATGATGTTTCTTTTTCTGTGTGACTTATTTCAGTTAGAATCATCGTACCTGAATCCACTCATTGTGCTGCTACTGGCCTGATGGCATAGATTTCACTGCTGAGTGATACTGCATTGTACGTAAGTACCACAAGTTCTTTATCCATTTTTCACTTTCTGTGATATTGAACTTGTACGGTAAACGAGGTTCTTGTAAACAGAGGCGTCCCAAACATTGGGGTGGCTGTATCTTTTTGATTTTAATTTCCCTAAGCTATAGGACCATAAGTGGAAGTGCCCTAGGCTCTGTTGCTTTGTTTTTTAGATGTTTCAGGAAACACCATACACTTCTCCCGAGTGTCTGTTGGCAATTTACATCCCGCCCATCAGCATAACAAGGCTCCCAGTTCTCCATGGCCTGTCCTGCCTTTCTGGATTTTACACTTTTTTCAGATTGCCCTTTTGACCGGGGGGCAGTGAGACTTCATTGTAGTGCAGATTTCCTTTGCAAGCTTGCTTGGTTGGCCAAAAAGGGCGTATGCGTTTTTTCCTGAATATATTCAGGAAAAAACGCATACGCCCTTTTTGGCCAAGTGCATCATTGTGGACGTTCTGCCTCTTTTCCTATGCTTTCAATGCAATTCCAGTCTACCTCCTGAAATCGGTTTCCTGCAATTCTGCCCCGCTTTCAAGTCCTCTTGGCAGCCTTACTTCAGTATATTTTTGGACGATAGTTGTCATTTATAACTCTGCAGGTTTGTGAATTACAGTGCCCCTGAGCTCCTTTCTTCAACTCGTTTTCTTGTGAGCTGGCCGCAACACCGCAGGATGGCTTCAGGCCCTAATCTGGTTCCGGCACGGCACGCTGAGCCTTTGGTTATTTCCTCTTCCTGGTGGGAAATGAGAGTTAAATTTGCCCGTCCAGACACCTCCAGCTAGTATCTCATTGGTTCTCGCTATTCCTGTTCATCTTCCGCAGAAATTGCAAACTGGGCCAAACAGGAGGTTAAAGGGACTGACTCTCCAAGTCGGGAGAGTGTTAGTAAAGCGTCTGGAATGTTGCACCCGAGTACCAGGGTACGAAAACTGAGACATATTTGAACACGTCTCCCGATCACATGGTTGATCATACTCTAGGTTCCACATGCATGTTTTAGCTGAAGGAAGAATACCTTAAACCTGGGTAATTGAAACCCGTGGAATGGCTACCATGCAATATGACTTCAAAGGGTCTTCATTTGCTCACCGAACCTCTCCAATCCTATCACTGCTGCGTTTATGTCCCTGTACACATGTTTGATTCTCTTTCGGAGACATAGCAATCCATAGGTTTTAAGATACTTAAGAGTCAGGTACATTCTTAGGCGTTTAATATGCGGTGTTGAGTCCATTTCGTTGAGCAAGGAGTAGCTCTTGTCTATTCCATATTTGGCTTAAGGAACTTTATCTGTGCTCATTTCAATCTCTGGTTTTATGCAGCACCCCAACTCACCTTTACCCTTAAACAAGCATAAGTTGGTTTTCTAAATTTGAGACCCTATTCTGTTGTGTAATTCAGTTCCTGTGTAGCCAAGTTTACATTCCGTGTATTACTGATATCTTATGATGTTTCTTTTTCTGTGTGACTTATTTCAGTTAGAATCATCGTACCTGAATCCACTCATTGTGCTGCTACGGGCCTGATGACATAGATTTCACTGCTGAGTGATACTGCATTGTACGTAAGTACCACAAGTTCTTTATCCATTTTTCACTTTCTGTGATATTGAACTTGTACGGTAAACGAGGTTCTTGTAAACAGAGGCGTCCCAAACATTGGGGTGGCTGTATCTTTTTGATTTTAATTTCCCTAAGCTATAGGACCATAAGTGGAAGTGCCCTAGGCTCTGTTGCTTTGTTTTTTAGATGTTTCAGGAAACACCATACACTTCTCCCGAGTGTCTGTTGCCAATTTACATCCCGCCCATCAGCATAACAAGGCTCCCAGTTCTCCATGGCCTGTCCTGCCTTTCTGGATTTTACACTTTTTTCAGATTGCCCTTTTGACCGGGGGGCAGTGAGACTTCATTGTAGTGCAGATTTCCTTTGCAAGCTTGCTTGGTTGGCCAAAAAGGGCGTATGCGTTTTTTCCTGAATATATTCAGGAAAAAACGCATACGCCCTTTTTGGCCAAGTGCATCATTGTGGACGTTCTGCCTCTTTTCCTATGCTTTCAATGCAATTCCAGTCTACCTCCTGAAATCGGTTTCCTGCAATTCTGCCCCGCTTTCAAGTCCTCTTGGCAGCCTTACTTCAGTATATTTTTGGACGATAGTTGTCATTTATAACTCTGCAGGTTTGTGAATTACAGTGCCCCTGAGCTCCTTTCTTCAACTCGTTTTCTTGTGAGCTGGCCGCAACACCGCAGGATGGCTTCAGGCCCTAATCTGGTTCCGGCACGGCACGCTGAGCCTTTGGTTATTTCCTCTTCCTGGTGGGAAATGAGAGTTAAATTTGCCCGTCCAGACACCTCCAGCTAGTCTCTCATTGGTGTTCCCTATTCCTGTTCATCTTCCGCAGAAATTGCAAACTGGGCCAAACAGGAGGTTAAAGGGACTGACTCTCCAAGTCGGGAGAGTGTTAGTAAAGCGTCTGGAATGTTGCACCCGAGTACCAGGGTACGAAAACTGAGACATATTTGAACACGTCTCCCGATCACATGGTTGATCATACTCTAGGTTCCACATGCATGTTTTAGCTGAAGGAAGAATACCTTAAACCTGGGTAGTTGAAACCCGTGGAATGGGTACCATGCAATATGACTTCAAAGGGTCTTCATTTGCTCACCGAACCTCTCCAATCCTATCACTGCTGCGTTTATGTCCCTGTACACATGCTTGATTCTCTTTCGGAGACATAGCAATCCATAGGTTTTAAGATACTTAAGAGTCAGGTACATTCTTAGGCGTTTAATATGCGGTGTTGAGTCCATTTCGTTGAGCAAGGAGTAGCTCTTGTCTATTCCATATTTGGCTTAAGGAACTTTATCTGTGCTCATTTCAATCTCTGGTTTTATGCAGCACCCCAACTCACCTTTACCCTTAAACAAGCATAAGTTGGTTTTCTAAATTTGAGACCCTGTTCTGTTCTGTAATTCAGTTCCTGTGTAGCCAAGTTTACATTCCGTGTATTACTGATATCTTATGATGTTTCTTTTTCTGTGTGACTTATTTCAGTTAGAATCATCGTACCTGAATCCACTCATTGTGCTGCTACGGGCCTGATGACATAGATTTCACTGCTGAGTGATACTGCATTGTACGTAAGTACCACAAGTTCTTTATCCATTTTTCACTTTCTGCGATGTTGAACTTGTACTGTAAACGAGGTTCTTGTAAACAGAGGCGTCCCAAACTTTGGGGTGGCTGTGTCTTTCTGATTTTAATTTCCCTAAGCTATAGGACCATAAGTGGAAGTGCCCTAGGCTCTGTTGCTTTGTTTTTTAGATGTTTCAGGAAACACCATACACTTCTCCCGAGTGTCTGTTGGCAATTGACATCCCGCCCATCAGCATAACAAGGCTCCCAGTTCTCCATGGCCTGTCCTGCCTTTCTGGATTTTACACTTTTTTCAGATGGCCCTTTTGACCGGGGGGAAGTGAGACTTCATTGTAGTGCAGATTTCCTTTGCAAGCTTGCTTGGTTGGCCAAAAAGTGCGTATGCGTTTTTTCCTGAATATATTCAGGAAAAAATGCATACGCCCTTTTCGGCCAAGTGCATCATTGTGGACGTTCTGCCTCTTTTCCTATGCTTTCAATGCAATTCCAGTCTACCTCCTGAAATCGGTTTCCTGCAATTCTGCCCCGCTTTCAAGTCCTCTTGGCAGCCTTACTTCAGTATATTTTTGGACGATAGTTGTCATTTATAACTCTGCAGGTTTGTGAATTACAGTGCCCCTGAGCTCCTTTCTTCAACTCGTTTTCTTGTGAGCTGGCCGCAACACCGCAGGATGGCTTCAGGCCCTAATCTGGTTCCGGCACGGCACGCTGAGCCTTTGGTTATTTCCTCTTCCTGGTGGGAAATGAGAGTTAAATTTGCCCGTCCAGACACCTCCAGCTAGTCTCTCATTGGTTCTCGCTATTCCTGTTCATCTTCCGCAGAAATTGCAAACTGGGCCAAACAGGAGGTTAAAGGGACTGACTCTCCAAGTCGGGAGAGTGTTAGTAAAGCGTCTGGAATGTTGCACCCGAGTACCAGGGTACGAAAACTGAGACATATTTGAACACGTCTCCCGATCGCATGGTTGATCATACTCTAGGTTCCACATGCATGTTTTAGCTGAAGGAAGAATACCTTAAACCTGGGTAGTTGAAACCCGTGGAATGGGTACCATGCAATATGACTTCAAAGGGTCTTCATTTGCTCACCGAACCTCTCCAATCCTATCACTGCTGCGTTTATGTCCCTGTACAC
The DNA here is from genome assembly GCF_963455315.2 of Globicephala melas. Taxonomy (NCBI): domain Eukaryota; kingdom Metazoa; phylum Chordata; class Mammalia; order Artiodactyla; family Delphinidae; genus Globicephala; species Globicephala melas. Next base: position 48,848 of record NW_027207374.1, read on the forward strand.
ATGCTTGATTCTCTTTCGGAGACATAGCAATCCATAGGTTTTAAGATACTTAAGAGTCAGGTACATTCTTAGGCGTTTAATATGCGGTGTTGAGTCCATTTCGTTGAGCAAGGAGTAGCTCTTGTCTATTCCATATTTGGCTTAAGGAACTTTATCTGTGCTCATTTCAATCTCTGGTTTTATGCAGCACCCCAACTCACCTTTACCCTTAAACAAGCATAAGTTGGTTTTCTAAATTTGAGACCCTGTTCTGTTCTGTAATTCAGTTCCTGTGTAGCCAAGTTTACATTCCATGTATTACTGATATCTTATGATGTTTCTTTTTCTGTGTGACTTATTTCAGTTAGAATCATCGTACCTGAATCCACTCATTGTGCTGCTACGGGCCTGATGACATAGATTTCACTGCTGAGTGATACTGCATTGTACGTAAGTACCACAAGTTCTTTATCCATTTTTCACTTTCTGTGATATTGAACTTGTACGGTAAACGAGGTTCTTGTAAACAGAGGCGTCCCAAACATTGGGGTGGCTGTATCTTTTTGATTTTAATTTCCCTAAGCTATAGGACCATAAGTGGAAGTGCCCTAGGCTCTGTTGCTTTGTTTTTTAGATGTTTCAGGAAACACCATACACTTCTCCCGAGTGTCTGTTGGCAGTTTACATCCGGCCCATCAGCATAACAAGGCTCCCAGTTCTCCATGGCCTGTCCTGCCTTTCTGGATTTTACACTTTTTTCAGATGGCCCTTTTGACCGGGGGGCAGTGAGACTTCATTGTAGTGCAGATTTCCTTTGCAAGCTTGGTTGGTTGGCCAAAAAGGGCGCATGCGTTTTTTCCTGAATATATTCAGGAAAAAACGCATACGCCCTTTTTGGCCAAGTGCATCATTGTGGACGTTCTGCCTCTTTTCCTATGCTTTCAATGCAATTCCAGTCTACCTCCTGAAATCGGTTTCCTGCAATTCTGCCCCGCTTTCAAGTCCTCTTGGCAGCCTTACTTCAGTATATTTTTGGACGATAGTTGTCATTTATAACTCTGCAGGTTTGTGAATTACAGTGCCCCTGAGCTCCTTTCTTCAACTCGTTTTCTTGTGAGCTGGCCGCAACACCGCAGGATGGCTTCAGGCCCTAATCTGGTTCCGGCACGGCACGCTGAGCCTTTGGTTATTTCCTCTTCCTGGTGGGAAATGAGAGTTAAATTTGCCCGTCCAGACACCTCCAGCTAGTATCTCATTGGTTCTCGCTATTCCTGTTCATCTTCCGCAGAAATTGCAAACTGGGCCAAACAGGAGGTTAAAGGGACTGACTCTCCAAGTCGGGAGAGTGTTAGTAAAGCGTCTGGAATGTTGCACCCGAGTACCAGGGTACGAAAACTGAGACATATTTGAACACGTCTCCCGATCACATGGTTGATCATACTCTAGGTTCCACATGCATGTTTTAGCTGAAGGAAGAATACCTTAAACCTGGGTAGTTGAAACCCGTGGAATGGGTACCATGCAATATGACTTCAAAGGGTCTTCATTTGCTCACCGAACCTCTCCAATCCTATCACTGCTGCGTTTATGTCCCTGTACACATGCTTGATTCTCTTTCGGAGACATAGCAATCCATAGGTTTTAAGATACTTAAGAGTCAGGTACATTCTTAGGCGTTTAATATGCGGTGTTGAGTCCATTTCGTTGAGCAAGGAGTAGCTCTTGTCTATTCCATATTTGGCTTAAGGAACTTTATCTGTGCTCATTTCAATCTCTGGTTTTATGCAGCACCCCAACTCACCTTTACCCTTAAACAAGCATAAGTTGGTTTTCTAAATTTGAGACCCTGTTCTGTTCTGTAATTCAGTTCCTGTGTAGCCAAGTTTACATTCCGTGTATTACTGATATCTTATGATGTTTCTTTTTCTGTGTGACTTATTTCAGTTAGAATCATCGTACCTGAATCCACTCATTGTGCTGCTACGGGCCTGATGACATAGATTTCACTGCTGAGTGATACTGCATTGTACGTAAGTACCACAAGTTCTTTATCCATTTTTCACTTTCTGTGATATTGAACTTGTATGGTAAACGAGGTTCTTGTAAACAGAGGCGTCCCAAACATTGGGGTGGCTCTATCTTTTTGATTTTAATTTCCCTAAGCTATAGGACCATAAGTGGAAGTGCCCTAGGCTCTGTTGCTTTGTTTTTTAGATGTTTCAGGAAACACCATACACTTCTCCCGAGTGTCTGTTGGCAATTTACATCCCGCCCATCAGCATAACAAGGCTCCCAGTTCTCCATGGCCTGTCCTGCCTTTCTGGATTTTACACTTTTTTCAGATGGCCCTTTTGACCGGGGGGAAGTGAGACTTCATTGTAGTGCAGATTTCCTTTGCAAGCTTGCTTGGTTGGCCAAAAAGGGCGTATGCGTTTTTTCCTGAATATATTCAGGAAAAAACGCATACGCCCTTTTTGGCCAAGTGCATCATTGTGGACGTTCTGCCTCTTTTCCTATGCTTTCAGTGCAATTCCAGTCTACCTCCTGAAATCGGTTTCCTGCAATTCTGCCCCGCTTTCAAGTCCTCTTGGCAGCCTTACTTCAGTATATTTTTGGACGATAGTTGTCATTTATAACTCTGCAGGTTTGTGAATTACAGTGCCCCTGAGCTCCTTTCTTCAACTCGTTTTCTTGTGAGCTGGCCGCAACACCGCAGGATGGCTTCAGGCCCTAATCTGGTTCCGGCACGGCACGCTGAGCCTTTGGTTATTTCCTCTTCCTGGTGGGAAATGAGAGTTAAATTTGCCCGTCCAGACACCTCCAGCTAGTCTCTCATTGGTTCTCGCTATTCCTGTTCATCTTCCGCAGAAATTGCAAACTGGGCCAAACAGGAGGTTAAAGGGACTGACTCTCCAAGTGGGGAGAGTGTTAGTAAAGCGTCTGGAATGTTGCACCCGAGTACCAGGGTACGAAAACTGAGACATATTTGAACACGTCTCCCGATCACATGGTTGATCATACTCTAGGTTCCACATGCATGTTTTAGCTGAAGGAAGAATACCTTAAACCTGGGTAGTTGAAACCCGTGGAATGGGTACCATGCAATATGACTTCAAAGGGTCTTCATTTGCTCACCGAACCTCTCCAATCCTATCACTGCTGCGTTTATGTCCCTGTACACATGCTTGATTCTCTTTCGGAGACATAGCAATCCATAGGTTTTAAGATACTTAAGAGTCAGGTACATTCTTAGGCGTTTAATATGCGGTGTTGAGTCCATTTCGTTGAGCAAGGAGTAGCTCTTGTCTATTCCATATTTGGCTTAAGGAACTTTATCTGTGCTCATTTCAATCTCTGGTTTTATGCAGCACCCCAACTCACCTTTCCCCTTAAACAAGCATAAGTTGGTTTTCTAAATTTGAGACCCTGTTCTGTTCTGTAATTCAGTTCCTGTGTAGCCAAGTTTACATTCCGTGTATTACTGATATCTTATGATGTTTCTTTTTCTGTGTGACTTATTTCAGTTAGAATCATCGTACCTGAATCCACTCATTGTGCTGCTACGGGCCTGATGACATAGATTTCACTGCTGAGTGATACTGCATTGTACGTAAGTACCACAAGTTCTTTATCCATTTTTCACTTTCTGTGATATTGAACTTGTACGGTAAACGAGGTTCTTGTAAACAGAGGCGTCCCAAACATTGGGGTGGCTGTATCTTTTTGATTTTAATTTCCCTAAGCTATAGGACCATAAGTGGAAGTGCCCTAGGCTCTGTTGCTTTGTTTTTTAGATGTTTCAGGAAACACCATACACTTCTCCCGAGTGTCTGTTGGCAATTGACATCCCGCCCATCAGCATAACAAGGCTCCCAGTTCTCCATGGCCTGTCCTGCCTTTCTGGATTTTACACTTTTTTCAGATGGCCCTTTTGACCGGGGGAAGTGAGACTTCATTGTAGTGCAGATTTCCTTTGCAAGCTGGCTTGGTTGGCCAAAAAGGGCGTATGCGTTTTTTCCTGAATATATTCAGGAAAAAACGCATACGCCCTTTTTGGCCAAGTGCATCATTGTGGACGTTCTGCCTCTTTTCCTATGCTTTCAATGCAATTCCAGTCTACCTCCTGAAATCGGTTTCCTGCAATTCTGCCCCGCTTTCAAGTCCTCTTGGCAGCCTTACTTCAGTATATTTTTGGACGATAGTTGTCATTTATAACTCTGCAGGTTTGTGAATTACAGTGCCCCTGAGCTCCTTTCTTCAACTCGTTTTCTTGTGAGCTGGCCGCAACACCGCAGGATGGCTTCAGGCCCTAATCTGGTTCCGGCACGGCACGCTGAGCCTTTGGTTCTTTCCTCTTCCTGGTGGGAAATGAGAGTTAAATTTGCCCGTCCAGACACCTCCAGCTAGTCTCTCATTGGTTCTCGCTATTCCTGTTCATCTTCCGCAGAAATTGCAAACTGGGCCAAACAGGAGGTTAAAGGGACTGACTCTCCAAGTCGGGAGAGTGTTAGTAAAGCGTCTGGAATGTTGCACCCGAGTACCAGGGTACGAAAACTGAGACATATTTGAACACGTCTCCCGATCACATGGTTGATCATACTCTAGGTTCCACATGCATGTTTTAGCTGAAGGAAGAATACCTTAAACCTGGGTAGTTGAAACCCGTGGAATGGCTACCATGCAATATGACTTCAAAGGGTCTTCATTTGCTCACCGAACCTCTCCAATCCTATCACTGCTGCGTTTATGTCCCTGTACACATGCTTGATTCTCTTTCGGAGACATAGCAATCCATAGGTTTTAAGATACTTAAGAGTCAGGTACATTCTTAGGCGTTTAATATGCGGTGTTGAGTCCATTTCGTTGAGCAAGGAGTAGCTCTTGTCTATTCCATATTTGGCTTAAGGAACTTTATCTGTGCTCATTTCAATCTCTGGTTTTATGCAGCAACCCAACTCACCTTTACCCTTAAGCAAGCATAAGTTGGTTTTCTAAATTTGAGACCCTGTTCTGTTCTGTAATTCAGTTCCTGTGTAGCCAAGTTTACATTCCGTGTATTACTGATAGCTTATGATGTTTCTTTTTCTGTGTGACTTATTTCAGTTAGAATCATCGTACCTGAATCCACTCATTGTGCTGCTACGGGCCTGATGACATAGATTTCACTGCTGAGTGATACTGCATTGTACGTAAGTACCACAAGTTCTTTATCCATTTTTCACTTTCTGTGATATTGAAGTTGTACGGTAAACGAGGTTCTTGTAAACAGAGGCGTCCCAAACATTGGGGTGGCTGTATCTTTTTGATTTTAATTTCCCTAAGCTATAGGACCATAAGTGGAAGTGCCCTAGGCTCTGTTGCTTTGTTTTGTAGATGTTTCAGGAAACACCATACACTTCTCCCGAGTGTCTGTTGGCAATTTACATCCCGCCCATCAGCATAACAAGGCTCCCAGTTCTCCATGGCCTGTCCTGCCTTTCTGGATTTTACACTTTTTTCAGATGGCCCTTTTGACCGGGGGGAAGTGAGACTTCATTGTAGTGCAGATTTCCTTTGCAAGCTTGCTTGGTTGGCCAAAAAGGGCGTATGCGTTTTTTCCTGAATATATTCAGGAAAAAACGCATACGCCCTTTTTGGCCAAGTGCATCATTGTGGACGTTCTGCCTCTTTTCCTATGCTTTCAATGCAATTCCAGTCTACCTCCTGAAATCGGTTTCCTGCAATTCTGCCCCGCTTTCAAGTCCTCTTGGCAGCCTTACTTCAGTATATTTTTGGACGATAGTTGTCATTTATAACTCTGCAGGTTTGTGAATTACAGTGCCCCTGAGCTCCTTTCTTCAACTCGCTTTCTTGTGAGCTGGCCGCAACACCGCAGGATGGCTTCAGGCCCTAATCTGGTTCCGGCACGGCACGCTGAGCCTTTGGTTATTTCCTCTTCCTGGTGGGAAATGAGAGTTAAATTTGCCCGTCCAGACACCTCCAGCTAGTCTCTCATTGGTTCTCGCTATTCCTGTTCATCTTCCGCAGAAATTGCAAACTGGGCCAAACAGGAGGTTAAAGGGACTGACTCTCCAAGTCGGGAGAGTGTTAGTAAAGCGTCTGGAATGTTGCACCCGAGTACCAGGGTATGAAAACTGAGACATATTTGAACACGTCTCCCGATCACATGGTTGATCATACTGTAGGTTCCACATGCATGTTTTAGCTGAAGGAAGAATACCTTAAACCTGGGTAGTTGAAACCCGTGGAATGGGTACCATGCAATATGACTTCAAAGGGTCTTCATTTGCTCACCGAACCTCTCCAATCCTATCACTGCTGCGTTTATGTCCCTGTACACATGCTTGATTCTCTTTCGGAGACATAGCAATCCATAGGTTTTAAGATACTTAAGAGTCAGGTACATTCTTAGGCGTTTAATATGCGGTGTTGAGTCCATTTCGTTGAGCAAGGAGTAGCTCTTGTCTATTCCATATTTGGCTTAAGGAACTTTATCTGTGCTCATTTCAATCTCTGGTTTTATGCAGCACCCCAACTCACCTTTACCCTTAAACAAGCATAAGTTGGTTTTCTAAATTTGAGACCCTGTTCTGTTCTGTAATTCAGTTCCTGTGTAGCCAAGTTTACATTCCGTGTATTACTGATATCTTATGATGTTTCTTTTTCTGTGTGACTTATTTCAGTTAGAATCATCGTACCTGAATCCACTCATTGTGCTGCTACGGGCCTGATGACATAGATTTCACTGCTGAGTGATACTGCATTGTACGTAAGTATCACAAGTTCTTTATCCATTTTTCACTTTCTGTGATATTGAACTTGTATGGTAAACGAGGTTCTTGTAAACAGAGGCGTCCCAAACATTGCGGTGGCTGTATCTTTTTGATTTTAATTTCCCTAAGCTATAGGACCATAAGTGGAAGTGCCCTAGGCTCTGTTGCTTTGTTTTTTAGATGTTTCAGGAAACACCATACACTTCTCCCGAGTGTCTGTTGGCAATTTACATCCCGCCCATCAGCATAACAAGGCTCCCAGTTCTCCATGGCCTGTCCTGCCTTTCTGGATTTTACACTTTTTTCAGATGGCCCTTTTGACCGGGGGGAAGTGAGACTTCATTGTAGTGCAGATTTCCTTTGCAAGCTTGCTTGGTTGGCCAAAAAGGGCGTATGCGTTTTTTCCTGAATATATTCAGGAAAAAACGCATACGCCCTTTTTGGCCAAGTGCATCATTGTGGACGTTTTGCCTCTTTTCCTATGCTTTCAGTGCAATTCCAGTCTACCTCCTGAAATCGGTTTCCTGCAATTCTGCCCTGCTTTCAAGTCCTCTTGGCAGCCTTACTTCAGTATATTTTTGGACGATAGTTGTCATTTATAACTCTGCAGGTTTGTGAATTACAGTGCCCCTGAGCTCCTTTCTTCAACTCGTTTTCTTGTGAGCTGGCCGCAACACCGCAGGATGGCTTCAGGCCCTAATCTGGTTCCGGCACGGCACGCTGAGCCTTTGGTTATTTCCTCTTCCTGGTGGGAAATGAGAGTTAAATTTGCCCGTCCAGACACCTCCAGCTAGTCTCTCATTGGTTCTCGCTATTCCTGTTCATCTTCCGCAGAAATTGCAAACTGGGCCAAACAGGAGGTTAAAGGGACTGACTCTCCAAGTCGGGAGAGTGTTAGTAAAGCGTCTGGAATGTTGCACCCGAGTACCAGGGTACGAAAACTGAGACATATTTGAACACGTCTCCCGATCACATGGTTGATCATACTCTAGGTTCCACATGCATGTTTTAGCTGAAGGAAGAATACCTTAAACCTGGGTAGTTGAAACCCGTGGAATGGCTACCATGCAATATGACTTCAAAGGGTCTTCATTTGCTCACCGAACCTCTCCAATCCTATCACTGCTGCGTTTATGTCCCTGTACACATGCTTGATTCTCTTTTGGAGACATAGCAATCCATAGGTTTTAAGATACTTAAGAGTCAGGTACATTCTTAGGCGTTTAATATGCGGTGTTGAGTCCATTTCGTTGAGCAAGGAGTAGCTCTTGTCTATTCCATATTTGGCTTAAGGAACTTTATCTGTGCTCATTTCAATCTCTGGTTTTATGCAGCACCCCAACTCACCTTTCCCCTTAAACAAGCATAAGTTGGTTTTCTAAATTTGAGACCCTATTCTGTTCTGTAATTCAGTTCCTGTGTAGCCAAGTTTACATTCCGTGTATTACTGATATCTTATGATGTTTCTTTTTCTGTGTGACTTATTTCAGTTAGAATCATCGTACCTGAATCCACTCATTGTGCTGCTACTGGCCTGATGGCATAGATTTCACTGCTGAGTGATACTGCATTGTACGTAAGTACCACAAGTTCTTTATCCATTTTTCACTTTCTGTGATATTGAACTTGTACGGTAAACGAGGTTCTTGTAAACAGAGGCGTCCCAAACATTGGGGTGGCTGTATCTTTTTGATTTTAATTTCCCTAAGCTATAGGACCATAAGTGGAAGTGCCCTAGGCTCTGTTGCTTTGTTTTTTAGATGTTTCAGGAAACACCATACACTTCTCCCGAGTGTCTGTTGGCAATTTACATCCCGCCCATCAGCATAACAAGGCTCCCAGTTCTCCATGGCCTGTCCTGCCTTTCTGGATTTTACACTTTTTTCAGATTGCCCTTTTGACCGGGGGGCAGTGAGACTTCATTGTAGTGCAGATTTCCTTTGCAAGCTTGCTTGGTTGGCCAAAAAGGGCGTATGCGTTTTTTCCTGAATATATTCAGGAAAAAACGCATACGCCCTTTTTGGCCAAGTGCATCATTGTGGACGTTCTGCCTCTTTTCCTATGCTTTCAATGCAATTCCAGTCTACCTCCTGAAATCGGTTTCCTGCAATTCTGCCCCGCTTTCAAGTCCTCTTGGCAGCCTTACTTCAGTATATTTTTGGACGATAGTTGTCATTTATAACTCTGCAGGTTTGTGAATTACAGTGCCCCTGAGCTCCTTTCTTCAACTCGTTTTCTTGTGAGCTGGCCGCAACACCGCAGGATGGCTTCAGGCCCTAATCTGGTTCCGGCACGGCACGCTGAGCCTTTGGTTATTTCCTCTTCCTGGTGGGAAATGAGAGTTAAATTTGCCCGTCCAGACACCTCCAGCTAGTCTCTCATTGGTTCTCGCTATTCCTGTTCATCTTCCGCAGAAATTGCAAACTGGGCCAAACAGGAGGTTAAAGGGACTGACTCTCCAAGTCGGGAGAGTGTTAGTAAAGCGTCTGGAATGTTGCACCCGAGTACCAGGGTACGAAAACTGAGACATATTTGAACACGTCTCCCGATCACATGGTTGATCATACTCTAGGTTCCACATGCATGTTTTAGCTGAAGGAAGAATACCTTAAACCTGGGTAATTGAAACCCGTGGAATGGCTACCATGCAATATGACTTCAAAGGGTCTTCATTTGCTCACCGAACCTCTCCAATCCTATCACTGCTGCGTTTATGTCCCTGTACACATGTTTGATTCTCTTTCGGAGACATAGCAATCCATAGGTTTTAAGATACTTAAGAGTCAGGTACATTCTTAGGCGTTTAATATGCGGTGTTGAGTCCATTTCGTTGAGCAAGGAGTAGCTCTTGTCTATTCCATATTTGGCTTAAGGAACTTTATCTGTGCTCATTTCAATCTCTGGTTTTATGCAGCACCCCAACTCACCTTTCCCCTTAAACAAGCATAAGTTGGTTTTCTAAATTTGAGACCCTATTCTGTTCTGTAATTCAGTTCCTGTGTAGCCAAGTTTACATTCCGTGTATTACTGATATCTTATGATGTTTCTTTTTCTGTGTGACTTATTTCAGTTAGAATCATCGTACCTGAATCCACTCATTGTGCTGCTACTGGCCTGATGGCATAGATTTCACTGCTGAGTGATACTGCATTGTACGTAAGTACCACAAGTTCTTTATCCATTTTTCACTTTCTGTGATATTGAACTTGTACGGTAAACGAGGTTCTTGTAAACAGAGGCGTCCCAAACATTGGGGTGGCTGTATCTTTTTGATTTTAATTTCCCTAAGCTATAGGACCATAAGTGGAAGTGCCCTAGGCTCTGTTGCTTTGTTTTTTAGATGTTTCAGGAAACACCATACACTTCTCCCGAGTGTCTGTTGCCAATTTACATCCCGCCCATCAGCATAACAAGGCTCCCAGTTCTCCATGGCCTGTCCTGCCTTTCTGGATTTTACACTTTTTTCAGATTGCCCTTTTGACCGGGGGGCAGTGAGACTTCATTGTAGTGCAGATTTCCTTTGCAAGCTTGCTTGGTTGGCCAAAAAGGGCGTATGCGTTTTTTCCTGAATATATTCAGGAAAAAACGCATACGCCCTTTTTGGCCAAGTGCATCATTGTGGACGTTCTGCCTCTTTTCCTATGCTTTCAATGCAATTCCAGTCTACCTCCTGAAATCGGTTTCCTGCAATTCTGCCCCGCTTTCAAGTCCTCTTGGCAGCCTTACTTCAGTATATTTTTGGACGATAGTTGTCATTTATAACTCTGCAGGTTTGTGAATTACAGTGCCCCTGAGCTCCTTTCTTCAACTCGTTTTCTTGTGAGCTGGCCGCAACACCGCAGGATGGCTTCAGGCCCTAATCTGGTTCCGGCACGGCACGCTGAGCCTTTGGTTATTTCCTCTTCCTGGTGGGAAATGAGAGTTAAATTTGCCCGTCCAGACACCTCCAGCTAGTCTCTCATTGGTTCTCGCTATTCCTGTTCATCTTCCGCAGAAATTGCAAACTGGGCCAAACAGGAGGTTAAAGGGACTGACTCTCCAAGTCGGGAGAGTGTTAGTAAAGCGTCTGGAATGTTGCACCCGAGTACCAGGGTACGAAAACTGAGACATATTTGAACACGTCTCCCGATCACATGGTTGATCATACTCTAGGTTCCACATGCATGTTTTAGCTGAAGGAAGAATACCTTAAACCTGGGTAATTGAAACCCGTGTAATGGCTACCATGCAATATGACTTCAAAGGGTCTTCATTTGCTCACCGAACCTCTCCAATCCTATCACTGCTGCGTTTATGTCCCTGTACACATGTTTGATTCTCTTTCGGAGACATAGCAATCCATAGGTTTTAAGATACTTAAGAGTCAGGTACATTCTTAGGCGTTTAATATGCGGTGTTGAGTCCATTTCGTTGAGCAAGGAGTAGCTCTTGTCTATTCCATATTTGGCTTAAGGAACTTTATCTGTGCTCATTTCAATCTCTGGTTTTATGCAGCACCCCAACTCACCTTTACCCTTAAACAAGCATAAGTTGGTTTTCTAAATTTGAGACCCTATTCTGTTGTGTAATTCAGTTCCTGTGTAGCCAAGTTTACATTCCGTGTATTACTGATATCTTATGATGTTTCTTTTTCTGTGTGACTTATTTCAGTTAGAATCATCGTACCTGAATCCACTCATTGTGCTGCTACGGGCCTGATGACATAGATTTCACTGCTGAGTGATACTGCATTGTACGTAAGTACCACAAGTTCTTTATCCATTTTTCACTTTCTGTGATATTGAACTTGTACGGTAAACGAGGTTCTTGTAAACAGAGGCGTCCCAAACATTGGGGTGGCTGTATCTTTTTGATTTTAATTTCCCTAAGCTATAGGACCATAAGTGGAAGTGCCCTAGGCTCTGTTGCTTTGTTTTTTAGATGTTTCAGGAAACACCATACACTTCTCCCGAGTGTCTGTTGCCAATTTACATCCCGCCCATCAGCATAACAAGGCTCCCAGTTCTCCATGGCCTGTCCTGCCTTTCTGGATTTTACACTTTTTTCAGATTGCCCTTTTGACCGGGGGGCAGTGAGACTTCATTGTAGTGCAGATTTCCTTTGCAAGCTTGCTTGGTTGGCCAAAAAGGGCGTATGCGTTTTTTCCTGAATATATTCAGGAAAAAACGCATACGCCCTTTTTGGCCAAGTGCATCATTGTGGACGTTCTGCCTCTTTTCCTATGCTTTCAATGCAATTCCAGTCTACCTCCTGAAATCGGTTTCCTGCAATTCTGCCCCGCTTTCAAGTCCTCTTGGCAGCCTTACTTCAGTATATTTTTGGACGATAGTTGTCATTTATAACTCTGCAGGTTTGTGAATTACAGTGCCCCTGAGCTCCTTTCTTCAACTCGTTTTCTTGTGAGCTGGCCGCAACACCGCAGGATGGCTTCAGGCCCTAATCTGGTTCCGGCACGGCACGCTGAGCCTTTGGTTATTTCCTCTTCCTGGTGGGAAATGAGAGTTAAATTTGCCCGTCCAGACACCTCCAGCTAGTCTCTCATTGGTGTTCCCTATTCCTGTTCATCTTCCGCAGAAATTGCAAACTGGGCCAAACAGGAGGTTAAAGGGACTGACTCTCCAAGTCGGGAGAGTGTTAGTAAAGCGTCTGGAATGTTGCACCCGAGTACCAGGGTACGAAAACTGAGACATATTTGAACACGTCTCCCGATCACATGGTTGATCATACTCTAGGTTCCACATGCATGTTTTAGCTGAAGGAAGAATACCTTAAACCTGGGTAGTTGAAACCCGTGGAATGGGTACCATGCAATATGACTTCAAAGGGTCTTCATTTGCTCACCGAACCTCTCCAATCCTATCACTGCTGCGTTTATGTCCCTGTACACATGCTTGATTCTCTTTCGGAGACATAGCAATCCATAGGTTTTAAGATACTTAAGAGTCAGGTACATTCTTAGGCGTTTAATATGCGGTGTTGAGTCCATTTCGTTGAGCAAGGAGTAGCTCTTGTCTATTCCATATTTGGCTTAAGGAACTTTATCTGTGCTCATTTCAATCTCTGGTTTTATGCAGCACCCCAACTCACCTTTACCCTTAAACAAGCATAAGTTGGTTTTCTAAATTTGAGACCCTGTTCTGTTCTGTAATTCAGTTCCTGTGTAGCCAAGTTTACATTCCGTGTATTACTGATATCTTATGATGTTTCTTTTTCTGTGTGACTTATTTCAGTTAGAATCATCGTACCTGAATCCACTCATTGTGCTGCTACGGGCCTGATGACATAGATTTCACTGCTGAGTGATACTGCATTGTACGTAAGTACCACAAGTTCTTTATCCATTTTTCACTTTCTGCGATGTTGAACTTGTACTGTAAACGAGGTTCTTGTAAACAGAGGCGTCCCAAACTTTGGGGTGGCTGTGTCTTTCTGATTTTAATTTCCCTAAGCTATAGGACCATAAGTGGAAGTGCCCTAGGCTCTGTTGCTTTGTTTTTTAGATGTTTCAGGAAACACCATACACTTCTCCCGAGTGTCTGTTGGCAATTGACATCCCGCCCATCAGCATAACAAGGCTCCCAGTTCTCCATGGCCTGTCCTGCCTTTCTGGATTTTACACTTTTTTCAGATGGCCCTTTTGACCGGGGGGAAGTGAGACTTCATTGTAGTGCAGATTTCCTTTGCAAGCTTGCTTGGTTGGCCAAAAAGTGCGTATGCGTTTTTTCCTGAATATATTCAGGAAAAAATGCATACGCCCTTTTCGGCCAAGTGCATCATTGTGGACGTTCTGCCTCTTTTCCTATGCTTTCAATGCAATTCCAGTCTACCTCCTGAAATCGGTTTCCTGCAATTCTGCCCCGCTTTCAAGTCCTCTTGGCAGCCTTACTTCAGTATATTTTTGGACGATAGTTGTCATTTATAACTCTGCAGGTTTGTGAATTACAGTGCCCCTGAGCTCCTTTCTTCAACTCGTTTTCTTGTGAGCTGGCCGCAACACCGCAGGATGGCTTCAGGCCCTAATCTGGTTCCGGCACGGCACGCTGAGCCTTTGGTTATTTCCTCTTCCTGGTGGGAAATGAGAGTTAAATTTGCCCGTCCAGACACCTCCAGCTAGTCTCTCATTGGTTCTCGCTATTCCTGTTCATCTTCCGCAGAAATTGCAAACTGGGCCAAACAGGAGGTTAAAGGGACTGACTCTCCAAGTCGGGAGAGTGTTAGTAAAGCGTCTGGAATGTTGCACCCGAGTACCAGGGTACGAAAACTGAGACATATTTGAACACGTCTCCCGATCGCATGGTTGATCATACTCTAGGTTCCACATGCATGTTTTAGCTGAAGGAAGAATACCTTAAACCTGGGTAGTTGAAACCCGTGGAATGGGTACCATGCAATATGACTTCAAAGGGTCTTCATTTGCTCACCGAACCTCTCCAATCCTATCACTGCTGCGTTTATGTCCCTGTACACATGCTTGATTCTCTTTCGGAGACATAGCAATCCATAGGTTTTAAGATACTTAAGAGTCAGGTACATTCTTAGGCGTTTAATATGCGGTGTTGAGTCCATTTCGTTGAGCAAGGAGTAGCTCTTGTCTATTCCATATTTGGCTTAAGGAACTTTATCTGTGCTCATTTCAATCTCTGGTTTTATGCAGCACCCCAACTCACCTTTACCCTTAAACAAGCATAAGTTGGTTTTCTAAATTTGAGACCCTGTTCTGTTCTGTAATTCAGTTCCTGTGTAGCCAAGTTTACATTCCATGTATTACTGATATCTTATGATGTTTCTTTTTCTGTGTGACTTATTTCAGTTAGAATCATCGTACCTGAATCCACTCATTGTGCTGCTACGGGCCTGATGACATAGATTTCACTGCTGAGTGATACTGCATTGTACGTAAGTACCACAAGTTCTTTATCCATTTTTCACTTTCTGTGATATTGAACTTGTACGGTAAACGAGGTTCTTGTAAACAGAGGCGTCCCAAACATTGGGGTGGCTGTATCTTTTTGATTTTAATTTCCCTAAGCTATAGGACCATAAGTGGAAGTGCCCTAGGCTCTGTTGCTTTGTTTTTTAGATGTTTCAGGAAACACCATACACTTCTCCCGAGTGTCTGTTGGCAGTTTACATCCGGCCCATCAGCATAACAAGGCTCCCAGTTCTCCATGGCCTGTCCTGCCTTTCTGGATTTTACACTTTTTTCAGATGGCCCTTTTGACCGGGGGGCAGTGAGACTTCATTGTAGTGCAGATTTCCTTTGCAAGCTTGGTTGGTTGGCCAAAAAGGGCGCATGCGTTTTTTCCTGAATATATTCAGGAAAAAACGCATACGCCCTTTTTGGCCAAGTGCATCATTGTGGACGTTCTGCCTCTTTTCCTATGCTTTCAATGCAATTCCAGTCTACCTCCTGAAATCGGTTTCCTGCAATTCTGCCCCGCTTTCAAGTCCTCTTGGCAGCCTTACTTCAGTATATTTTTGGACGATAGTTGTCATTTATAACTCTGCAGGTTTGTGAATTACAGTGCCCCTGAGCTCCTTTCTTCAACTCGTTTTCTTGTGAGCTGGCCGCAACACCGCAGGATGGCTTCAGGCCCTAATCTGGTTCCGGCACGGCACGCTGAGCCTTTGGTTATTTCCTCTTCCTGGTGGGAAATGAGAGTTAAATTTGCCCGTCCAGACACCTCCAGCTAGTATCTCATTGGTTCTCGCTATTCCTGTTCATCTTCCGCAGAAATTGCAAACTGGGCCAAACAGGAGGTTAAAGGGACTGACTCTCCAAGTCGGGAGAGTGTTAGTAAAGCGTCTGGAATGTTGCACCCGAGTACCAGGGTACGAAAACTGAGACATATTTGAACACGTCTCCCGATCACATGGTTGATCATACTCTAGGTTCCACATGCATGTTTTAGCTGAAGGAAGAATACCTTAAACCTGGGTAGTTGAAACCCGTGGAATGGGTACCATGCAATATGACTTCAAAGGGTCTTCATTTGCTCACCGAACCTCTCCAATCCTATCACTGCTGCGTTTATGTCCCTGTACACATGCTTGATTCTCTTTCGGAGACATAGCAATCCATAGGTTTTAAGATACTTAAGAGTCAGGTACATTCTTAGGCGTTTAATATGCGGTGTTGAGTCCATTTCGTTGAGCAAGGAGTAGCTCTTGTCTATTCCATATTTGGCTTAAGGAACTTTATCTGTGCTCATTTCAATCTCTGGTTTTATGCAGCACCCCAACTCACCTTTACCCTTAAACAAGCATAAGTTGGTTTTCTAAATTTGAGACCCTGTTCTGTTCTGTAATTCAGTTCCTGTGTAGCCAAGTTTACATTCCGTGTATTACTGATATCTTATGATGTTTCTTTTTCTGTGTGACTTATTTCAGTTAGAATCATCGTACCTGAATCCACTCATTGTGCTGCTACGGGCCTGATGACATAGATTTCACTGCTGAGTGACACTGCATTGTACGTAAGTACCACAAGTTCTTTATCCATTTTTCACTTTCTGTGATATTGAACTTGTACGGTAAACGAGGTTCTTGTAAACAGAGGCGTCCCAAACATTGGGGTGGCTGTATCTTTTTGATTTTAATTTCCCTAAGCTATAGGACCATAAGTGGAAGTGCCCTAGGCTCTGTTGCTTTGTTTTTTAGATGTTTCAGGAAACACCATACACTTCTCCCGAGTGTCTGTTGGCAATTTACATCCCGCCCATCAGCATAACAAGGCTCCCAGTTCTCCATGGCCTGTCCTGCCTTTCTGGATTTTACACTTTTTTCAGATGGCCCTTTTGACCGGGGTGGGGGAAGTGAGACTTCATTGTAGTGCAGATTTCCTTTGCAAGCTTGCTTGGTTGGCCAAAAAGGGCGTATGCGTTTTTTCCTGAATATATTCAGGAAAAAACGCATACGCCCTTTTTGGCCAAGTGCATCATTGTGGACGTTCTGCCTCTTTTCCTATGCTTTCAATGCAATTCCAGTCTACCTCCTGAAATCGGTTTCCTGCAATTCTGCCCCGCTTTCAAGTCCTCTTGGCAGCCTTACTTCAGTATATTTTTGGACGATAGTTGTCATTTATAACTCTGCAGGTTTGTGAATTACAGTGCCCCTGAGCTCCTTTCTTCAACTCGTTTTCTTGTGAGCTGGCGGCAACACCGCAGGATGGCTTCAGGCCCTAATCTGGTTCCGGCACGGCACACTGAGCCTTTGGTTCTTTCCTCTTCCTGGTGGGAAATGGGAGTTAAATTTGCCCGTCCAGACACCTCCAGCTAGTCTCTCATTGGTTCTCGCTATTCCTGTTCATCTTCCGCAGAAATTGCAAACTGGGCCAAACAGGAGGTTAAAGGGACTGACTCTCCAAGTCGGGAGAGTGTTAGTAAAGCGTCTGGAATGTTGCACCCGAGTACCAGGGTACGAAAACTGAGACATATTTGAACACGTCTCCCGATCACATGGTTGATCATACTCTAGGTTCCACATGCATGTTTTAGCTGAAGGAAGAATACCTTAAACCTGGGTAGTTGAAACCCGTGGAATGGGTACCATGCAATATGACTTCAAAGGGTCTTCATTTGCTCACCGAACCTCTCCAATCCTATCACTGCTGCATTTATGTCCCTGTACACATGCTTGATTCTCTTTCGGAGACATAGCAATCCATAGGTTTTAAGATACTTAAGAGTCAGGTACATTCTTAGGCGTTTAATATGCGGTGTTGAGTCCATTTCGTTGAGCAAGGAGTAGCTCTTGTCTATTCCATATTTGGCTTAAGGAACTTTATCTGTGCTCATTTCAATCTCTGGTTTTATGCAGCACCCCAACTCACCTTTACCCTTAAACAAGCATAAGTTGGTTTTCTAAATTTGAGACCCTGTTCTGTTCTGTAATTCAGTTCCTGTGTAGCCAAGTTTACATTCCGTGTATTACTGATATCTTATGATGTTTCTTTTTCTGTGTGACTTATTTCAGTTAGAATCATCGTACCTGAATCCACTCATTGTGCTGCTACGGGCCTGATGACATAGATTTCACTGCTGAGTGATACTGCATTGTACGTAAGTACCACAAGTTCTTTATCCATTTTTCACTTTCTGTGATATTGAACTTGTACGGTAAACGAGGTTCTTGTAAACAGAGGCGTCCCAAACATTGGGGTGGCTGTATCTTTTTGATTTTAATTTCCCTAAGCTATAGGACCATAAGTGGAAGTGCCCTAGGCTCTGTTGCTTTGTTTTTTAGATGTTTCAGGAAACACCATACACTTCTCCCGAGTGTCTGTTGGCAGTTTACATCCCGCCCATCAGCATAACAAGGCTCCCAGTTCTCCATGGCCTGTCCTGCCTTTCTGGATTTTACACTTTTTTCAGATGGCCCTTTTGACCGGGGGGAAGTGAGACTTCATTGTAGTGCAGATTTCCTTTGCAAGCTTGCTTGGTTGGCCAAAAAGGGCGTATGCGTTTTTTCCTGAATATATTCAGGAAAAAACGCATACGCCCTTTTCGGCCAAGTGCATCATTGTGGACGTTCTGCCTCTTTTCCTATGCTTTCAATGCAATTCCAGTCTACCTCCTGAAATCGGTTTCCTGCAATTCTGCCCCGCTTTCAAGTCCTCTTGGCAGCCTTACTTCAGTATATTTTTGGACGATAGTTGTCATTTATAACTCTGCAGGTTTGTGAATTACAGTGCCCCTGAGCTCCTTTCTTCAACTCGTTTTCTTGTGAGCTGGCCGCAACACCGCAGGATGGCTTCAGGCCCTAATCTGGTTCCGGCACGGCACGCCGAGCCTTTGGTTATTTCCTCTTCCTGGTGGGAAATGAGAGTTAAATTTGCCCGTCCAGACACCTCCAGCTAGTCTCTCATTGGTTCTCGCTATTCCTGTTCATCTTCCGCAGAAATTGCAAACTGGGCCAAACAGGAGGTTAAAGGGACTGACTCTCCAAGTCGGGAGAGTGTTAGTAAAGCGTCTGGAATGTTGCACCCGAGTACCAGGGTACGAAAACTGAGACATATTTGAACACGTCTCCCGATCGCATGGTTGATCATACTCTAGGTTCCACATGCATGTTTTAGCTGAAGGAAGAATACCTTAAACCTGGGTAGTTGAAACCCGTGGAATGGGTACCATGCAATATGACTTCAAAGGGTCTTCATTTGCTCACCGAACCTCTCCAATCCTATCACTGCTGCGTTTATGTCCCTGTACACATGCTTGATTCTCTTTCGGAGACATAGCAATCCATAGGTTTTAAGATACTTAAGAGTCAGGTACATTCTTAGGCGTTTAATATGCGGTGTTGAGTCCATTTCGTTGAGCAAGGAGTAGCTGTTGTGTATTCCATATTTGGCTTAAGGAACTTTATCTGTGCTCATTTCAATCTCTGGTTTTATGCAGCACCCCAACTCACCTTTACCCTTAAACAAGCATAAGTTGGTTTTCTAAATTTGAGACCCTGTTCTGTTCTGTAATTCAGTTCCTGTGTAGCCAAGTTTACATTCCGTGTATTACTGATATCTTATGATGTTTCTTTTTCTGTGTGACTTATTTCAGTTAGAATCATCGTACCTGAATCCACTCATTGTGCTGCTACGGGCCTGATGACATAGATTTCACTGCTGAGTGATACTGCATTGTACGTAAGTACCACAAGTTCTTTATCCATTTTTCACTTTCTGTGATATTGAACTTGTACGGTAAACGAGGTTCTTGTAAACAGAGGCGTCCCAAACATTGGGGTGGCTGTATCTTTTTGATTTTAATTTCCCTAAGCTATAGGACCATAAGTGGAAGTGCCCTAGGCTCTGTTGCTTTGTTTTTTAGATGTTTCAGGAAACACCATACACTTCTCCCGAGTGTCTGTTGGCAGTTTACATCCCGCCCATCAGCATAACAAGGCTCCCAGTTCTCCATGGCCTGTCCTGCCTTTCTGGATTTTACACTTTTTTCAGATGGCCCTTTTGACCGGGGGGAAGTGAGACTTCATTGTAGTGCAGATTTCCTTTGCAAGCTTGCTTGGTTGGCCAAAAAGGGCGTATGCGTTTTTTCCTGAATATATTCAGGAAAAAACGCATACGCCCTTTTTGGCCAAGTGCATCATTGTGGACGTTCTGCCTCTTTTCCTATGCTTTCAATGCAATTCCAGTCTACCTCCTGAAATCGGTTTCCTGCAATTCTGCCCCGCTTTCAAGTCCTCTTGGCAGCCTTACTTCAGTATATTTTTGGACGATAGTTGTCATTTATAACTCTGCAGGTTTGTGAATTACAGTGCCCCTGAGCTCCTTTCTTCAACTCGTTTTCTTGTGAGCTGGCCGCAACACCGCAGGATGGCTTCAGGCCCTAATCTGGTTCCGGCACGGCACGCTGAGCCTTTGGTTATTTCCTCTTCCTGGTGGGAAATGAGAGTTAAATTTGCCCGTCCAAACACCTCCAGCTAGTCTCTCATTGGTTCTCGCTATTCCTGTTCATCTTCCGCAGAAATTGCAAACTGGGCCAAACAGGAGGTTAAAGGGACTGACTCTCCAAGTCGGGAGAGTGTTAGTAAAGCGTCTGGAATGTTGCACCCGAGTACCAGGGTACGAAAACTGAGACATATTTGAACACGTCTCCCGATCACATGGTTGATCATACTCTAGGTTCCACATGCATGTTTTAGCTGAAGGAAGAATACCTTAAACCTGGGTAATTGAAACCCGTGGAATGGCTACCATGCAATATGACTTCAAAGGGTCTTCATTTGCTCACCGAACCTCTCCAATCCTATCACTGCTGCGTTTATGTCCCTGTACACATGCTTGATTCTCTTTCGGAGACATAGCAATCCATAGGTTTTAAGATACTTAAGAGTCAGGTACATTCTTAGGCGTTTAATATGCAGTGTTGAGTCCATTTCGTTGAGCAAGGAGTAGCTCTTGTCTATTCCATATTTGGCTTAAGGAACTTTATCTGTGCTCATTTCAATCTCTGGTTTTATGCAGCACCCCAACTCACCTTTACCCTTAAACAAGCATAAGTTGGTTTTCTAAATTTGAGACCCTATTCTGTTGTGTAATTCAGTTCCTGTGTAGCCAAGTTTACATTCCGTGTATTACTGATATCTTATGATGTTTCTTTTTCTGTGTGACTTATTTCAGTTAGAATCATCGTACCTGAATCCACTCATTGTGCTGCTACGGGCCTGATGACATAGATTTCACTGCTGAGTGATACTGCATTGTACGTAAGTACCACAAGTTCTTTATCCATTTTTCACTTTCTGTGATATTGAACTTGTACGGTAAACGAGCTTCTTGTAAACAGAGGCGTCCCAAACATTGGGGTGGCTGTATCTTTTTGATTTTAATTTCCCTAAGCTATAGGACCATAAGTGGAAGTGCCCTAGGCTCTGTTGCTTTGTTTTTTAGATGTTTCAGGAAACACCATACACTTCTCCCGAGTGTCTGTTGGCAATTGACATCCCGCCCATCAGCATAACAAGGCTCCCAGTTCTCCATGGCCTGTCCTGCCTTTCTGGATTTTACACTTTTTTCAGATTGCCCTTTTGACCGGGGGGCAGTGAGACTTCATTGTAGTGCAGATTTCCTTTGCAAGCTTGCTTGGTTGGCCAAAAAGGGCGTATGCGTTTTTTCCTGAATATATTCAGGAAAAAACGCATACGCCCTTTTTGGCCAAGTGCATCATTGTGGACGTTCTGCCTCTTTTCCTATGCTTTCAATGCAATTCCAGTCTACCTCCTGAAATCGGTTTCCTGCAATTCTGCCCCGCTTTCAAGTCCTCTTGGCAGCCTTACTTCAGTATATTTTTGGACGATAGTTGTCATTTATAACTCTGCAGGTTTGTGAATTACAGTGCCCCTGAGCTCCTTTCTTCAACTCGTTTTCTTGTGAGCTGGCCGCAACACCGCAGGATGGCTTCAGGCCCTAATCTGGTTCCGGCACGGCACGCTGAGCCTTTGGTTATTTCCTCTTCCTGGTGGGAAATGAGAGTTAAATTTGCCCGTCCAGACACCTCCAGCTAGTCTCTCATTGGTTCTCGCTATTCCTGTTCATCTTCCGCAGAAATTGCAAACTGGGCCAAACAGGAGGTTAAAGGGACTGACTCTCCAAGTCGGGAGAGTGTTAGTAAAGCGTCTGGAATGTTGCACCCGAGTACCAGGGTACGAAAACTGAGACATATTTGAACACGTCTCCCGATCACATGGTTGATCATACTCTAGGTTCCACATGCATGTTTTAGCTGAAGGAAGAATACCTTAAACCTGGGTAGTTGAAACCCGTGGAATGGGTACCATGCAATATGACTTCAAAGGGTCTTCATTTGCTCACCGAACCTCTCCAATCCTATCACTGCTGCGTTTATGTCCCTGTACACATGCTTGATTCTCTTTCGGAGACATAGCAATCCATAGGTTTTAAGATACTTAAGAGTCAGGTACATTCTTAGGCGTTTAATATGCGGTGTTGAGTCCATTTCGTTGAGCAAGGAGTAGCTCTTGTCTATTCCATATTTGGCTTAAGGAACTTTATCTGTGCTCATTTCAATCTCTGGTTTTATGCAGCACCCCAACTCACCTTTACCCTTAAACAAGCATAAGTTGGTTTTCTAAATTTGAGACCCTGTTCTGTTCTGTAATTCAGTTCCTGTGTAGCCAAGTTTACATTCCGTGTATTACTGATATCTTATGATGTTTCTTTTTCTGTGTGACTTATTTCAGTTAGAATCATCGTACCTGAATCCACTCATTGTGCTGCTACGGGCCTGATGACATAGATTTCACTGCTGAGTGACACTGCATTGTACGTAAGTACCACAAGTTCTTTATCCATTTTTCACTTTCTGTGATATTGAACTTGTACGGTAAACGAGGTTCTTGTAAACAGAGGCGTCCCAAACATTGGGGTGGCTGTATCTTTTTGATTTTAATTTCCCTAAGCTATAGGACCATAAGTGGAAGTGCCCTAGGCTCTGTTGCTTTGTTTTTTAGATGTTTCAGGAAACACCATACACTTCTCCCGAGTGTCTGTTGCCAATTGACATCCCGCCCATCAGCATAACAAGGCTCCCAGTTCTCCATGGCCTGTCCTGCCTTTCTGGATTTTACACTTTTTTCAGATGGCCCTTTTGACCGGGGTGGGGGAAGTGAGACTTCATTGTAGTGCAGATTTCCTTTGCAAGCTTGCTTGGTTGGCCAAAAAGGGCGTATGCGTTTTTTCCTGAATATATTCAGGAAAAAACGCATACGCCCTTTTTGGCCAAGTGCATCATTGTGGACGTTCTGCCTCTTTTCCTATGCTTTCAATGCAATTCCAGTCTACCTCCTGAAATCGGTTTCCTGCAATTCTGCCCCTCTTTCAAGTCCTCTTGGCAGCCTTACTTCAGTATATTTTTGGACGGTAGTTGTCATTTATAACTCTGCAGGTTTGTGAATTACAGTGCCCCTGAGCTCCTTTCTTCAACTCGTTTTCTTGTGAGCTGGCCGCAACACCGCAGGATGGCTTCAGGCCCTAATCTGGTTCCGGCACGGCACACTGAGCCTTTGGTTCTTTCCTCTTCCTGGTGGGAAATGGGAGTTAAATTTGCCCGTCCAGACACCTCCAGCTAGTCTCTCATTGGTTCTCGCTATTCCTGTTCATCTTCCGCAGAAATTGCAAACTGGGCCAAACAGGAGGTTAAAGGGACTGACTCTCCAAGTCGGGAGAGTGTTAGTAAAGCGTCTGGAATGTTGCACCCGAAACCAGGGTACGAAAACTGAGACATATTTGAACACGTCTCCCGATCACATGGTTGATCATACTCTAGGTTCCACATGCATGTTTTAGCTGAAGGAAGAATACCTTAAACCTGGGTAGTTGAAACCCGTGGAATGGGTACCATGCAATATGACTTCAAAGGGTCTTCATTTGCTCACCGAACCTCTCCAATCCTATCACTGCTGCATTTATGTCCCTGTACACATGCTTCATTCTCTTTCGGAGACATAGCAATCCATAGGTTTTAAGATACTTAAGAGTCAGGTACATTCTTAGGCGTTTAATATGCGGTGTTGAGTCCATTTCGTTGAGCAAGGAGTAGCTCTTGTCTATTCCATATTTGGCTTAAGGATCTTTATCTGTGCTCATTTCAATCTCTGGTTTTATGCAGCACCCCAACTCACCTTTACCCTTAAACAAGCATAAGTTGGTTTTCTAAATTTGAGACCCTGTTCTGTTCTGTAATTCAGTTCCTGTGTAGCCAAGTTTACATTCCGTGTATTACTGATATCTTATGATGTTTCTTTTTCTGTGTGACTTATTTCAGTTAGAATCATCGTACCTGAATCCACTCATTGTGCTGCTACGGGCCTGATGACATAGATTTCACTGCTGAGTGATACTGCATTGTACGTAAGTACCACAAGTTCTTTATCCATTTTTCACTTTCTGCGATGTTGAACTTGTACTGTAAACGAGGTTCTTGTAAACAGAGGCGTCCCAAACTTTGGGGTGGCTGTGTCTTTTTGATTTTAATTTCCCTAAGCTATAGGACCATAAGTGGAAGTGCCCTAGGCTCTGTTGCTTTGTTTTTTAGATGTTTCAGGAAACACCATACACTTCTCCCGAGTGTCTGTTGGCAATTGACATCCCGCCCATCAGCATAACAAGGCTCCCAGTTCTCCATGGCCTGTCCTGCCATTCTGGATTTTACACTTTTTTCAGATGGCCCTTTTGACCGGGGGGAAGTGAGACTTCATTGTAGTGCAGATTTCCTTTGCAAGCTTGCTTGGTTGGCCAAAAAGTGCGTATGCGTTTTTTCCTGAATATATTCAGGAAAAAACGCATACGCCCTTTTCGGCCAAGTGCATCATTGTGGACGTTCTGCCTCTTTTCCTATGCTTTCAATGCAATTCCAGTCTACCTCCTGAAATCGGTTTCCTGCAATTCTGCCCCGCTTTCAAGTCCTCTTGGCAGCCTTACTTCAGTATATTTTTGGACGATAGTTGTCATTTATAACTCTGCAGGTTTGTGAATTACAGTGCCCCTGAGCTCCTTTCTTCAACTCGTTTTCTTGTGAGCTGGCCGCAACACCGCAGGATGGCTTCAGGCCCTAATCTGGTTCCGGCACGGCACGCTGAGCCTTTGGTTATTTCCTCTTCCTGGTGGGAAATGAGAGTTAAATTTGCCCGTCCAGACACCTCCAGCTAGTCTCTCATTGGTTCTCGCTATTCCTGTTCATCTTCCGCAGAAATTGCAAACTGGGCCAAACAGGAGGTTAAAGGGACTGACTCTCCAAGTCGGGAGAGTGTTAGTAAAGCGTCTGGAATGTTGCACCCGAGTACCAGGGTACGAAAACTGAGACATATTTGAACACGTCTCCCGATCGCATGGTTGATCATACTCTAGGTTCCACATGCATGTTTTAGCTGAAGGAAGAATACCTTAAACCTGGGTAGTTGAAACCCGTGGAATGGGTACCATGCAATATGACTTCAAAGGGTCTTCATTTGCTCACCGAACCTCTCCAATCCTATCACTGCTGCGTTTATGTCCCTGTACACATGCTTGATTCTCTTTCGGAGACATAGCAATCCATAGGTTTTAAGATACTTAAGAGTCAGGTACATTCTTAGGCGTTTAATATGCGGTGTTGAGTCCATTTCGTTGAGCAAGGAGTAGCTCTTGTCTATTCCATATTTGGCTTAAGGAACTTTATCTGTGCTCATTTCAATCTCTGGTTTTATGCAGCACCCCAACTCACCTTTACCCTTAAACAAGCATAAGTTGGTTTTCTAAATTTGAGACCCTGTTCTGTTCTGTAATTCAGTTCCTGTGTAGCCAAGTTTACATTCCGTGTATTACTGATATCTTATGATGTTTCTTTTTCTGTGTGACTTATTTCAGTTAGAATCATCGTACCTGAATCCACTCATTGTGCTGCTACGGGCCTGATGACATAGATTTCACTGCTGAGTGATACTGCATTGTACGTAAGTACCACAAGTTCTTTATCCATTTTTCACTTTCTGTGATATTGAACTTGTACGGTAAACGAGGTTCTTGTAAACAGAGGCGTCCCAAACATTGGGGTGGCTGTATCTTTTTGATTTTAATTTCCCTAAGCTATAGGACCATAAGTGGAAGTGCCCTAGGCTCTGTTGCTTTGTTTTGTAGATGTTTCAGGAAACACCATACACTTCTCCCGAGTGTCTGTTGGCAATTTACATCCCGCCCATCAGCATAACAAGGCTCCCAGTTCTCCATGGCCTGTCCTGCCTTTCTGGATTTTACACTTTTTTCAGATGGCCCTTTTGACCGGGGGGCAGTGAGACTTCATTGTAGTGCAGATTTCCTTTGCAAGCTTGGTTGGTTGGCCAAAAAGGGCGTATGCGTTTTTTCCTGAATATATTCAGGAAAAAACGCATACGCCCTTTTTGGCCAAGTGCATCATTGTGGACGTTCTGCCTCTTTTCCTATGCTTTCAATGCAATTCCAGTCTACCTCCTGAAATTGGTTTCCTGCAATTCTGCCCCGCTTTCAAGTCCTCTTGGCAGCCTTACTTCAGTATATTTTTGGACGATAGTTGTCATTTATAACTCTGCAGGTTTGTGAATTACAGTGCCCCTGAGCTCCTTTCTTCAACTCGTTTTCTTGTGAGCTGGCCGCAACACCGCAGGATGGCTTCAGGCCCTAATCTGGTTCCGGCACGGCATGCTGAGCCTTTGGTTATTTCCTCTTCCTGGTGGGAAATGAGAGTTAAATTTGCCCGTCCAGACACCTCCAGCTAGTCTCTCATTGGTTCTCGCTATTCCTGTTCATCTTCCGCAGAAATTGCAAACTGGGCCAAACAGGAGGTTAAAGGGACTGACTCTGCAAGTCGGAAGAGTCTTAGTAAAGCGTCTGGAATGTTGCACCCGAGTACCAGGGTACGAAAACTGAGACATATTTGAACACGTCTCCCGATCACATGGTTGATCATACTCTAGGTTCCACATGCATGTTTTAGCTGAAGGAAGAATACCTTAAACCTGGGTAGTTGAAACCCGTGGAATGGGTACCATGCAATATGACTTCAAAGGGTCTTCATTTGCTCACCGAACCTCTCCAATCCTATCACTGCTGCGTTTATGTCCCTGTACACATGCTTGATTCTCTTTCGGAGACATAGCAATCCATCGGTTTTAAGATACTTAAGAGTCAGGTACATTCTTAGGCGTTTAATATGCGGTGTTGAGTCCATTTCGTTGAGCAAGGAGTAGCTCTTGTCTATTCCATATTTGGCTTAAGGAACTTTATCTGTGCTCATTTCAATCTCTGGTTTTATGCAGCACCCCAACTCACCTTTACCCTTAAACAAGCATAAGTTGGTTTTCTAAATTTGAGACCCTGTTCTGTTCTGTAATTCAGTTCCTGTGTAGCCAAGTTTACATTCCGTGTATTACTGATATCTTATGATGTTTCTTTCTCTGTGTGACTTATTTCAGTTAGAATCATCGTACCTGAATCCACTCATTGTGCTGCTACGGGCCTGATGACATAGATTTCACTGCTGAGCGATACTGCATTGTACATAAGTACCACAAGTTCTTTATCCATTTTTCACTTTCTGTGATATTGAACTTGTACGGTAAACGAGGTTCTTGTAAACAGAGGCGTCCCAAACATTGGGGTGGCTGTATCTTTTTGATTTTAATTTCCCTAAGCTATAGGACCATAAGTGGAAGTGCCCTAGGCTCTGTTGCTTTGTTTTGTAGATGTTTCAGGAAACACCATACACTTCTCCCGAGTGTCTGTTGGCAATTTACATCCCGCCCATCAGCATAACAAGGCTCCCAGTTCTCCATGGCCTGTCCTGCCTTTCTGGATTTTACACTTTTTTCAGATGGCCCTTTTGACCGGGGGGGAGGGGGAGGAAGTGAGACTTCATTGTAGTGCAGATTTCCTTTGCAAGCTTGCTTGGTTGGCCAAAAAGGGCGTATGCGTTTTTTCCTGAATATATTCAGGAAAAAACGCATACGCCCTTTTTGGCCAAGTGCATCATTGTGGACGTTCTGCCTCTTTTCCTATGCTTTCAATGCAATTCCAGTCTACCTCCTGAAATCGGTTTCCTGCAATTCTGCCCCGCTTTCAAGTCCTCTTGGCAGCCTTACTTCAGTATATTTTTGGACGATAGTTGTCATTTATAACTCTGCAGGTTTGTGAATTACAGTGCCCCTGAGCTCCTTTCTTCAACTCGTTTTCTTGTGAGCTGGCCGCAACACCGCAGGATGGCTTCAGGCCCTAATCTGGTTCCGGCACGGCACGCTGAGCCTTTGGTTATTTCCTCTTCCTGGTGGGAAATGAGAGTTAAATTTGCCCGTCCAGACACCTCCAGCTAGTCTCTCATTGGTTCTCGCTATTCCTGTTCATCTTCCGCAGAAATTGCAAACTGGGCCAAACAGGAGGTTAAAGGGACTGACTCTCCAAGTCGGGAGAGTGTTAGTAAAGCGTCTGGAATGTTGCACCCAAGTACCAGGGTACGAAAACTGAGACATATTTGAACACGTCTCCCGATCACATGGTTGATCATACTCTAGGTTCCACATGCATGTTTTAGCTGAAGGAAGAATACCTTAAACCTGGGTAGTTGAAACCCGTGGAATGGGTACCATGCAATATGACTTCAAAGGGTCTTCATTTGCTCACCGAACCTCTCCAATCCTATCACTGCTGCGTTTATGTCCCTGTACACATGCTTGATTCTCTTTCGGAGACATAGCAATCCATAGGTTTTAAGATACTTAAGAGTCAGGTACATTCTTAGGCGTTTAATATGCGGTGTTGAGTCCATTTCGTTGAGCAAGGAGTAGCTCTTGTCTATTCCATATTTGGCTTAAGGAACTTTATCTGTGCTCATTTCAATCTCTGGTTTTATGCAGCACCCCAACTCACCTTTACCCTTAAACAAGCATAAGTTGGTTTTCTAAATTTGAGACCCTGTTCTGTTCTGTAATTCAGTTCCTGTGTAGCCAAGTTTACATTCCGTGTATTACTGATATCTTATGATGTTTCTTTTTCTGTGTGACTTATTTCAGTTAGAATCATCGTACCTGAATCCACTCATTGTGCTGCTACGGGCCTGATGACATAGATTTCACTGCTGAGTGACACTGCATTGTACGTAAGTACCACAAGTTCTTTATCCATTTTTCACTTTCTGTGATATTGAACTTGTACGGTAAACGAGGTTCTTGTAAACAGAGGCGTCCCAAACATTGGGGTGGCTGTATCTTTTTGATTTTAATTTCCCTAAGCTATAGGACCATAAGTGGAAGTGCCCTAGGCTCTGTTGCTTTGTTTTTTAGATGTTTCAGGAAACACCATACACTTCTCCCGAGTGTCTGTTGGCAATTTACATCCCGCCCATCAGCATAACAAGGCTCCCAGTTCTCCATGGCCTGTCCTGCCTTTCTGGATTTTACACTTTTTTCAGATGGCCCTTTTGACCGGGGTGGGGGAAGTGAGACTTCATTGTAGTGCAGATTTCCTTTGCAAGCTTGCTTGGTTGGCCAAAAAGGGCGTATGCGTTTTTTCCTGAATATATTCAGGAAAAAACGCATACGCCCTTTTTGGCCAAGTGCATCATTGTGGACGTTCTGCCTCTTTTCCTATGCTTTCAATGCAATTCCAGTCTACCTCCTGAAATCGGTTTCCTGCAATTCTGCCCCGCTTTCAAGTCCTCTTGGCAGCCTTACTTCAGTATATTTTTGGACGATAGTTGTCATTTATAACTCTGCAGGTTTGTGAATTACAGTGCCCCTGAGCTCCTTTCTTCAACTCGTTTTCTTGTGAGCTGGCCGCAACACCGCAGGATGGCTTCAGGCCCTAATCTGGTTCCGGCACGGCACGCTGAGCCTTTGGTTCTTTCCTCTTCCTGGTGGGAAATGAGAGTTAAATTTGCCCGTCCAGACACCTCCAGCTAGTCTCTCATTGGTTCTCGCTATTCCTGTTCATCTTCCGCAGAAATTGCAAACTGGGCCAAACAGGAGGTTAAAGGGACTGACTCTCCAAGTCGGGAGAGTGTTAGTAAAGCGTCTGGAATGTTGCACCCGAGTACCAGGGAACGAAAACTGAGACATATTTGAACACGTCTCCCGATCACATGGTTGATCATACTCTAGGTTCCACATGCATGTTTTAGCTGAAGGAAGAATACCTTAAACCTGGGTAGTTGAAACCCGTGGAATGGGTACCATGCAATATGACTTCAAAGGGTCTTCATTTGCTCACCGAACCTCTCCAATCCTATCACTGCTGCGTTTATGTCCCTGTACACATGCTTGATTCTCTTTCGGAGACATAGCAATCCATAGGTTTTAAGATACTTAAGAGTCAGGTACATTCTTAGGCGTTTAATATGCGGTGTTGAGTCCATTTCGTTGAGCAAGGAGTAGCTCTTGTGTATTCCATATTTGGCTTAAGGAACTTTATCTGTGCTCATTTCAATCTCTGGTTTTATGCAGCACCCCAACTCACCTTTACCCTTAAACAAGCATAAGTTGGTTTTCTAAATTTGAGACCCTGTTCTGTTCTGTAATTCAGTTCCTGTGTAGCCAAGTTTACATTCCGTGTATTACTGATATCTTATGATGTTTCTTTTTCTGTGTGACTTATTTCAGTTAGAATCATCGTACCTGAATCCACTCATTGTGCTGCTACGGGCCTGATGACATAGATTTCACTGCTGAGTGATACTGCATTGTATGTAAGTACCACAAGTTCTTTATCCATTTTTCACTTTCTGCGATGTTGAACTTGTACTGTAAACGAGGTTCTTGTAAACAGAGGCGTCCCAAACTTTGGGGTGGCTGTGTCTTTCTGATTTTAATTTCCCTAAGCTATAGGACCATAAGTGGAAGTGCCCTAGGCTCTGTTGCTTTGTTTTTTAGATGTTTCAGGAAACACCATACACTTCTCCCGAGTGTCTGTTGGCAATTGACATCCCGCCCATCAGCATAACAAGGCTCCCAGTTCTCCATGGCCTGTCCTGCCTTTCTGGATTTTACACTTTTTTCAGATGGCCCTTTTGACCGGGGGGAAGTGAGACTTCATTGTAGTGCAGATTTCCTTTGCAAGCTTGCTTGGTTGGCCAAAAAGTGCGTATGCGTTTTTTCCTGAATATATTCAGGAAAAAACGCATACGCCCTTTTCGGCCAAGTGCATCATTGTGGACGTTCTGCCTCTTTTCCTATGCTTTCAATGCAATTCCAGTCTACCTCCTGAAATCGGTTTCCTGCAATTCTGCCCCGCTTTCAAGTCCTCTTGGCAGCCTTACTTCAGTATATTTTTGGACGATAGTTGTCATTTATAACTCTGCAGGTTTGTGAATTACAGTGCCCCTGAGCTCCTTTCTTCAACTCGTTTTCTTGTGAGCTGGCCGCAACACCGCAGGATGGCTTCAGGCCCTAATGTGGTTCCGGCACGGCACGCTGAGCCTTTGGTTATTTCCTCTTCCTGGTGGGAAATGAGAGTTAAATTTGCCCGTCCAGACACCTCCAGCTAGTCTCTCATTGGTTCTCGCTATTCCTGTTCATCTTCCGCAGAAATTGCAAACTGGGCCAAACAGGAGGTTAAAGGGACTGACTCTCCAAGTCGGGAGAGTGTTAGTAAAGCGTCTGGAATGTTGCACCCGAGTACCAGGGTACGAAAACTGAGACATATTTGAACACGTCTCCCGATCGCATGGTTGATCATACTCTAGGTTCCACATGCATGTTTTAGCTGAAGGAAGAATACCTTAAACCTGGGTAGTTGAAACCCGTGGAATGGGTACCATGCAATATGACTTCAAAGGGTCTTCATTTGCTCACCGAACCTCTCCAATCCTATCACTGCTGCGTTTATGTCCCTGTACACATGCTTGATTCTCTTTCGGAGACATAGCAATCCATAGGTTTTAAGATACTTAAGAGTCAGGTACATTCTTAGGCGTTTAATATGCGGTGTTGAGTCCATTTCGTTGAGCAAGGAGTAGCTCTTGTCTATTCCATATTTGGCTTAAGGAACTTTATCTGTGCTCATTTCAATCTCTGGTTTTATGCAGCACCCCAACTCACCTTTACCCTTAAACAAGCATAAGTTGGTTTTCTAAATTTGAGACCCTGTTCTGTTCTGTAATTCAGTTCCTGTGTAGCCAAGTTTACATTCCGTGTATTACTGATATCTTATGATGTTTCTTTTTCTGTGTGACTTATTTCAGTTAGAATCATCGTACCTGAATCCACTCATTGTGCTGCTACGGGCCTGATGACATAGATTTCACTGCTGAGTGATACTGCATTGTACGTAAGTACCACAAGTTCTTTATCCATTTTTCACTTTCTGTGATATTGAACTTGTACGGTAAACGAGGTTCTTGTAAACAGAGGCGTCCCAAACATTGGGGTGGCTGTATCTTTTTGATTTTAATTTCCCTAAGCTATAGGACCATAAGTGGAAGTGCCCTAGGCTCTGTTGCTTTGTTTTGTAGATGTTTCAGGAAACACCATACACTTCTCCCGAGTGTCTGTTGGCAATTTACATCCCGCCCATCAGCATAACAAGGCTCCCAGTTCTCCATGGCCTGTCCTGCCTTTCTGGATTTTACACTTTTTTCAGATGGCCCTTTTGACCGGGGGGCAGTGAGACTTCATTGTAGTGCAGATTTCCTTTGCAAGCTTGGTTGGTTGGCCAAAAAGGGCGTATGCGTTTTTTCCTGAATATATTCAGGAAAAAACGCATACGCCCTTTTTGGCCAAGTGCATCATTGTGGACGTTCTGCCTCTTTTCCTATGCTTTCAATGCAATTC
The DNA here is from genome assembly GCF_963455315.2 of Globicephala melas. Classification (NCBI taxonomy): domain Eukaryota; kingdom Metazoa; phylum Chordata; class Mammalia; order Artiodactyla; family Delphinidae; genus Globicephala; species Globicephala melas. Next base: position 81,400 of record NW_027207374.1, read on the forward strand.
CAGTCTACCTCCTGAAATCGGTTTCCTGCAATTCTGCCCCGCTTTCAAGTCCTCTTGGCAGCCTTACTTCAGTATATTTTTGGACGATAGTTGTCATTTATAACTCTGCAGGTTTGTGAATTACAGTGCCCCTGAGCTCCTTTCTTCAACTCGTTTTCTTGTGAGCTGGCCGCAACACCGCAGGATGGCTTCAGGCCCTAATCTGGTTCCGGCACGGCATGCTGAGCCTTTGGTTATTTCCTCTTCCTGGTGGGAAATGAGAGTTAAATTTGCCCGTCCAGACACCTCCAGCTAGTCTCTCATTGGTTCTCGCTATTCCTGTTCATCTTCCGCAGAAATTGCAAACTGGGCCAAACAGGAGGTTAAAGGGACTGACTCTGCAAGTCGGAAGAGTCTTAGTAAAGCGTCTGGAATGTTGCACCCGAGTACCAGGGTACGAAAACTGAGACATATTTGAACACGTCTCCCGATCACATGGTTGATCATACTCTAGGTTCCACATGCATGTTTTAGCTGAAGGAAGAATACCTTAAACCTGGGTAGTTGAAACCCGTGGAATGGGTACCATGCAATATGACTTCAAAGGGTCTTCATTTGCTCACCGAACCTCTCCAATCCTATCACTGCTGCGTTTATGTCCCTGTACACATGCTTGATTCTCTTTCGGAGACATAGCAATCCATCGGTTTTAAGATACTTAAGAGTCAGGTACATTCTTAGGCGTTTAATATGCGGTGTTGAGTCCATTTCGTTGAGCAAGGAGTAGCTCTTGTCTATTCCATATTTGGCTTAAGGAACTTTATCTGTGCTCATTTCAATCTCTGGTTTTATGCAGCACCCCAACTCACCTTTACCCTTAAACAAGCATAAGTTGGTTTTCTAAATTTGAGACCCTGTTCTGTTCTGTAATTCAGTTCCTGTGTAGCCAAGTTTACATTCCGTGTATTACTGATATCTTATGATGTTTCTTTCTCTGTGTGACTTATTTCAGTTAGAATCATCGTACCTGAATCCACTCATTGTGCTGCTACGGGCCTGATGACATAGATTTCACTGCTGAGTGATACTGCATTGTACGTAAGTACCACAAGTTCTTTATCCATTTTTCACTTTCTGTGATATTGAACTTGTACGGTAAACAAGGTTCTTGTAAACAGAGGCGTCCCAAACATTGGGGTGGCTGTATCTTTTTGATTTTAATTTCCCTAAGCTATAGGACCATAAGTGGAAGTGCCCTAGGCTCTGTTGCTTTGTTTTTTAGATGTTTCAGGAAACACCATACACTTCTCCCGAGTGTCTGTTGGCAATTTACATCCCGCCCATCAGCATAACAAGGCTCCCAGTTCTCCATGGCCTGTCCTGCCTTTCTGGATTTTACACTTTTTTCAGATGGCCCTTTTGACCGGGGGGGGGGGGAGGAAGTGAGACTTCATTGTAGTGCAGATTTCCTTTGCAAGCTTGCTTGGTTGGCCAAAAAGGGCGTATGCGTTTTTTCCTGAATATATTCAGGAAAAAACGCATACGCCCTTTTTGGCCAAGTGCATCATTGTGGACGTTCTGCCTCTTTTCCTATGCTTTCAATGCAATTCCAGTCTACCTCCTGAAATCGGTTTCCTGCAATTCTGCCCCGCTTTCAAGTCCTCTTGGCAGCCTTACTTCAGTATATTTTTGGACGATAGTTGTCATTTATAACTCTGCAGGTTTGTGAATTACAGTGCCCCTGAGCTCCTTTCTTCAACTCGTTTTCTTGTGAGCTGGCCGCAACACCGCAGGATGGCTTCAGGCCCTAATCTGATTCCGGCACGGCACGCTGAGCCTTTGGTTCTTTCCTCTTCCTGGTGGGAAATGGGAGTTAAATTTGCCCGTCCAGACACCTCCAGCTAGTCTCTCATTGGTTCTCGCTATTCCTGTTCATCTTCCGCAGAAATTGCAAACTGGGCCAAACAGGAGGTTAAAGGGACTGACTCTCCAAGTCGGGAGAGTGTTAGTAAAGCGTCTGGAATGTTGCACCCGAGTACCAGGGTACGAAAACTGAGACATATTTGAACACGTCTCCCGATCACATGGTTGATCATACTCTAGGTTCCACATGCATGTTTTAGCTGAAGGAAGAATACCTTAAACCTGGGTAGTTGAAACCCGTGGAATGGGTACCATGCAATATGACTTCAAAGGGTCTTCATTTGCTCACCGAACCTCTCCAATCCTATCACTGCTGCATTTATGTCCCTGTACACATGCTTGATTCTCTTTCGGAGACATAGCAATCCATAGGTTTTAAGATACTTAAGAGTCAGGTACATTCTTAGGCGTTTAATATGCGGTGTTGAGTCCATTTCGTTGAGCAAGGAGTAGCTCTTGTCTATTCCATATTTGGCTTAAGGAACTTTATCTGTGCTCATTTCAATCTCTGGTTTTATGCAGCACCCCAACTCACCTTTACCCTTAAGCAAGCATAAGTTGGTTTTCTAAATTTGAGACCCTGTTCTGTTCTGTAATTCAGTTCCTGTGTAGCCAAGTTTACATTCCGTGTATTACTGATATCTTATGATGTTTCTTTTTCTGTGTGACTTATTTCAGTTAGAATCATCGTACCTGAATCCACTCATTGTGCTGCTACGGGCCTGATGACATAGATTTCACTGCTGAGTGATACTGCATTGTACGTAAGTACCACAAGTTCTTTATCCATTTTTCACTTTCTGCGATGTTGAACTTGTACTGTAAACGAGGTTCTTGTAAACAGAGGCGTCCCAAACTTTGGGGTGGCTGTGTCTTTTTGATTTTAATTTCCCTAAGCTATAGGACCATAAGTGGAAGTGCCCTAGGCTCTGTTGCTTTGTTTTTTAGATGTTTCAGGAAACACCATACACTTCTCCCGAGTGTCTGTTGGCAATTGACATCCCGCCCATCAGCATAACAAGGCTCCCAGTTCTCCATGGCCTGTCCTGCCTTTCTGGATTTTACACTTTTTTCAGATGGCCCTTTTGACCGGGGGGAAGTGAGACTTCATTGTAGTGCAGATTTCCTTTGCAAGCTTGCTTGGTTGGCCAAAAAGGGCGTATGCGTTTTTTCCTGAATATATTCAGGAAAAAACGCATACGCCCTTTTCGGCCAAGTGCATCATTGTGGACGTTCTGCCTCTTTTCCTATGCTTTCAATGCAATTCCAGTCTACCTCCTGAAATCGGTTTCCTGCAATTCTGCCCCGCTTTCAAGTCCTCTGGGCAGCCTTACTTCAGTATATTTTTGGACGATAGTTGTCATTTATAACTCTGCAGGTTTGTGAATTACAGTGCCCCTGAGCTCCTTTCTTCAACTCGTTTTCTTGTGAGCTGGCCGCAACACCGCAGGATGGCTTCAGGCCCTAATCTGGTTCCGGCACGGCACGCCGAGCCTTTGGTTATTTCCTCTTCCTGGTGGGAAATGAGAGTTAAATTTGCCCGTCCAGACACCTCCAGCTAGTCTCTCATTGGTTCTCGCTATTCCTGTTCATCTTCCGCAGAAATTGCAAACTGGGCCAAACAGGAGGTTAAAGGGACTGACTCTCCAAGTCGGGAGAGTGTTAGTAAAGCGTCTGGAATGTTGCACCCGAGTACCAGGGTACGAAAACTGAGACATATTTGAACACGTCTCCCGATCGCATGGTTGATCATACTCTAGGTTCCACATGCATGTTTTAGCTGAAGGAAGAATACCTTAAACCTGGGTAGTTGAAACCCGTGGAATGGGTACCATGCAATATGACTTCAAAGGGTCTTCATTTGCTCACCGAACCTCTCCAATCCTATCACTGCTGCGTTTATGTCCCTGTACACATGCTTGATTCTCTTTCGGAGACATAGCAATCCATAGGTTTTAAGATACTTAAGAGTCAGGTACATTCTTAGGCGTTTAATATGCGGTGTTGAGTCCATTTCGTTGAGCAAGGAGTAGCTCTTGTCTATTCCATATTTGGCTTAAGGAACTTTATCTGTGCTCATTTCAATCTCTGGTTTTATGCAGCACCCCAACTCACCTTTACCCTAAAACAAGCATAAGTTGGTTTTCTAAATTTGAGACCCTGTTCTGTTCTGTAATTCAGTTCCTGTGTAGCCAAGTTTACATTCCGTGTATTACTGATATCTTATGATGTTTCTTTTTCTGTGTGACTTATTTCAGTTAGAATCATCGTACCTGAATCCACTCATTGTGCTGCTACGGGCCTGATGACATAGATTTCACTGCTGAGTGATACTGCATTGTACGTAAGTACCACAAGTTCTTTATCCATTTTTCACTTTCTGTGATATTGAACTTGTACGGTAAACGAGGTTCTTGTAAACAGAGGCGTCCCAAACATTGGGGTGGCTGTATCTTTTTGATTTTAATTTCCCTAAGCTATAGGACCATAAGTGGAAGTGCCCTAGGCTCTGTTGCTTTGTTTTTTAGATGTTTCAGGAAACACCATACACTTCTCCCGAGTGTCTGTTGGCAGTTTACATCCAGCCCAACAGCATAACAAGGCTCCCAGTTCTCCATGGCCTGTCCTGCCTTTCTGGATTTTACACTTTTTTCAGATGGCCCTTTTGACCGGGGGGAAGTGAGACTTCATTGTAGTGCAGATTTCCTTTGCAAGCTTGCTTGGTTGGCCAAAAAGGGCGTATGCGTTTTTTCCTGAATATATTCAGGAAAAAACGCATACGCCCTTTTTGGCCAAGTGCATCATTGTGGACGTTCTGCCTCTTTTCCTATGCTTTCAATGCAATTCCAGTCTACCTCCTGAAATCAGTTTCCTGCAATTCTGCCCCGCTTTCAAGTCCTCTTGGCAGCCTTACTTCAGTATATTTTTGGACGATAGTTGTCATTTATAACTCTGCAGGTTTGTGAATTACAGTGCCCCTGAGCTCCTTTCTTCAACTCGTTTTCTTGTGAGCTGGCCGCAACACCGCAGGATGGCTTCAGGCCCTAATCTGGTTCCGGCACGGCACGCTGAGCCTTTGGTTATTTCCTCTTCCTGGTGGGAAATGAGAGTTAAATTTGCCCGTCCAGACACCTCCAGCTAGTCTCACATTGGTTCTCGCTATTCCTGTTCATCTTCCGCAGAAATTGCAAACTGGGCCAAACAGGAGGTTAAAGGGACTGACTCTCCAAGTCGGGAGAGTCTTAGTAAAGCGTCTGGAATGTTGCACCCTAGTACCAGGGTACGAAAACTGAGACATATTTGAACACGTCTCCCGATCGCATGGTTGATCATACTCTAGGTTCCACATGCATGTTTTAGCTGAAGGAAGAATACCTTAAACCTGGGTAGTTGAAACCCGTGGAATGGGTACCATGCAATATGACTTCAAAGGGTCTTCATTTGCTCACCGAACCTCTCCAATCCTATCACTGCTGCGTTTATGTCCCTGTACACATGCTTGATTCTCTTTCGGAGACATAGCAATCCATAGGTTTTAAGATACTTAAGAGTCAGGTACATTCTTAGGCGTTTAATATGCGGTGTTGAGTCCATTTCGTTGAGCAAGGAGTAGCTCTTGTCTATTCCATATTTGGCTTAAGGAACTTTATCTGTGCTCATTTCAATCTCTGGTTTTATGCAGCACCCCAACTCACCTTTCCCCTTAAACAAGCATAAGTTGGTTTTCTAAATTTGAGACCCTGTTCTGTTCTGTAATTCAGTTCCTGTGTAGCCAAGTTTACATTCCGTGTATTACTGATATCTTATGATGTTTCTTTTTCTGTGTGACTTATTTCAGTTAGAATCATCGTACCTGAATCCACTCATTGTGCTGCTACGGGCCTGATGACATAGATTTCACTGCTGAGTGATACTGCATTGTACGTAAGTACCACAAGTTCTTTATCCATTTTTCACTTTCTGTGATATTGAACTTGTACGGTAAACAAGGTTCTTGTAAACAGAGGCGGCCCAAACATTGGGGTGGCTGTATCTTTTTGATTTTAATTTCCCTAAGCTATAGGACCATAAGTGGAAGTGCCCTAGGCTCTGTTGCTTTGTTTTTTAGATGTTTCAGGAAACACCATACACTTCTCGCGAGTGTCTGTTGGCAATTGACAACCCGCCCATCAGCATAACAAGGCTCCCAGTTCTCCATGGCCTGTCCTGCCTTTCTGGATTTTACACTTTTTTCAGATGGCCCTTTTGACCGGGGGGGGGGGAAGTGAGACTTCATTGTAGTGCAGATTTCCTTTGCAAGCTTGCTTGGTTGGCCAAAAAGCGCGTATGCGTTTTTTCCTGAATATATTCAGGAAAAAACGCATACGCCCTTTTTGGCCAAGTGCATCATTGTGGACGTTCTGCCTCTTTTCCTATGCTTTCAATGCAATTCCAGTCTACCTCCTGAAATCGGTTTCCTGCAATTCTGCCCCGCTTTCAAGTCCTCTTGGCAGCCTTACTTCAGTATATTTTTGGACGATAGTTGTCATTTATAACTCTGCAGGTTTGTGAATTACAGTGCCCCTGAGCTCCTTTCTTCAACTCGTTTTCTTGTGAGCTGGCCGCAACACCGCAGGATGGCTTCAGGCCCTAATGTGGTTCCGGCACGGCACGCTGAGCCTTTGGTTATTTCCTCTTCCTGGTGGGAAATGAGAGTTAAATTTGCCCGTCCAGACACCTCCAGCTAGTCTCTCATTGGTTCTCACTATTCCTGTTCATCTTCCGCAGAAATTGCAAACTGGGCCAAACAGGAGGTTAAAGGGACTGACTCTCCAAGTCGGGAGAGTCTTAGTAAAGCGTCTGGAATGTTGCACCCGAGTACCAGAGTACGAAAACTGAGACATATTTGAACACGTCTCCCGATCGCATGGTTGATCATACTCTAGGTTCCACATGCATGTTTTAGCTGAAGGAAGAATACCTTAAACCTGGGTAGTTGAAACCCGTGGAATGGGTACCATGCAATATGACTTCAAAGGGTCTTCATTTGCTCACCGAACCTCTCCAATCCTATCACTGCTGCGTTTATGTCCCTGTACACATGCTTGATTCTCTTTCGGAGACATAGCAATCCATAGGTTTTAAGATACTTAAGAGTCAGGTACATTCTTAGGCGTTTAATATGCGGTGTTGAGTCCATTTCGTTGAGCAAGGAGTAGCTCTTGTCTATTCCATATTTGGCTTAAGGAAATTTATCTGTGCTCATTTCAGTCTCTGGTTTTATGCAGCACCCCAACTCACCTTTACCCTTAAACAAGCATAAGTTGGTTTTCTAAATTTGAGACCCTATTCTGTTCTGTAATTCAGTTCCTGTGTAGCCAAGTTTACATTCCGTGTATTACTGATAGCTTATGATGTTTCTTTTTCTGTGTGACTTATTTCAGTTAGAATCATCGTACCTGAAACCACTCATTGTGCTGCTACTGGCCTGATGACATAGATTTCACTGCTGAGTGATACTGCATTGTACGTAAGTACCACAAGTTCTTTATCCATTTTTCACTTTCTGTGATATTGAACTTGTACGGTAAACGAGGTTCTTGTAAACAGAGGCGTCCCAAACATTGGGGTGGCTGTATCTTTTTGATTTTAATTTCCCTAAGCTATAGGACCATAAGTGGAAGTGGCCTAGGCTCTGTTGCTTTGTTTTTTAGATGTTTCAGGAAACACCATACACTTCTCCCGAGTGTCTGTTGGCAATTTACATCCCGCCCATCAGCATAACAAGGCTCCCAGTTCTCCATGGCCTGTCCTGCCTTTCTGGATTTTACACTTTTTTCAGATGGCCCTTTTGACCGGGGGAAGTGAGACTTCATTGTAGTGCAGATTTCCTTTGCAAGCTTGCTTGGTTGGCCAAAAAGGGCGTATGCGTTTTTTCCTGAATATATTCAGGAAAAAACGCATACGCCCTTTTTGGCCAAGTGCATCATTGTGGACGTTCTGCCTCTTTTCCTATGCTTTCAATGCAATTCCAGTCTACCTCCTGAAATCGGTTTCCTGCAATTCTGCCCCGCTTTCAAGTCCTCTTGGCAGCCTTACTTCAGTATATTTTTGGACGATAGTTGTCATTTATAACTCTGCAGGTTTGTGAATTACAGTGCCCCTGAGCTCCTTTCTTCAACTCGTTTTCTTGTGAGCTGGCCGCAACACCGCAGGATGGCTTCAGGCCCTAATCTGGTTCCGGCACGGCACGCTGAGCCTTTGGTTATTTCCTCTTCCTGGTGGGAAATGAGAGTTAAATTTGCCCGTCCAGACACCTCCAGCTAGTCTCTCATTGGTTCTCGCTATTCCTGTTCATCTTCCGCAGAAATTGCAAACTGAGCCAAACAGGAGGTTAAAGGGACTGACTCTCCAAGTCGGGAGAGTTTTAGTAAAGCGTCTGGAATGTTGCACCCGAGTACCAGGGTACGAAAACTGAGACATATTTGAACACGTCTCCCGATCACATGGTTGATCATACTCTAGGTTCCACATGCATGTTTTAGCTGAAGGAAGAATACCTTAAACCTGGGTAGTTGAAACCCGTGGAATGGGTACCATGCAATATGACTTCAAAGGGTCTTCATTTGCTCACCGAACCTCTCCAATCCTATCACTGCTGCGTTTATGTCCCTGTACACATGCTTGATTCTCTTTCGGAGACATAGCAATCCATAGGTTTTAAGATACTTAAGAGTCAGGTACATTCTTAGGCGTTTAATATGCGGTGTTGAGTCCATTTCGTTGAGCAAGGAGTAGCTCTTGTCTATTCCATATTTGGCTTAAGGAACTTTATCTGTGCTCATTTCAATCTCTGGTTTTATGCAGCACCCCAACTCACCTTTACCCTTAAACAAGCATAAGTTGGTTTTCTAAATTTGAGACCCTGTTCTGTTCTGTAATTCAGTTCCTGTGTAGCCTAGTTTACATTCCGTGTATTACTGATATCTTATGATGTTTCTTTTTCTGTGTGACTTATTTCAGTTAGAATCATCGTACCTGAATCCACTCATTGTGCTGCTACGGGCCTGATGACATAGATTTCACTGCTGAGTGATACTGCATTGTACGTAAGTACCACAAGTTCTTTATCCATTTTTCACTTTCTGTGATATTGAACTTGTACGGTAAACAAGGTTCTTGTAAACAGAGGCGGCCCAAACATTGGGGTGGCTGTATCTTTTTGATTTTAATTTCCCTAAGCTATAGGACCATAAGTGGAAGTGCCCTAGGCTCTGTTGCTTTGTTTTTTAGATGTTTCAGGAAACACCATACACTTCTCCCGAGTGTCTGTTGGCAATTTACATCCCGCCCATCAGCATAACAAGGCTCCCAGTTCTCCATGGCCTGTCCTGCCTTTCTGGATTTTACACTTTTTTCAGATGGCCCTTTTGACCGGGGGGGGGGGAAGTGAGACTTCATTGTAGTGCAGATTTCCTTTGCAAGCTTGCTTGGTTGGCCAAAAAGCGCGTATGCGTTTTTTCCTGAATATATTCAGGAAAAAACGCATACGCCCTTTTTGGCCAAGTGCATCATTGTGGACGTTCTGCCTCTTTTCCTATGCTTTCAATGCAATTCCAGTCTACCTCCTGAAATCGGTTTCCTGCAATTCTGCCCCGCTTTCAAGTCCTCTTGGCAGCCTTACTTCAGTATATTTTTGGACGATAGTTGTCATTTATAACTCTGCAGGTTTGTGAATTACAGTGCCCCTGAGCTCCTTTCTTCAACTCGTTTTCTTGTGAGCTGGCCGCAACACCGCAGGATGGCTTCAGGCCCTAATCTGGTTCCGGCACGGCACGCTGAGCCTTTGGTTATTTCCTCTTCCTGGTGGGAAATGAGAGTTAAATTTGCCCGTCCAGACACCTCCAGCTAGTCTCTCATTGGTTCTCACTATTCCTGTTCATCTTCCGCAGAAATTGCAAACTGGGCCAAACAGGAGGTTAAAGGGACTGACTCTCCAAGTCGGGAGAGTCTTAGTAAAGCGTCTGGAATGTTGCACCCGAGTACCAGAGTACGAAAACTGAGACATATTTGAACACGTCTCCCGATCGCATGGTTGATCATACTCTAGGTTCCACATGCATGTTTTAGCTGAAGGAAGAATACCTTAAACCTGGGTAGTTGAAACCCGTGGAATGGGTACCATGCAATATGACTTCAAAGGGTCTTCATTTGCTCACGGAACCTCTCCAATCCTATCACTGCTGCGTTTATGTCCCTGTACACATGCTTGATTCTCTTTCGGAGACATAGCAATCCATAGGTTTTAAGATACTTAAGAGTCAGGTACATTCTTAGGCGTTTAATATGCGGTGTTGAGTCCATTTCGTTGAGCAAGGAGTAGCTCTTGTCTATTCCATATTTGGCTTAAGGAAATTTATCTGTGCTCATTTCAGTCTCTGGTTTTATGCAGCACCCCAACTCACCTTTACCCTTAAACAAGCATAAGTTGGTTTTCTAAATTTGAGACCCTATTCTGTTCTGTAATTCAGTTCCTGTGTAGCCAAGTTTACATTCCGTGTATTACTGATATCTTATGATGTTTCTTTTTCTGTGTGACTTATTTCAGTTAGAATCATCGTACCTGAAACCACTCATTGTGCTGCTACTGGCCTGATGACATAGATTTCACTGCTGAGTGATACTGCATTGTACGTAAGTACCACAAGTTCTTTATCCATTTTTCACTTTCTGTGATATTGAACTTGTACGGTAAACGAGGTTCTTGTAAACAGAGGCGTCCCAAACATTGGGGTGGCTGTATCTTTTTGATTTTAATTTCCCTAAGCTATAGGACCATAAGTGGAAGTGGCCTAGGCTCTGTTGCTTTGTTTTTTAGATGTTTCAGGAAACACCATACACTTCTCCCGAGTGTCTGTTGGCAATTTACATCCCGCCCATCAGCATAACAAGGCTCCCAGTTCTCCATGGCCTGTCCTGCCTTTCTGGATTTTACACTTTTTTCAGATGGCCCTTTTGACCGGGGGAAGTGAGACTTCATTGTAGTGCAGATTTCCTTTGCAAGCTTGCTTGGTTGGCCAAAAAGGGCGTATGCGTTTTTTCCTGAATATATTCAGGAAAAAACGCATACGCCCTTTTTGGCCAAGTGCATCATTGTGGACGTTCTGCCTCTTTTCCTATGCTTTCAATGCAATTCCAGTCTACCTCCTGAAATCGGTTTCCTGCAATTCTGCCCCGCTTTCAAGTCCTCTTGGCAGCCTTACTTCAGTATATTTTTGGACGATAGTTGTCATTTATAACTCTGCAGGTTTGTGAATTACAGTGCCCCTGAGCTCCTTTCTTCAACTCGTTTTCTTGTGAGCTGGCCGCAACACCGCAGGATGGCTTCAGGCCCTAATCTGGTTCCGGCACGGCACGCTGAGCCTTTGGTTATTTCCTCTTCCTGGTGGGAAATGAGAGTTAAATTTGCCCGTCCAGACACCTCCAGCTAGTCTCTCATTGGTTCTCGCTATTCCTGTTCATCTTCCGCAGAAATTGCAAACTGAGCCAAACAGGAGGTTAAAGGGACTGACTCTCCAAGTCGGGAGAGTGTTAGTAAAGCGTCTGGAATGTTGCACCCGAGTACCAGGGTACGAAAACTGAGACATATTTGAACACGTCTCCCGATCACATGGTTGATCATACTCTAGGTTCCACATGCATGTTTTAGCTGAAGGAAGAATACCTTAAACCTGGGTAGTTGAAACCCGTGGAATGGGTACCATGCAATATGACTTCAAAGGGTCTTCATTTGCTCACCGAACCTCTCCAATCCTATCACTGCTGCGTTTATGTCCCTGTACACATGCTTGATTCTCTTTCGGAGACATAGCAATCCATAGGTTTTAAGATACTTAAGAGTCAGGTACATTCTTAGGCGTTTAATATGCGGTGTTGAGTCCATTTCGTTGAGCAAGGAGTAGCTCTTGTCTATTCCATATTTGGCTTAAGGAACTTTATCTGTGCTCATTTCAATCTCTGGTTTTATGCAGCACCCCAACTCACCTTTACCCTTAAACAAGCATAAGTTGGTTTTCTAAATTTGAGACCCTGTTCTGTTCTGTAATTCAGTTCCTGTGTAGCCAAGTTTACATTCCGTGTATTACTGATATCTTATGATGTTTCTTTTTCTGTGTGACTTATTTCAGTTAGAATCATCGTACCTGAATCCACTCATTGTGCTGCTACGGGCCTGATGACATAGATTTCACTGCTGAGTGATACTGCATTGTACGTAAGTACCACAAGTTCTTTATCCATTTTTCACTTTCTGTGATATTGAACTTGTACGGTAAACGAGGTTCTTGTAAACAGAGGCGTCCCAAACATTGGGGTGGCTGTATCTTTTTGATTTTAATTTCCCTAAGCTATAGGACCATAAGTGGAAGTGGCCTAGGCTCTGTTGCTTTGTTTTTTAGATGTTTCAGGAAACACCATACACTTCTCCCGAGTGTCTGTTGGCAGTTTACATCCCGCCCATCAGCATAACAAGGCTCCCAGTTTTCCATGGCCTGTCCTGCCTTTCTGGATTTTACACTTTTTTCAGATGGCCCTTTTGACCGGGGGGAAGTGAGACTTCATTGTAGTGCAGATTTCCTTTGCAAGCTTGCTTGGTTGGCCAAAAAGGGCGTATGCGTTTTTTCCTGAATATATTCAGGAAAAAACGCATACGCCCTTTTTGGCCAAGTGCATCATTTTGGACGTTCTGCCTCTTTTCCTATGCTTTCAATGCAATTCCAGTCTACCTCCTGAAATCGGTTTCCTGCAATTCTGCCCCGCTTTCAAGTCCTCTTGGCAGCCTTACTTCAGTATATTTTTGGACGATAGTTGTCATTTATAACTCTGCAGGTTTGTGAATTACAGTGCCCCTGAGCTCCTTTCTTCAACTCGTTTTCTTGTGAGCTGGCCGCAACACCGCAGGATGGCTTCAGGCCCTAATCTGGTTCCGGCACGGCACGCTGAGCCTTTGGTTATTTCCTCTTCCTGGTGGGAAATGAGAGTTAAATTTGCCCGTCCAGACACCTCCAGCTAGTCTCTCATTGGTTCTCGCTATTCCTGTTCATCTTCCGCAGAAATTGCAAACTGGGCCAAACAGGAGGTTAAAGGGACTGACTCTCCAAGTCGGGAGAGTGTTAGTAAAGCGTCTGAAATGTTGCACCCGAGTACCAGGGTACGAAAACTGAGACATATTTGAACACGTCTCCCGATCACATGGTTGATCATACTCTAGGTTCCACATGCATGTTTTAGCTGAAGGAAGAATACCTTAAACCTGGGTAGTTGAAACCCGTGGAATGGGTACCATGCAATATGACTTCAAAGGGTCTTCATTTGCTCACCGAACCTCTCCAATCCTATCACTGCTGCGTTTATGTCCCTGTACACATGCTTGATTCTCTTTCGGAGACATAGCAATCCATCGGTTTTAAGATACTTAAGAGTCAGGTACATTCTTAGGCATTTAATATGCGGTGTTGAGTCCATTTCGTTGAGCAAGGAGTAGCTCTTGTCTATTCCATATTTGGCTTAAGGAACTTTATCTGTGTTCATTTCAATCTCTGGTTTTATGCAGCACCCCAACTCACCTTTACCCTTAAACAAGCATAAGTTGGTTTTCTAAATTTGAGACCCTGTTCTGTTCTGTAATTCAGTTCCTGTGTAGCCAAGTTTACATTCCGTGTATTACTGATATCTTATGATGTTTCTTTTTCTGTGTGACTTATTTCAGTTAGAATCATCGTACCTGAATCCACTCATTGTGCTGCTACGGGCCTGATGACATAGATTTCACTGCTGAGTGATACTGCATTGTACGTAAGTACCACAAGTTCTTTATCCATTTTTCACTTTCTGTGATATTGAACTTGTACGGTAAACGAGGTTCTTGTAAACAGAGGCGTTCCAAACATTGGGGTGGCTGTATCTTTTTGATTTTAATTTCCCTAAGCTATAGGACCATAAGTGGAAGTGGCCTAGGCTCTGTTGCTTTGTTTTTTAGATGTTTCAGGAAACACCATACACTTCTCCCGAGTGTCTGTTGGCAATTTACATCCCGCCCATCAGCATAACAAGGCTCCCAGTTCTCCATGGCCTGTCCTGCCTTTCTGGATTTTACACTTTTTTCAGATGGCCCTTTTGACCGGGGGGAAGTGAGACTTCATTGTAGTGCAGATTTCCTTTGCAAGCTTGCTTGGTTGGCCAAAAAGGGCGTATGCGTTTTTTCCTGAATACATTCAGGAAAAAACGCATACGCCCTTTTTGGCCAAGTGCATCATTGTGGACGTTCTGCCTCTTTTCCTATGCTTTCAATGCAATTCCAGTCTACCTCCTGAAATCGGTTTCCTGCAATTCTGCCCCGCTTTCAAGTCCTCTTGGCAGCCTTACTTCAGTATATTTTTGGACGATAGTTGTCATTTATAACTCTGCAGGTTTGTGAATTACAGTGCCCCTGAGCAACTTTCTTCAACTCGCTTTCTTGTGAGCTGGCCGCAACACCGCAGGATGGCTTCAGGCCCTAATCTGGTTCCGGCACGGCACGCTGAGCCTTTGGTTATTTCCTCTTCCTGGTGGGAAATGAGAGTTAAATTTGCCCGTCCAGACACCTCCAGCTAGTCTCTCATTGGTTCTCGCTATTCCTGTTCATCTTCCGCAGAAATTGCAAACTGGGCCAAACAGGAGGTTAAAGGGACTGACTCTCCAAGTCGGGAGAGTGTTAGTAAAGCGTCTGAAATGTTGCACCCGAGTACCAGGGTACGAAAACTGAGACATATTTGAACACGTCTCCCGATCACATGGTTGATCATACTCTAGGTTCCACATGCATGTTTTAGCTGAAGGAAGAATACCTTAAACCTGGGTAGTTGAAACCCGTGGAATGGGTACCATGCAATATGACTTCAAAGGGTCTTCATTTGCTCACCGAACCTCTCCAATCCTATCACTGCTGCGTTTATGTCCCTGTACACATGCTTGATTCTCTTTCGGAGACATAGCAATCCATCGGTTTTAAGATACTTAAGAGTCAGGTACATTCTTAGGCATTTAATATGCGGTGTTGAGTCCATTTCGTTGAGCAAGGAGTAGCTCTTGTCTATTCCATATTTGGCTTAAGGAACTTTATCTGTGTTCATTTCAATCTCTGGTTTTATGCAGCACCCCAACTCACCTTTACCCTTAAACAAGCATAAGTTGGTTTTCTAAATTTGAGACCCTGTTCTGTTCTGTAATTCAGTTCCTGTGTAGCCAAGTTTACATTCCGTGTATTACTGATATCTTATGATGTTTCTTTTTCTGTGTGACTTATTTCAGTTAGAATCATCGTACCTGAATCCACTCATTGTGCTGCTACGGGCCTGATGACATAGATTTCACTGCTGAGTGATACTGCATTGTACGTAAGTACCACAAGTTCTTTATCCATTTTTCACTTTCTGTGATATTGAACTTGTACGGTAAACGAGGTTCTTGTAAACAGAGGCGTTCCAAACATTGGGGTGGCTGTATCTTTTTGATTTTAATTTCCCTAAGCTATAGGACCATAAGTGGAAGTGGCCTAGGCTCTGTTGCTTTGTTTTTTAGATGTTTCAGGAAACACCATACACTTCTCCCGAGTGTCTGTTGGCAATTTACATCCCGCCCATCAGCATAACAAGGCTCCCAGTTCTCCATGGCCTGTCCTGCCTTTCTGGATTTTACACTTTTTTCAGATGGCCCTTTTGACCGGGGGGAAGTGAGACTTCATTGTAGTGCAGATTTCCTTTGCAAGCTTGCTTGGTTGGCCAAAAAGGGCGTATGCGTTTTTTCCTGAATACATTCAGGAAAAAACGCATACGCCCTTTTTGGCCAAGTGCATCATTGTGGACGTTCTGCCTCTTTTCCTATGCTTTCAATGCAATTCCAGTCTACCTCCTGAAATCGGTTTCCTGCAATTCTGCCCCGCTTTCAAGTCCTCTTGGCAGCCTTACTTCAGTATATTTTTGGACGATAGTTGTCATTTATAACTCTGCAGGTTTGTGAATTACAGTGCCCCTGAGCAACTTTCTTCAACTCGCTTTCTTGTGAGCTGGCCGCAACACCGCAGGATGGCTTCAGGCCCTAATCTGGTTCCGGCACGGCACGCTGAGCCTTTGGTTATTTCCTCTTCCTGGTGGGAAATGAGAGTTAAATTTGCCCGTCCAGACACCTCCAGCTAGTCTCTCATTGGTTCTCGCTATTCCTGTTCATCTTCCGCAGAAATTGCAAACTGAGCCAAACAGGAGGTTAAAGGGACTGACTCTCCAAGTCGGGAGAGTTTTAGTAAAGCGTCTGGAATGTTGCACCCGAGTACCAGGGTACGAAAACTGAGACATATTTGAACACGTCTCCCGATCACATGGTTGATCATATTCTAGGTTCCACATGCATGTTTTAGCTGAAGGAAGAATACCTTAAACCTGGGTAGTTGAAACCCGTGGAATGGGTACCATGCAATATGACTTCAAAGGGTCTTCATTTGCTCACCGAACCTCTCCAATCCTATCACTGCTGCGTTTATGTCCCTGTACACATGCTTGATTCTCTTTCGGAGACATAGCAATCCATAGGTTTTAAGATACTTAAGAGTCAGGTACATTCTTAGGCGTTTAATATGCGGTGTTGAGTCCATTTCGTTGAGCAAGGAGTAGCTCTTGTCTATTCCATATTTGGCTTAAGGAACTTTATCTGTGCTCATTTCAATCTCTGGTTTTATGCAGCACCCCAACTCACCTTTACCCTTAAACAAGCATAAGTTGGTTTTCTAAATTTGAGACCCTGTTCTGTTCTGTAATTCAGTTCCTGTGTAGCCAAGTTTACATTCCGTGTATTACTGATATCTTATGATGTTTCTTTTTCTGTGTGACTTATTTCAGTTAGAATCATCGTACCTGAATCCACTCATTGTGCTGCTACGGGCCTGATGACATAGATTTCACTGCTGAGTGATACTGCATTGTACGTAAGTACCACAAGTTCTTTATCCATTTTTCACTTTCTGTGATATTGAACTTGTACGGTAAACGAGGTTCTTGTAAACAGAGGCGTCCCAAACATTGGGGTGGCTGTATCTTTTTGATTTTAATTTCCCTAAGCTATAGGACCATAAGTGGAAGTGGCCTAGGCTCTGTTGCTTTGTTTTTTAGATGTTTCAGGAAACACCATACACTTCTCCCGAGTGTCTGTTGGCAGTTTACATCCCGCCCATCAGCATAACAAGGCTCCCAGTTTTCCATGGCCTGTCCTGCCTTTCTGGATTTTACACTTTTTTCAGATGGCCCTTTTGACCGGGGGGAAGTGAGACTTCATTGTAGTGCAGATTTCCTTTGCAAGCTTGCTTGGTTGGCCAAAAAGGGCGTATGCGTTTTTTCCTGAATATATTCAGGAAAAAACGCATACGCCCTTTTTGGCCAAGTGCATCATTGTGGACGTTCTGCCTCTTTTCCTATGCTTTCAATGCAATTCCAGTCTACCTCCTGAAATAGGTTTCCTGCAATTCTGCCCCGCTTTCAAGTCCTCTTGGCAGCCTTACTTCAGTATATTTTTGGACGATAGTTGTCATTTATAACTCTGCAGGTTTGTGAATTACAGTGCCCCTGAGCTCCTTTCTTCAACTCGTTTTCTTGTGAGCTGGCCGCAACACCGCAGGATGGCTTCAGGCCCTAATCTGGTTCCGGCACGGCACGCTGAGCCTTTGGTTATTTCCTCTTCCTGGTGGGAAATGAGAGTTAAATTTGCCCGTCCAGACACCTCCAGCTAGTCTCTCATTGGTTCTCGCTATTCCTGTTCATCTTCCGCAGAAATTGCAAACTGGGCCAAACAGGAGGTTAAAGGGACTGACTCTCCAAGTCGGGAGAGTGTTAGTAAAGCGTCTGGAATGTTGCACCCGAGTACCAGGGTACGAAAACTGAGACATATTTGAACACGTCTCCCGATCGCATGGTTGATCATACTCTAGGTTCCACATGCATGTTTTAGCTGAAGGAAGAATACCTTAAACCTGGGTAGTTGAAACCCGTGGAATGGGTACCATGCAATATGACTTCAAAGGGTCTTCATTTGCTCACCGAACCTCTCCAATCCTATCACTGCTGCGTTTATGTCCCTGTACACATGCTTGATTCTCTTTCGGAGACATAGCAATCCATCGGTTTTAAGATACTTAAGAGTCAGGTACATTCTTAGGCGTTTAATATGCGGTGTTGAGTCCATTTCGTTGAGCAAGGAGTAGCTCTTGTCTATTCCATATTTGGCTTAAGGAACTTTATCTGTGCTCATTTCAATCTCTGGTTTTATGCAGCACCCCAACTCACCTTTACCCTAAAACAAGCATAAGTTGGTTTTCTAAATTTGAGACCCTGTTCTGTTCTGTAATTCAGTTCCTGTGTAGCCAAGTTTACATTCCGTGTATTACTGATATCTTATGATGTTTCTTTTTCTGTGTGACTTATTTCAGTTAGAATCATCGTACCTGAATCCACTCATTGTGCTGCTACGGGCCTGATGACATAGATTTCACTGCTGAGTGATACTGCATTGTACGTAAGTACCACAAGTTCTTTATCCATTTTTCACTTTCTGTGATATTGAACTTGTACGGTAAACGAGGTTCTTGTAAACAGAGGCGTCCCAGACATTGGGGTGGCTGTATCTTTTTGATTTTAATTTCCCTAAGCTATAGGACCATAAGTGGAAGTGGCCTAGGCTCTGTTGCTTTGTTTTTTAGATGTTTCAGGAAACACCATACACTTCTCCCGAGTGTCTGTTGGCAATTGACATCCCGCCCATCAGCATAACAAGGCTCCCAGTTCTCCATGGCCTGTCCTGCCTTTCTGGATTTTACACTTTTTTCAGATGGCCCTTTTGACCGGGGGGAAGTGAGACTTCATTGTAGTGCAGATTTCCTTTGCAAGCTTGCTTGGTTGGCCAAAAAGGGCGTATGCGTTTTTTCCTGAATACATTCAGGAAAAAACGCATACGCCCTTTTTGGCCAAGTGCATCATTGTGGACGTTCTGCCTCTTTTCCTATGCTTTCAATGCAATTCCAGTCTACCTCCTGAAATCGGTTTCCTGCAATTCTGCCCCGCTTTCAAGTCCTCTTGGCAGCCTTACTTCAGTATATTTTTGGACGATAGTTGTCATTTATAACTCTGCAGGTTTGTGAATTACAGTGCCCCTGAGCTCCTTTCTTCAACTCGCTTTCTTGTGAGCTGGCCGCAACACCGCAGGATGGCTTCAGGCCCTAATCTGGTTCCGGCACGGCACGCTGAGCCTTTGGTTATTTCCTCTTCCTGGTGGGAAATGAGAGTTAAATTTGCCCGTCCAGACACCTCCAGCTAGTCTCTCATTGGTTCTCGCTATTCCTGTTCATCTTCCGCAGAAATTGCAAACTGAGCCAAACAGGAGGTTAAAGGGACTGACTCTCCAAGTCGGGAGAGTGTTAGTAAAGCGTCTGGAATGTTGCACCCGAGTACCAGGGTACGAAAACTGAGACATATTTGAACACGTCTCCCGATCACATGGTTGATCATACTCTAGGTTCCACATGCATGTTTTAGCTGAAGGAAGAATACCTTAAACCTGGGTAGTTGAAACCCGTGGAATGGGTACCATGCAATATGACTTCAAAGGGTCTTCATTTGCTCACCGAACCTCTCCAATCCTATCACTGCTGCGTTTATGTCCCTGTACACATGCTTGATTCTCTTTCGGAGACATAGCAATCCATAGGTTTTAAGATACTTAAGAGTCAGGTACATTCTTAGGCGTTTAATATGCGGTGTTGAGTCCATTTCGTTGAGCAAGGAGTAGCTCTTGTCTATTCCATATTTGGCTTAAGGAACTTTATCTGTGCTCATTTCAATCTCTGGTTTTATGCAGCACCCCAACTCACCTTTACCCTTAAACAAGCATAAGTTGGTTTTCTAAATTTGAGACCCTGTTCTGTTCTGTAATTCAGTTCCTGTGTAGCCAAGTTTACATTCCGTGTATTACTGATATCTTATGATGTTTCTTTTTCTGTGTGACTTATTTCAGTTAGAATCATCGTACCTGAATCCACTCATTGTGCTGCTACGGGCCTGATGACATAGATTTCACTGCTGAGTGATACTGCATTGTACGTAAGTACCACAAGTTCTTTATCCATTTTTCACTTTCTGTGATATTGAACTTGTACGGTAAACGAGGTTCTTGTAAACAGAGGCGTCCCAAACATTGGGGTGGCTGTATCTTTTTGATTTTAATTTCCCTAAGCTATAGGACCATAAGTGGAAGTGGCCTAGGCTCTGTTGCTTTGTTTTTTAGATGTTTCAGGAAACACCATACACTTCTCCCGAGTGTCTGTTGGCAGTTTACATCCCGCCCATCAGCATAACAAGGCTCCCAGTTTTCCATGGCCTGTCCTGCCTTTCTGGATTTTACACTTTTTTCAGATGGCCCTTTTGACCGGGGGGAAGTGAGACTTCATTGTAGTGCAGATTTCCTTTGCAAGCTTGC
The DNA here is from genome assembly GCF_963455315.2 of Globicephala melas. NCBI lineage: Eukaryota > Metazoa > Chordata > Mammalia > Artiodactyla > Delphinidae > Globicephala > Globicephala melas. Next base: position 101,830 of record NW_027207374.1, read on the forward strand.
TTGGTTGGCCAAAAAGGGCGTATGCGTTTTTTCCTGAATATATTCAGGAAAAAACGCATACGCCCTTTTTGGCCAAGTGCATCATTTTGGACGTTCTGCCTCTTTTCCTATGCTTTCAATGCAATTCCAGTCTACCTCCTGAAATCGGTTTCCTGCAATTCTGCCCCGCTTTCAAGTCCTCTTGGCAGCCTTACTTCAGTATATTTTTGGACGATAGTTGTCATTTATAACTCTGCAGGTTTGTGAATTACAGTGCCCCTGAGCTCCTTTCTTCAACTCGTTTTCTTGTGAGCTGGCCGCAACACCGCAGGATGGCTTCAGGCCCTAATCTGGTTCCGGCACGGCACGCTGAGCCTTTGGTTATTTCCTCTTCCTGGTGGGAAATGAGAGTTAAATTTGCCCGTCCAGACACCTCCAGCTAGTCTCTCATTGGTTCTCGCTATTCCTGTTCATCTTCCGCAGAAATTGCAAACTGGGCCAAACAGGAGGTTAAAGGGACTGACTCTCCAAGTCGGGAGAGTGTTAGTAAAGCGTCTGAAATGTTGCACCCGAGTACCAGGGTACGAAAACTGAGACATATTTGAACACGTCTCCCGATCACATGGTTGATCATACTCTAGGTTCCACATGCATGTTTTAGCTGAAGGAAGAATACCTTAAACCTGGGTAGTTGAAACCCGTGGAATGGGTACCATGCAATATGACTTCAAAGGGTCTTCATTTGCTCACCGAACCTCTCCAATCCTATCACTGCTGCGTTTATGTCCCTGTACACATGCTTGATTCTCTTTCGGAGACATAGCAATCCATCGGTTTTAAGATACTTAAGAGTCAGGTACATTCTTAGGCATTTAATATGCGGTGTTGAGTCCATTTCGTTGAGCAAGGAGTAGCTCTTGTCTATTCCATATTTGGCTTAAGGAACTTTATCTGTGTTCATTTCAATCTCTGGTTTTATGCAGCACCCCAACTCACCTTTACCCTTAAACAAGCATAAGTTGGTTTTCTAAATTTGAGACCCTGTTCTGTTCTGTAATTCAGTTCCTGTGTAGCCAAGTTTACATTCCGTGTATTACTGATATCTTATGATGTTTCTTTTTCTGTGTGACTTATTTCAGTTAGAATCATCGTACCTGAATCCACTCATTGTGCTGCTACGGGCCTGATGACATAGATTTCACTGCTGAGTGATACTGCATTGTACGTAAGTACCACAAGTTCTTTATCCATTTTTCACTTTCTGTGATATTGAACTTGTACGGTAAACGAGGTTCTTGTAAACAGAGGCGTTCCAAACATTGGGGTGGCTGTATCTTTTTGATTTTAATTTCCCTAAGCTATAGGACCATAAGTGGAAGTGCCCTAGGCTCTGTTGCTTTGTTTTTTAGATGTTTCAGGAAACACCATACACTTCTCCCGAGTGTCTGTTGGCAATTTACATCCCGCCCATCAGCATAACAAGGCTCCCAGTTCTCCATGGCCTGTCCTGCCTTTCTGGATTTTACACTTTTTTCAGATGGCCCTTTTGACCGGGGGGAAGTGAGACTTCATTGTAGAGCAGATTTCCTTTGCAAGCTTGCTTGGTTGGCCAAAAAGGGCGTATGCGTTTTTTACTGAATATATTCAGGAAAAAACGCATACGCCCTTTTTGGCCAAGTGCATCATTGTGGACGTTCTGCCTCTTTTCCTATGCTTTCAATGCAATTCCAGTCTACCTCCTGAAATCGGTTTCCTGCAATTCTGCCCCGCTTTCAAGTCCTCTTGGCAGCCTTACTTCAGTATATTTTTGGACGATAGTTGTCATTTATAACTCTGCAGGTTTGTGAATTACAGTGCCCCTGAGCTCCTTTCTTCAACTCGTTTTCTTGTGAGCTGGCCGCAACACCGCAGGATGGCTTCAGGCCCTAATCTGGTTCCGGCACGGCACGCTGAGCCTTTGGTTATTTCCTCTTCCTGGTGGGAAATGAGAGTTAAATTTGCCCGTCCAGACACCTCCAGCTAGTCTCTCATTGGTTCTCGCTATTCCTGTTCATCTTCCGCAGAAATTGCAAACTGGGCCAAACAGGAGGTTAAAGGGACTGACTCTCCAAGTCGGGAGAGTGTTAGTAAAGCGTCTGGAATGTTGCACCCGAGTACCAGGGTACGAAAACTGAGACATATTTGAACACGTCTCCCGATCACATGGTTGATCATACTCTAGGTTCCACATGCATGTTTTAGCTGAAGGAAGAATACCTTAAACCTGGGTAGTTGAAACCCGTGGAATGGGTACCATGCAATATGACTTCAAAGGGTCTTCATTTGCTCACCGAACCTCTCCAATCCTATCACTGCTGCGTTTATGTCCCTGTACACATGCTTGATTCTCTTTCGGAGACATAGCAATCCATAGGTTTTAAGATACTTAAGAGTCAGGTACATTCTTAGGCGTTTAATATGCGGTGTTGAGTCCATTTCGTTGAGCAAGGAGTAGCTCTTGTCTATTCCATATTTGGCTTAAGGAACTTTATCTGTGCTCATTTCAATCTCTGGTTTTATGCAGCACCCCAACTCACCTTTACCCTTAAACAAGCATAAGTTGGTTTTCTAAATTTGAGACCCTGTTCTGTTCTGTAATTCAGTTCCTGTGTAGCCAAGTTTACATTCCGTGTATTACTGATATCTTATGATGTTTCTTTTTCTGTGTGACTTATTTCAGTTAGAATCATCGTACCTGAATCCACTCATTGTGCTGCTACGGGCCTGATGACATAGATTTCACTGCTGAGTGATACTGCATTGTACGTAAGTACCACAAGTTCTTTATCCATTTTTCACTTTCTGTGATATTGAACTTGTACGGTAAACGAGGTTCTTGTAAACAGAGGCGTCCCAAACATTGGGGTGGCTGTATCTTTTTGATTTTAATTTCCCTAAGCTATAGGACCATAAGTGGAAGTGGCCTAGGCTCTGTTGCTTTGTTTTTTAGATGTTTCAGGAAACACCATACACTTCTCCCGAGTGTCTGTTGGCAATTTACATCCCGCCCATCAGCATAACAAGGCTCCCAGTTCTCCATGGCCTGTCCTGCCTTTCTGGATTTTACACTTTTTTCAGATGGCCCTTTTGACCGGGGGGAAGTGAGACTTCATTGTAGTGCAGATTTCCTTTGCAAGCTTGCTTGGTTGGCCAAAAAGGGCGTATGCGTTTTTTCCTGAATATATTCAGGAAAAAACGCATACGCCCTTTTTGGCCAAGTGCATCATTGTGGACGTTCTGCCTCTTTTCCTATGCTTTCAATGCAATTCCAGTCTACCTCCTGAAATCGGTTTCCTGCAATTCTGCCCCGCTTTCAAGTCCTCTTGGCAGCCTTACTTCAGTATATTTTTGGACGATAGTTGTCATTTATAACTCTGCAGGTTTGTGAATTACAGTGCCCCTGAGCTCCTTTCTTCAACTCGTTTTCTTGTGAGCTGGCCGCAACACCGCAGGATGGCTTCAGGCCCTAATCTGGTTCCGGCACGGCACGCTGAGCCTTTGGTTATTTCCTCTTCCTGGTGGGAAATGAGAGTTAAATTTGCCCGTCCAGACACCTCCAGCTAGTCTCTCATTGGTTCTCGCTATTCCTGTTCATCTTCCGCAGAAATTGCAAACTGGGCCAAACAGGAGGTTAAAGGGACTGACTCTCCAAGTCGGGAGAGTGTTAGTAAAGCGTCTGGAATGTTGCACCCGAGTACCAGGGTACGAAAACTGAGACATATTTGAACACGTCTCCCGATCACATGGTTGATCATACTCTAGGTTCCACATGCATGTTTTAGCTGAAGGAAGAATACCTTAAACCTGGGTAGTTGAAACCCGTGGAATGGGTACCATGCAATATGACTTCAAAGGGTCTTCATTTGCTCACCGAACCTCTCCAATCCTATCACTGCTGCGTTTATGTCCCTGTACACATGCTTGATTCTCTTTCGGAGACATAGCAATCCATCGGTTTTAAGATACTTAAGAGTCAGGTACATTCTTAGGCGTTTAATATGCGGTGTTGAGTCCATTTCGTTGAGCAAGGAGTAGCTCTTGTCTATTCCATATTTGGCTTAAGGAACTTTATCTGTGCTCATTTCAATCTCTGGTTTTATGCAGCACCCCAACTCACCTTTACCCTTAAACAAGCATAAGTTGGTTTTCTAAATTTGAGACCCTGTTCTGTTCTGTAATTCAGTTCCTGTGTAGCCAAGTTTACATTCCGTGTATTACTGATATCTTATGATGTTTCTTTTTCTGTGTGACTTATTTCAGTTAGAATCATCGTACCTGAATCCACTCATTGTGCTGCTACGGGCCTGATGACATAGATTTCACTGCTGAGTGATACTGCATTGTACGTAAGTACCACAAGTTCTTTATCCATGTTTCACTTTCTGTGATATTGAACTTGTACGGTAAACGAGGTTCTTGTAAACAGAGGCGTCCCAAACATTGGGGTGGCTGTATCTTTTTGATTTTAATTTCGCTAATCTATAGGACCATAAGTGGAAGTGCCCTAGGCTCTGTTGCTTTGTTTTTTAGATGTTTCAGGAAACACCATACACTTCTCCCTAGTGTCTGTTGGCAATTTACATCCCGCCCATCAGCATAACAAGGCTCCCAGTTCTCCATGGCCTGTCCTGCCTTTCTGGATTTTACACTTTTTTCAGATGGCCCTTTTGACCGGGGGGAAGTGAGACTTCATTGTAGTGCAGATTTCCTTTGCAAGCTTGCTTGGTTGGCCAAAAAGGGCGTATGCGTTTTTTCCTGAATATATTCAGGAAAAAACGCATACGCCCTTTTTGGCCAAGTGCATCATTGTGGACGTTCTGCCTCTTTTCCTATGCTTTCAATGCAATTCCAGTCTACCTCCTGAAATCGGTTTCCTGCAATTCTGCCCCGCTTTCAAGTCCTCTTGGCAGCCTTACTTCAGTATATTTTTGGACGATAGTTGTCATTTATAACTCTGCAGGTTTGTGAATTACAGTGCCCCTGAGCTCCTTTCTTCAACTCGCTTTCTTGTGAGCTGGCCGCAACACCGCAGGATGGCTTCAGGCCCTAATCTGGTTCCGGCACGGCACGCTGAGCCTTTGGTTATTTCCTCTTCCTGGTGGGAAATGAGAGTTAAATTTGCCCGTCCAGACACCTCCAGCTAGTCTCTCATTGGTTCTCGCTATTCCTGTTCATCTTCCGCAGAAATTGCAAACTGGGCCAAACAGGAGGTTAAAGGGACTGACTCTCCAAGTCGGGAGAGTGTTAGGAAAGCGTCTGGAATGTTGCACCCGAGTACCAGGGTACGAAAACTGAGACATATTTGAACACGTCTCCCGATCGCATGGTTGATCATACTCTAGGTTCCACATGCATGTTTTAGCTGAAGGAAGAATACCTTAAACCTGGGTAGTTGAAACCCGTGGAATGGGTACCATGCAATATGACTTCAAAGGGTCTTCATTTGCTCACCGAACCTCTCCAATCCTATCACTGCTGCGTTTATGTCCCTGTACACATGCTTGATTCTCTTTCGGAGACATAGCAATCCATAGGTTTTAAGATACTTAAGAGTCAGGTACATTCTTAGGCGTTTAATATGCGGTGTTGAGTCCATTTCGTTGAGCAAGGAGTAGCTCTTGTCTATTCCATATTTGGCTTAAGGAACTTTATCTGTGCTCATTTCAATCTCTGGTTTTATGCAGCACCCCAACTCACCTTTACCCTTAAACAAGCATAAGTTGGTTTTCTAAATTTGAGACCCTGTTCTGTTCTGTAATTCAGTTCCTGTGTAGCCAAGTTTACATTCCGTGTATTACTGATATCTTATGATGTTTCTTTTTCTGTGTGACTTATTTCAGTTAGAATCATCGTACCTGAATCCACTCATTGTGCTGCTACGGGCCTGATGACATAGATTTCACTGCTGAGTGATACTGCATTGTACGTAAGTACCACAAGTTCTTTATCCATTTTTCACTTTCTGTGATATTGAACTTGTACGGTAAACGAGGTTCTTGTAAACAGAGGCGTCCCAAACATTGGGGTGGCTGTATCTTTTTGATTTTAATTTCCCTAAGCTATAGGACCATAAGTGGAAGTGGCCTAGGCTCTGTTGCTTTGTTTTTTAGATGTTTCAGGAAACACCATACACTTCTCCCGAGTGTCTGTTGGCAGTTTACATCCCGCCCATCAGCATAACAAGGCTCCCAGTTTTCCATGGCCTGTCCTGCCTTTCTGGATTTTACACTTTTTTCAGATGGCCCTTTTGACCGGGGGGAAGTGAGACTTCATTGTAGTGCAGATTTCCTTTGCAAGCTTGCTTGGTTGGCCAAAAAGGGCGTATGCGTTTTTTCCTGAATATATTCAGGAAAAAACGCATACGCCCTTTTTGGCCAAGTGCATCATTTTGGACGTTCTGCCTCTTTTCCTATGCTTTCAATGCAATTCCAGTCTACCTCCTGAAATCGGTTTCCTGCAATTCTGCCCCGCTTTCAAGTCCTCTTGGCAGCCTTACTTCAGTATATTTTTGGACGATAGTTGTCATTTATAACTCTGCAGGTTTGTGAATTACAGTGCCCCTGAGCTCCTTTCTTCAACTCGTTTTCTTGTGAGCTGGCCGCAACACCGCAGGATGGCTTCAGGCCCTAATCTGGTTCCGGCACGGCACGCTGAGCCTTTGGTTATTTCCTCTTCCTGGTGGGAAATGAGAGTTAAATTTGCCCGTCCAGACACCTCCAGCTAGTCTCTCATTGGTTCTCGCTATTCCTGTTCATCTTCCGCAGAAATTGCAAACTGGGCCAAACAGGAGGTTAAAGGGACTGACTCTCCAAGTCGGGAGAGTGTTAGTAAAGCGTCTGAAATGTTGCACCCGAGTACCAGGGTACGAAAACTGAGACATATTTGAACACGTCTCCCGATCACATGGTTGATCATACTCTAGGTTCCACATGCATGTTTTAGCTGAAGGAAGAATACCTTAAACCTGGGTAGTTGAAACCCGTGGAATGGGTACCATGCAATATGACTTCAAAGGGTCTTCATTTGCTCACCGAACCTCTCCAATCCTATCACTGCTGCGTTTATGTCCCTGTACACATGCTTGATTCTCTTTCGGAGACATAGCAATCCATCGGTTTTAAGATACTTAAGAGTCAGGTACATTCTTAGGCATTTAATATGCGGTGTTGAGTCCATTTCGTTGAGCAAGGAGTAGCTCTTGTCTATTCCATATTTGGCTTAAGGAACTTTATCTGTGTTCATTTCAATCTCTGGTTTTATGCAGCACCCCAACTCACCTTTACCCTTAAACAAGCATAAGTTGGTTTTCTAAATTTGAGACCCTGTTCTGTTCTGTAATTCAGTTCCTGTGTAGCCAAGTTTACATTCCGTGTATTACTGATATCTTATGATGTTTCTTTTTCTGTGTGACTTATTTCAGTTAGAATCATCGTACCTGAATCCACTCATTGTGCTGCTACGGGCCTGATGACATAGATTTCACTGCTGAGTGATACTGCATTGTACGTAAGTACCACAAGTTCTTTATCCATTTTTCACTTTCTGTGATATTGAACTTGTACGGTAAACGAGGTTCTTGTAAACAGAGGCGTTCCAAACATTGGGGTGGCTGTATCTTTTTGATTTTAATTTCCCTAAGCTATAGGACCATAAGTGGAAGTGCCCTAGGCTCTGTTGCTTTGTTTTTTAGATGTTTCAGGAAACACCATACACTTCTCCCGAGTGTCTGTTGGCAATTTACATCCCGCCCATCAGCATAACAAGGCTCCCAGTTCTCCATGGCCTGTCCTGCCTTTCTGGATTTTACACTTTTTTCAGATGGCCCTTTTGACCGGGGGGAAGTGAGACTTCATTGTAGTGCAGATTTCCTTTGCAAGCTTGCTTGGTTGGCCAAAAAGGGCGTATGCGTTTTTTACTGAATATATTCAGGAAAAAACGCATACGCCCTTTTTGGCCAAGTGCATCATTGTGGACGTTCTGCCTCTTTTCCTATGCTTTCAATGCAATTCCAGTCTACCTCCTGAAATCGGTTTCCTGCAATTCTGCCCCGCTTTCAAGTCCTCTTGGCAGCCTTACTTCAGTATATTTTTGGACGATAGTTGTCATTTATAACTCTGCAGGTTTGTGAATTACAGTGCCCCTGAGCTCCTTTCTTCAACTCGTTTTCTTGTGAGCTGGCCGCAACACCGCAGGATGGCTTCAGGCCCTAATCTGGTTCCGGCACGGCACGCTGAGCCTTTGGTTATTTCCTCTTCCTGGTGGGAAATGAGAGTTAAATTTGCCCGTCCAGACACCTCCAGCTAGTCTCTCATTGGTTCTCGCTATTCCTGTTCATCTTCCGCAGAAATTGCAAACTGGGCCAAACAGGAGGTTAAAGGGACTGACTCTCCAAGTCGGGAGAGTGTTAGTAAAGCGTCTGGAATGTTGCACCCGAGTACCAGGGTACGAAAACTGAGACATATTTGAACACGTCTCCCGATCACATGGTTGATCATACTCTAGGTTCCACATGCATGTTTTAGCTGAAGGAAGAATACCTTAAACCTGGGTAGTTGAAACCCGTGGAATGGGTACCATGCAATATGACTTCAAAGGGTCTTCATTTGCTCACCGAACCTCTCCAATCCTATCACTGCTGCGTTTATGTCCCTGTACACATGCTTGATTCTCTTTCGGAGACATAGCAATCCATAGGTTTTAAGATACTTAAGAGTCAGGTACATTCTTAGGCGTTTAATATGCGGTGTTGAGTCCATTTCGTTGAGCAAGGAGTAGCTCTTGTCTATTCCATATTTGGCTTAAGGAACTTTATCTGTGCTCATTTCAATCTCTGGTTTTATGCAGCACCCCAACTCACCTTTACCCTTAAACAAGCATAAGTTGGTTTTCTAAATTTGAGACCCTGTTCTGTTCTGTAATTCAGTTCCTGTGTAGCCAAGTTTACATTCCGTGTATTACTGATATCTTATGATGTTTCTTTTTCTGTGTGACTTATTTCAGTTAGAATCATCGTACCTGAATCCACTCATTGTGCTGCTACGGGCCTGATGACATAGATTTCACTGCTGAGTGATACTGCATTGTACGTAAGTACCACAAGTTCTTTATCCATTTTTCACTTTCTGTGATATTGAACTTGTACGGTAAACGAGGTTCTTGTAAACAGAGGCGTCCCAAACATTGGGGTGGCTGTATCTTTTTGATTTTAATTTCCCTAAGCTATAGGACCATAAGTGGAAGTGGCCTAGGCTCTGTTGCTTTGTTTTTTAGATGTTTCAGGAAACACCATACACTTCTCCCGAGTGTCTGTTGGCAATTTACATCCCGCCCATCAGCATAACAAGGCTCCCAGTTCTCCATGGCCTGTCCTGCCTTTCTGGATTTTACACTTTTTTCAGATGGCCCTTTTGACCGGGGGGAAGTGAGACTTCATTGTAGTGCAGATTTCCTTTGCAAGCTTGCTTGGTTGGCCAAAAAGGGCGTATGCGTTTTTTCCTGAATATATTCAGGAAAAAACGCATACGCCCTTTTTGGCCAAGTGCATCATTGTGGACGTTCTGCCTCTTTTCCTATGCTTTCAATGCAATTCCAGTCTACCTCCTGAAATCGGTTTCCTGCAATTCTGCCCCGCTTTCAAGTCCTCTTGGCAGCCTTACTTCAGTATATTTTTGGACGATAGTTGTCATTTATAACTCTGCAGGTTTGTGAATTACAGTGCCCCTGAGCTCCTTTCTTCAACTCGTTTTCTTGTGAGCTGGCCGCAACACCGCAGGATGGCTTCAGGCCCTAATCTGGTTCCGGCACGGCACGCTGAGCCTTTGGTTATTTCCTCTTCCTGGTGGGAAATGAGAGTTAAATTTGCCCGTCCAGACACCTCCAGCTAGTCTCTCATTGGTTCTCGCTATTCCTGTTCATCTTCCGCAGAAATTGCAAACTGGGCCAAACAGGAGGTTAAAGGGACTGACTCTCCAAGTCGGGAGAGTGTTAGTAAAGCGTCTGGAATGTTGCACCCGAGTACCAGGGTACGAAAACTGAGACATATTTGAACACGTCTCCCGATCACATGGTTGATCATACTCTAGGTTCCACATGCATGTTTTAGCTGAAGGAAGAATACCTTAAACCTGGGTAGTTGAAACCCGTGGAATGGGTACCATGCAATATGACTTCAAAGGGTCTTCATTTGCTCACCGAACCTCTCCAATCCTATCACTGCTGCGTTTATGTCCCTGTACACATGCTTGATTCTCTTTCGGAGACATAGCAATCCATCGGTTTTAAGATACTTAAGAGTCAGGTACATTCTTAGGCGTTTAATATGCGGTGTTGAGTCCATTTCGTTGAGCAAGGAGTAGCTCTTGTCTATTCCATATTTGGCTTAAGGAACTTTATCTGTGCTCATTTCAATCTCTGGTTTTATGCAGCACCCCAACTCACCTTTACCCTTAAACAAGCATAAGTTGGTTTTCTAAATTTGAGACCCTGTTCTGTTCTGTAATTCAGTTCCTGTGTAGCCAAGTTTACATTCCGTGTATTACTGATATCTTATGATGTTTCTTTTTCTGTGTGACTTATTTCAGTTAGAATCATCGTACCTGAATCCACTCATTGTGCTGCTACGGGCCTGATGACATAGATTTCACTGCTGAGTGATACTGCATTGTACGTAAGTACCACAAGTTCTTTATCCATGTTTCACTTTCTGTGATATTGAACTTGTACGGTAAACGAGGTTCTTGTAAACAGAGGCGTCCCAAACATTGGGGTGGCTGTATCTTTTTGATTTTAATTTCGCTAATCTATAGGACCATAAGTGGAAGTGCCCTAGGCTCTGTTGCTTTGTTTTTTAGATGTTTCAGGAAACACCATACACTTCTCCCTAGTGTCTGTTGGCAATTTACATCCCGCCCATCAGCATAACAAGGCTCCCAGTTCTCCATGGCCTGTCCTGCCTTTCTGGATTTTACACTTTTTTCAGATGGCCCTTTTGACCGGGGGGAAGTGAGACTTCATTGTAGTGCAGATTTCCTTTGCAAGCTTGCTTGGTTGGCCAAAAAGGGCGTATGCGTTTTTTCCTGAATATATTCAGGAAAAAACGCATACGCCCTTTTTGGCCAAGTGCATCATTGTGGACGTTCTGCCTCTTTTCCTATGCTTTCAATGCAATTCCAGTCTACCTCCTGAAATCGGTTTCCTGCAATTCTGCCCCGCTTTCAAGTCCTCTTGGCAGCCTTACTTCAGTATATTTTTGGACGATAGTTGTCATTTATAACTCTGCAGGTTTGTGAATTACAGTGCCCCTGAGCTCCTTTCTTCAACTCGTTTTCTTGTGAGCTGGCCGCAACACCGCAGGATGGCTTCAGGCCCTAATCTGGTTCCGGCACGGCACGCTGAGCCTTTGGTTATTTCCTCTTCCTGGTGGGAAATGAGAGTTAAATTTGCCCGTCCAGACACCTCCAGCTAGTCTCTCATTGGTTCTCGCTATTCCTGTTCATCTTCCGCAGAAATTGCAAACTGGGCCAAACAGGAGGTTAAAGGGACTGACTCTCCAAGTCGGGAGAGTGTTAGTAAAGCGTCTGGAATGTTGCACCCGAGTACCAGGGTACGAAAACTGAGACATATTTGAACACGTCTCCCGATCGCATGGTTGATCATACTCTAGGTTCCACATGCATGTTTTAGCTGAAGGAAGAATACCTTAAACCTGGGTAGTTGAAACCCGTGGAATGGGTACCATGCAATATGACTTCAAAGGGTCTTCATTTGCTCACCGAACCTCTCCAATCCTATCACTGCTGCGTTTATGTCCCTGTACACATGCTTGATTCTCTTTCGGAGACATAGCAATCCATAGGTTTTAAGATACTTAAGAGTCAGGTACATTCTTAGGCGTTTAATATGCGGTGTTGAGTCCATTTCGTTGAGCAAGGAGTAGCTCTTGTCTATTCCATATTTGGCTTAAGGAACTTTATCTGTGCTCATTTCAATCTCTGGTTTTATGCAGCACCCCAACTCACCTTTACCCTTAAACAAGCATAAGTTGGTTTTCTAAATTTGAGACCCTGTTCTGTTCTGTAATTCAGTTCCTGTGTAGCCAAGTTTACATTCCGTGTATTACTGATATCTTATGATGTTTCTTTTTCTGTGTGACTTATTTCAGTTAGAATCATCGTACCTGAATCCACTCATTGTGCTGCTACGGGCCTGATGACATAGATTTCACTGCTGAGTGATACTGCATTGTACGTAAGTACCACAAGTTCTTTATCCATTTTTCACTTTCTGTGATATTGAACTTGTACGGTAAACGAGGTTCTTGTAAACAGAGGCGTCCCAAACATTGGGGTGGCTGTATCTTTTTGATTTTAATTTCCCTAAGCTATAGGACCATAAGTGGAAGTGCCCTAGGCTCTGTTGCTTTGTTTTGTAGATGTTTCAGGAAACACCATACACTTCTCCCGAGTGTCTGTTGGCAATTTACATCCCGCCCATCAGCATAACAAGGCTCCCAGTTCTCCATGGCCTGTCCTGCCTTTCTGGATTTTACACTTTTTTCAGATGGCCCTTTTGACCGGGGGGCAGTGAGACTTCATTGTAGTGCAGATTTCCTTTGCAAGCTTGGTTGGTTGGCCAAAAAGGGCGTATGCGTTTTTTCCTGAATATATTCAGGAAAAAACGCATACGCCCTTTTTGGCCAAGTGCATCATTGTGGACGTTCTGCCTCTTTTCCTATGCTTTCAATGCAATTCCAGTCTACCTCCTGAAATCGGTTTCCTGCAATTCTGCCCCGCTTTCAAGTCCTCTTGGCAGCCTTACTTCAGTATATTTTTGGACGATAGTTGTCATTTATAACTCTGCAGGTTTGTGAATTACAGTGCCCCTGAGCTCCTTTCTTCAACTCGTTTTCTTGTGAGCTGGCCGCAACACCGCAGGATGGCTTCAGGCCCTAATCTGGTTCCTGCACGGCATGCTGAGCCTTTGGTTATTTCCTCTTCCTGGTGGGAAATGAGAGTTAAATTTGCCCGTCCAGACACCTCCAGCTAGTCTCTCATTGGTTCTCGCTATTCCTGTTCATCTTCCGCAGAAATTGCAAACTGGGCCAAACAGGAGGTTAAAGGGACTGACTCTGCAAGTCGGAAGAGTCTTAGTAAAGCGTCTGGAATGTTGCACCCGAGTACCAGGGTACGAAAACTGAGACATATTTGAACACGTCTCCCGATCACATGGTTGATCATACTCTAGGTTCCACATGCATGTTTTAGCTGAAGGAAGAATACCTTAAACCTGGGTAGTTGAAACCCGTGGAATGGGTACCATGCAATATGACTTCAAAGGGTCTTCATTTGCTCACCGAACCTCTCCAATCCTATCACTGCTGCGTTTATGTCCCTGTACACATGCTTGATTCTCTTTCGGAGACATAGCAATCCATCGGTTTTAAGATACTTAAGAGTCAGGTACATTCTTAGGCGTTTAATATGCGGTGTTGAGTCCATTTCGTTGAGCAAGGAGTAGCTCTTGTCTATTCCATATTTGGCTTAAGGAACTTTATCTGTGCTCATTTCAATCTCTGGTTTTATGCAGCACCCCAACTCACCTTTACCCTTAAACAAGCATAAGTTGGTTTTCTAAATTTGAGACCCTGTTCTGTTCTGTAATTCAGTTCCTGTGTAGCCAAGTTTACATTCCGTGTATTACTGATATCTTATGATGTTTCTTTCTCTGTGTGACTTATTTCAGTTAGAATCATCGTACCTGAATCCACTCATTGTGCTGCTACGGGCCTGATGACATAGATTTTACTGCTGAGTGATACTGCATTGTACGTAAGTACCACAAGTTCTTTATCCATTTTTCACTTTCTGTGATATTGAACTTGTACGGTAAACAAGGTTCTTGTAAACAGAGGCGTCCCAAACATTGGGGTGGCTGTATCTTTTTGATTTTAATTTCCCTAAGCTATAGGACCATAAGTGGAAGTGCCCTAGGCTCTGTTGCTTTGTTTTTTAGATGTTTCAGGAAACACCATACACTTCTCCCGAGTGTCTGTTGGCAATTTACATCCCGCCCATCAGCATAACAAGGCTCCCAGTTCTCCATGGCCTGTCCTGCCTTTCTGGATTTTACACTTTTTTCAGATGGCCCTTTTGACCGGGGGGGGGGGGGAGGAAGTGAGACTTCATTGTAGTGCAGATTTCCTTTGCAAGCTTGGTTGGTTGGCCAAAAAGGGCGTATGCGTTTTTTCCTGAATATATTCAGGAAAAAACGCATACGCCCTTTTTGGCCAAGTGCATCATTGTGGACGTTCTGCCTCTTTTCCTATGCTTTCAATGCAATTCCAGTCTACCTCCTGAAATCGGTTTCCTGCAATTCTGCCCCGCTTTCAAGTCCTCTTGGCAGCCTTACTTCAGTATATTTTTGGACGATAGTTGTCATTTATAACTCTGCAGGTTTGTGAATTACAGTGCCCCTGAGCTCCTTTCTTCAACTCGTTTTCTTGTGAGCTGGCCGCAACACCGCAGGATGGCTTCAGGCCCTAATCTGGTTCCGGCACGGCACGCTGAGCCTTTGGTTCTTTCCTCTTCCTGGTGGGAAATGGGAGTTAAATTTGCCCGTCCAGACACCTCCAGCTAGTCTCTCATTGGTTCTCGCTATTCCTGTTCATCTTCCGCAGAAATTGCAAACTGGGCCAAACAGGAGGTTAAAGGGACTGACTCTCCAAGTCGGGAGAGTGTTAGTAAAGCGTCTGGAATGTTGCACCCGAGTACCAGGGTACGAAAACTGAGACATATTTGAACACGTCTCCCGATCACATGGTTGATCATACTCTAGGTTCCACATGCATGTTTTAGCTGAAGGAAGAATACCTTAAACCTGGGTAGTTGAAACCCGTGGAATGGGTACCATGCAATATGACTTCAAAGGGTCTTCATTTGCTCACCGAACCTCTCCAATCCTATCACTGCTGCATTTATGTCCCTGTACACATGCTTGATTCTCTTTCGGAGACATAGCAATCCATAGGTTTTAAGATACTTAAGAGTCAGGTACATTCTTAGGCGTTTAATATGCGGTGTTGAGTCCATTTCGTTGAGCAAGGAGTAGCTCTTGTCTATTCCATATTTGGCTTAAGGAACTTTATCTGTGCTCATTTCAATCTCTGGTTTTATGCAGCACCCCAACTCACCTTTACCCTTAAGCAAGCATAAGTTGGTTTTCTAAATTTGAGACCCTGTTCTGTTCTGTAATTCAGTTCCTGTGTAGCCAAGTTTACATTCCGTGTATTACTGATATCTTATGATGTTTCTTTTTCTGTGTGACTTATTTCAGTTAGAATCATCGTACCTGAATCCACTCATTGTGCTGCTACGGGCCTGATGACATAGATTTCACTGCTGAGTGATACTGCATTGTACGTAAGTACCACAAGTTCTTTATCCATTTTTCACTTTCTGCGATGTTGAACTTGTACTGTAAACGAGGTTCTTGTAAACAGAGGCGTCCCAAACTTTGGGGTGGCTGTGTCTTTTTGATTTTAATTTCCCTAAGCTATAGGACCATAAGTGGAAGTGCCCTAGGCTCTGTTGCTTTGTTTTTTAGATGTTTCAGGAAACACCATACACTTCTCCCGAGTGTCTGTTGGCAATTGACATCCCGCCCATCAGCATAACAAGGCTCCCAGTTCTCCATGGCCTGTCCTGCCTTTCTGGATTTTACACTTTTTTCAGATGGCCCTTTTGACCGGGGGGAAGTGAGACTTCATTGTAGTGCAGATTTCCTTTGCAAGCTTGCTTGGTTGGCCAAAAAGCGCGTATGCGTTTTTTCCTGAATATATTCAGGAAAAAACGCATACGCCCTTTTTGGCCAAGTGCATCATTGTGGACGTTCTGCCTCTTTTCCTATGCTTTCAATGCAATTCCAGTCTACCTCCTGAAATCGGTTTCCTGCAATTCTGCCCCGCTTTCAAGTCCTCTTGGCAGCCTTACTTCAGTATATTTTTGGACGATAGTTGTCATTTATAACTCTGCAGGTTTGTGAATTACAGTGCCCCTGAGCTCCTTTCTTCAACTCGTTTTCTTGTGAGCTGGCCGCAACACCGCAGGATGGCTTCAGGCCCTAATGTGGTTCCGGCACGGCACGCTGAGCCTTTGGTTATTTCCTCTTCCTGGTGGGAAATGAGAGTTAAATTTGCCCGTCCAGACACCTCCAGCTAGTCTCTCATTGGTTCTCGCTATTCCTGTTCATCTTCCGCAGAAATTGCAAACTGGGCCAAACAGGAGGTTAAAGGGACTGACTCTCCAAGTCGGGAGAGTCTTAGTAAAGCGTCTGGAATGTTGCACCCGAGTACCAGAGTACGAAAACTGAGACATATTTGAACACGTCTCCCGATCGCATGGTTGATCATACTCTAGGTTCCACATGCATGTTTTAGCTGAAGGAAGAATACCTTAAACCTGGGTAGTTGAAACCCGTGGAATGGGTACCATGCAATATGACTTCAAAGGGTCTTCATTTGCTCACCGAACCTCTCCAATCCTATCACTGCTGCGTTTATGTCCCTGTACACATGCTTGATTCTCTTTCGGAGACATAGCAATCCATAGGTTTTAAGATACTTAAGAGTCAGGTACATTCTTAGGCGTTTAATATGCGGTGTTGAGTCCATTTCGTTGAGCAAGGAGTAGCTCTTGTCTATTCCATATTTGGCTTAAGGAAATTTATCTGTGCTCATTTCAGTCTCTGGTTTTATGCAGCACCCCAACTCACCTTTACCCTTAAACAAGCATAAGTTGGTTTTCTAAATTTGAGACCCTATTCTGTTCTGTAATTCAGTTCCTGTGTAGCCAAGTTTACATTCCGTGTATTACTGATAGCTTATGATGTTTCTTTTTCTGTGTGACTTATTTCAGTTAGAATCATCGTACCTGAAACCACTCATTGTGCTGCTACTGGCCTGATGACATAGATTTCACTGCTGAGTGATACTGCATTGTACGTAAGTACCACAATTTCTTTATCCATTTTTCACTTTCTGTGATATTGAACTTGTACGGTAAACGAGGTTCTTGTAAACAGAGGCGTCCCAAACATTGGGGTGGCTGTATCTTTTTGATTTTAATTTCCCTAAGCTATAGGACCATAAGTGGAAGTGGCCTAGGCTCTGTTGCTTTGTTTTTTAGATGTTTCAGGAAACACCATACACTTCTCCCGAGTGTCTGTTGGCAATTTACATCCCGCCCATCAGCATAACAAGGCTCCCAGTTCTCCATGGCCTGTCCTGCCTTTCTGGATTTTACACTTTTTTCAGATGGCCCTTTTGACCGGGGGAAGTGAGACTTCATTGTAGTGCAGATTTCCTTTGCAAGCTTGCTTGGTTGGCCAAAAAGGGCGTATGCGTTTTTTCCTGAATATATTCAGGAAAAAACGCATACGCCCTTTTTGGCCAAGTGCATCATTGTGGACGTTCTGCCTCTTTTCCTATGCTTTCAATGCAATTCCAGTCTACCTCCTGAAATCGGTTTCCTGCAATTCTGCCCCGCTTTCAAGTCCTCTTGGCAGCCTTACTTCAGTATATTTTTGGACGATAGTTGTCATTTATAACTCTGCAGGTTTGTGAATTACAGTGCCCCTGAGCTCCTTTCTTCAACTCGTTTTCTTGTGAGCTGGCCGCAACACCGCAGGATGGCTTCAGGCCCTAATCTGGTTCCGGCACGGCACGCTGAGCCTTTGGTTATTTCCTCTTCCTGGTGGGAAATGAGAGTTAAATTTGCCCGTCCAGACACCTCCAGCTAGTCTCTCATTGGTTCTCGCTATTCCTGTTCATCTTCCGCAGAAATTGCAAACTGAGCCAAACAGGAGGTTAAAGGGACTGACTCTCCAAGTCGGGAGAGTTTTAGTAAAGCGTCTGGAATGTTGCACCCGAGTACCAGGGTACGAAAACTGAGACATATTTGAACACGTCTCCCGATCACATGGTTGATCATACTCTAGGTTCCACATGCATGTTTTAGCTGAAGGAAGAATACCTTAAACCTGGGTAGTTGAAACCCGTGGAATGGGTACCATGCAATATGACTTCAAAGGGTCTTCATTTGCTCACCGAACCTCTCCAATCCTATCACTGCTGCGTTTATGTCCCTGTACACATGCTTGATTCTCTTTCGGAGACATAGCAATCCATAGGTTTTAAGATACTTAAGAGTCAGGTACATTCTTAGGCGTTTAATATGCGGTGTTGAGTCCATTTCGTTGAGCAAGGAGTAGCTCTTGTCTATTCCATATTTGGCTTAAGGAACTTTATCTGTGCTCATTTCAATCTCTGGTTTTATGCAGCACCCCAACTCACCTTTACCCTTAAACAAGCATAAGTTGGTTTTCTAAATTTGAGACCCTGTTCTGTTCTGTAATTCAGTTCCTGTGTAGCCAAGTTTACATTCCGTGTATTACTGATATCTTATGATGTTTCTTTTTCTGTGTGACTTATTTCAGTTAGAATCATCGTACCTGAATCCACTCATTGTGCTGCTACGGGCCTGATGACATAGATTTCACTGCTGAGTGATACTGCATTGTACGTAAGTACCACAAGTTCTTTATCCATTTTTCACTTTCTGTGATATTGAACTTGTACGGTAAACGAGGTTCTTGTAAACAGAGGCGTCCCAAACATTGGGGTGGCTGTATCTTTTTGATTTTAATTTCCCTAAGCTATAGGACCATAAGTGGAAGTGGCCTAGGCTCTGTTGCTTTGTTTTTTAGATGTTTCAGGAAACACCATACACTTCTCCCGAGTGTCTGTTGGCAGTTTACATCCCGCCCATCAGCATAACAAGGCTCCCAGTTTTCCATGGCCTGTCCTGCCTTTCTGGATTTTACACTTTTTTCAGATGGCCCTTTTGACCGGGGGGAAGTGAGACTTCATTGTAGTGCAGATTTCCTTTGCAAGCTTGCTTGGTTGGCCAAAAAGGGCGTATGCGTTTTTTCCTGAATATATTCAGGAAAAAACGCATACGCCCTTTTTGGCCAAGTGCATCATTTTGGACGTTCTGCCTCTTTTCCTATGCTTTCAATGCAATTCCAGTCTACCTCCTGAAATCGGTTTCCTGCAATTCTGCCCCGCTTTCAAGTCCTCTTGGCAGCCTTACTTCAGTATATTTTTGGACGATAGTTGTCATTTATAACTCTGCAGGTTTGTGAATTACAGTGCCCCTGAGCTCCTTTCTTCAACTCGTTTTCTTGTGAGCTGGCCGCAACACCGCAGGATGGCTTCAGGCCCTAATCTGGTTCCGGCACGGCACGCTGAGCCTTTGGTTATTTCCTCTTCCTGGTGGGAAATGAGAGTTAAATTTGCCCGTCCAGACACCTCCAGCTAGTCTCTCATTGGTTCTCGCTATTCCTGTTCATCTTCCGCAGAAATTGCAAACTGGGCCAAACAGGAGGTTAAAGGGACTGACTCTCCAAGTCGGGAGAGTGTTAGTAAAGCGTCTGAAATGTTGCACCCGAGTACCAGGGTACGAAAACTGAGACATATTTGAACACGTCTCCCGATCACATGGTTGATCATACTCTAGGTTCCACATGCATGTTTTAGCTGAAGGAAGAATACCTTAAACCTGGGTAGTTGAAACCCGTGGAATGGGTACCATGCAATATGACTTCAAAGGGTCTTCATTTGCTCACCGAACCTCTCCAATCCTATCACTGCTGCGTTTATGTCCCTGTACACATGCTTGATTCTCTTTCGGAGACATAGCAATCCATCGGTTTTAAGATACTTAAGAGTCAGGTACATTCTTAGGCATTTAATATGCGGTGTTGAGTCCATTTCGTTGAGCAAGGAGTAGCTCTTGTCTATTCCATATTTGGCTTAAGGAACTTTATCTGTGTTCATTTCAATCTCTGGTTTTATGCAGCACCCCAACTCACCTTTACCCTTAAACAAGCATAAGTTGGTTTTCTAAATTTGAGACCCTGTTCTGTTCTGTAATTCAGTTCCTGTGTAGCCAAGTTTACATTCCGTGTATTACTGATATCTTATGATGTTTCTTTTTCTGTGTGACTTATTTCAGTTAGAATCATCGTACCTGAATCCACTCATTGTGCTGCTACGGGCCTGATGACATAGATTTCACTGCTGAGTGATACTGCATTGTACGTAAGTACCACAAGTTCTTTATCCATTTTTCACTTTCTGTGATATTGAACTTGTACGGTAAACGAGGTTCTTGTAAACAGAGGCGTTCCAAACATTGGGGTGGCTGTATCTTTTTGATTTTAATTTCCCTAAGCTATAGGACCATAAGTGGAAGTGGCCTAGGCTCTGTTGCTTTGTTTTTTAGATGTTTCAGGAAACACCATACACTTCTCCCGAGTGTCTGTTGGCAATTTACATCCCACCCATCAGCATAACAAGGCTCCCAGTTCTCCATGGCCTGTCCTGCCTTTCTGGATTTTACACTTTTTTCAGATGGCCCTTTTGACCGGGGGGAAGTGAGACTTCATTGTAGTGCAGATTTCCTTTGCAAGCTTGCTTGGTTGGCCAAAAAGGGCGTATGCGTTTTTTCCTGAATATATTCAGGAAAAAACGCATACGCCCTTTTTGGCCAAGTGCATCATTGTGGACGTTCTGCCTCTTTTCCTATGCTTTCAATGCAATTCCAGTCTACCTCCTGAAATCGGTTTCCTGCAATTCTGCCCCGCTTTCAAGTCCTCTTGGCAGCCTTACTTCAGTATATTTTTGGACGATAGTTGTCATTTATAACTCTGCAGGTTTGTGAATTACAGTGCCCCTGAGCTCCTTTCTTCAACTCGTTTTCTTGTGAGCTGGCCGCAACACCGCAGGATGGCTTCAGGCCCTAATCTGGTTCCGGCACGGCACGCTGAGCCTTTGGTTATTTCCTCTTCCTGGTGGGAAATGAGAGTTAAATTTGCCCGTCCAGACACCTCCAGCTAGTCTCTCATTGGTTCTCGCTATTCCTGTTCATCTTCCGCAGAAATTGCAAACTGGGCCAAACAGGAGGTTAAAGGGACTGACTCTCCAAGTCGGGAGAGTGTTAGTAAAGCGTCTGGAATGTTGCACCCGAGTACCAGGGTACGAAAACTGAGACATATTTGAACACGTCTCCCGATCGCATGGTTGATCATACTCTAGGTTCCACATGCATGTTTTAGCTGAAGGAAGAATACCTTAAACCTGGGTAGTTGAAACCCGTGGAATGGGTACCATGCAATATGACTTCAAAGGGTCTTCATTTGCTCACCGAACCTCTCCAATCCTATCACTGCTGCGTTTATGTCCCTGTACACATGCTTGATTCTCTTTCGGAGACATAGCAATCCATCGGTTTTAAGATACTTAAGAGTCAGGTACATTCTTAGGCGTTTAATATGCGGTGTTGAGTCCATTTCGTTGAGCAAGGAGTAGCTCTTGTCTATTCCATATTTGGCTTAAGGAACTTTATCTGTGCTCATTTCAATCTCTGGTTTTATGCAGCACCCCAACTCACCTTTACCCTAAAACAAGCATAAGTTGGTTTTCTAAATTTGAGACCCTGTTCTGTTCTGTAATTCAGTTCCTGTGTAGCCAAGTTTACATTCCGTGTATTACTGATATCTTATGATGTTTCTTTTTCTGTGTGACTTATTTCAGTTAGAATCATTGTACCTGAATCCACTCATTGTGCTGCTACGGGCCTGATGACATAGATTTCACTGCTGAGTGATACTGCATTGTACGTAAGTACCACAAGTTCTTTATCCATTTTTCACTTTCTGTGATATTGAACTTGTACGGTAAACGAGGTTCTTGTAAACAGAGGCGTCCCAGACATTGGGGTGGCTGTATCTTTTTGATTTTAATTTCCCTAAGCTATAGGACCATAAGTGGAAGTGGCCTAGGCTCTGTTGCTTTGTTTTTTAGATGTTTCAGGAAACACCATACACTTCTCCCGAGTGTCTGTTGGCAATTTACATCCCGCCCATCAGCATAACAAGGCTCCCAGTTCTCCATGGCCTGTCCTGCCTTTCTGGATTTTACACTTTTTTCAGATGGCCCTTTTGACCGGGGGGAAGTGAGACTTCATTGTAGTGCAGATTTCCTTTGCAAGCTTGCTTGGTTGGCCAAAAAGGGCGTATGCGTTTTTTCCTGAATACATTCAGGAAAAAACGCATACGCCCTTTTTGGCCAAGTGCATCATTGTGGACGTTCTGCCTCTTTTCCTATGTTTTCAATGCAATTCCAGTCTACCTCCTGAAATCGGTTTCCTGCAATTCTGCCCCGCTTTCAAGTCCTCTTGGCAGCCTTACTTCAGTATATTTTTGGACGATAGTTGTCATTTATAACTCTGCAGGTTTGTGAATTACAGTGCCCCTGAGCTCCTTTCTTCAACTCGCTTTCTTGTGAGCTGGCCGCAACACCGCAGGATGGCTTCAGGCCCTAATCTGGTTCCGGCACGGCACGCTGAGCCTTTGGTTATTTCCTCTTCCTGGTGGGAAATGAGAGTTAAATTTGCCCGTCCAGACACCTCCAGCTAGTCTCTCATTGGTTCTCGCTATTCCTGTTCATCTTCCGCAGAAATTGCAAACTGAGCCAAACAGGAGGTTAAAGGGACTGACTCTCCAAGTCGGGAGAGTTTTAGTAAAGCGTCTGGAATGTTGCACCCGAGTACCAGGGTACGAAAACTGAGACATATTTGAACACGTCTCCCGATCACATGGTTGATCATACTCTAGGTTCCACATGCATGTTTTAGCTGAAGGAAGAATACCTTAAACCTGGGTAGTTGAAACCCGTGGAATGGGTACCATGCAATATGACTTCAAAGGGTCTTCATTTGCTCACCGAACCTCTCCAATCCTATCACTGCTGCGTTTATGTCCCTGTACACATGCTTGATTCTCTTTCGGAGACATAGCAATCCATAGGTTTTAAGATACTTAAGAGTCAGGTACATTCTTAGGCGTTTAATATGCGGTGTTGAGTCCATTTCGTTGAGCAAGGAGTAGCTCTTGTCTATTCCATATTTGGCTTAAGGAACTTTATCTGTGCTCATTTCAATCTCTGGTTTTATGCAGCACCCCAACTCACCTTTACCCTTAAACAAGCATAAGTTGGTTTTCTAAATTTGAGACCCTGTTCTGTTCTGTAATTCAGTTCCTGTGTAGCCAAGTTTACATTCCGTGTATTACTGATATCTTATGATGTTTCTTTTTCTGTGTGACTTATTTCAGTTAGAATCATCGTACCTGAATCCACTCATTGTGCTGCTACGGGCCTGATGACATAGATTTCACTGCTGAGTGATACTGCATTGTACGTAAGTACCACAAGTTCTTTATCCATTTTTCACTTTCTGTGATATTGAACTTGTACGGTAAACGAGGTTCTTGTAAACAGAGGCGTCCCAAACATTGGGGTGGCTGTATCTTTTTGATTTTAATTTCCCTAAGCTATAGGACCATAAGTGGAAGTGGCCTAGGCTCTGTTGCTTTGTTTTTTAGATGTTTCAGGAAACACCATACACTTCTCCCGAGTGTCTGTTGGCAGTTTACATCCCGCCCATCAGCATAACAAGGCTCCCAGTTTTCCATGGCCTGTCCTGCCTTTCTGGATTTTACACTTTTTTCAGATGGCCCTTTTGACCGGGGGGAAGTGAGACTTCATTGTAGTGCAGATTTCCTTTGCAAGCTTGCTTGGTTGGCCAAAAAGGGCGTATGCGTTTTTTCCTGAATACATTCAGGAAAAAACGCATACGCCCTTTTTGGCCAAGTGCATCATTGTGGACGTTCTGCCTCTTTTCCTATGCTTTCAATGCAATTCCAGTCTACCTCCTGAAATCGGTTTCCTGCAATTCTGCCCCGCTTTCAAGTCCTCTTGGCAGCCTTACTTCAGTATATTTTTGGACGATAGTTGTCATTTATAACTCTGCAGGTTTGTGAATTACAGTGCCCCTGAGCTCCTTTCTTCAACTCGCTTTCTTGTGAGCTGGCCGCAACACCGCAGGATGGCTTCAGGCCCTAATCTGGTTCCGGCACGGCACGCTGAGCCTTTGGTTATTTCCTCTTCCTGGTGGGAAATGAGAGTTAAATTTGCCCGTCCAGACACCTCCAGCTAGTCTCTCATTGGTTCTCGCTATTCCTGTTCATCTTCCCCAGAAATTGCAAACTGAGCCAAACAGGAGGTTAAAGGGACTGACTCTCCAAGTCGGGAGAGTTTTAGTAAAGCGTCTGGAATGTTGCACCCGAGTACCAGGGTACGAAAACTGAGACATATTTGAACACGTCTCCCGATCACATGGTTGATCATACTCTAGGTTCCACATGCATGTTTTAGCTGAAGGAAGAATACCTTAAACCTGGGTAGTTGAAACCCGTGGAATGGGTACCATGCAATATGACTTCAAAGGGTCTTCATTTGCTCACCGAACCTCTCCAATCCTATCACTGCTGCGTTTATGTCCCTGTACACATGCTTGATTCTCTTTCGGAGACATAGCAATCCATAGGTTTTAAGATACTTAAGAGTCAGGTACATTCTTAGGCGTTTAATATGCGGTGTTGAGTCCATTTCGTTGAGCAAGGAGTAGCTCTTGTCTATTCCATATTTGGCCTAAGGGACTTTATCTGTGCTCATTTCAATCTCTGGTTTTATGCAGCACCCCAACTCACCTTTACCCTTAAACAAGCATAAGTTGGTTTTCTAAATTTGAGACCCTGTTCTGTTCTGTAATTCAGTTCCTGTGTAGCCAAGTTTACATTCCGTGTATTACTGATATCTTATGATGTTTCTTTTTCTGTGTGACTTATTTCAGTTAGAATCATCGTACCTGAATCCACTCATTGTGCTGCTACGGGCCTGATGACATAGATTTCACTGCTGAGTGATACTGCATTGTACGTAAGTACCACAAGTTCTTTATCCATTTTTCACTTTCTGTGATATTGAACTTGTACGGTAAACGAGGTTCTTGTAAACAGAGGCGTCCCAAACATTGGGGTGGCTGTATCTTTTTGATTTTAATTTCCCTAAGCTATAGGACCATAAGTGGAAGTGGCCTAGGCTCTGTTGCTTTGTTTTTTAGATGTTTCAGGAAACACCATACACTTCTCCCGAGTGTCTGTTGGCAGTTTACATCCCGCCCATCAGCATAACAAGGCTCCCAGTTTTCCATGGCCTGTCCTGCCTTTC
This sequence comes from Globicephala melas, assembly GCF_963455315.2. Lineage (NCBI taxonomy): Eukaryota > Metazoa > Chordata > Mammalia > Artiodactyla > Delphinidae > Globicephala > Globicephala melas. Next base: position 127,034 of record NW_027207374.1, read on the forward strand.
TGGATTTTACACTTTTTTCAGATGGCCCTTTTGACCGGGGGGAAGTGAGACTTCATTGTAGTGCAGATTTCCTTTGCAAGCTTGCTTGGTTGGCCAAAAAGGGCGTATGCGTTTTTTCCTGAATATATTCAGGAAAAAACGCATACGCCCTTTTTGGCCAAGTGCATCATTTTGGACGTTCTGCCTCTTTTCCTATGCTTTCAATGCAATTCCAGTCTACCTCCTGAAATCGGTTTCCTGCAATTCTGCCCCGCTTTCAAGTCCTCTTGGCAGCCTTACTTCAGTATATTTTTGGACGATAGTTGTCATTTATAACTCTGCAGGTTTGTGAATTACAGTGCCCCTGAGCTCCTTTCTTCAACTCGTTTTCTTGTGAGCTGGCCGCAACACCGCAGGATGGCTTCAGGCCCTAATCTGGTTCCGGCACGGCACGCTGAGCCTTTGGTTATTTCCTCTTCCTGGTGGGAAATGAGAGTTAAATTTGCCCGTCCAGACACCTCCAGCTAGTCTCTCATTGGTTCTCGCTATTCCTGTTCATCTTCCGCAGAAATTGCAAACTGGGCCAAACAGGAGGTTAAAGGGACTGACTCTCCAAGTCGGGAGAGTGTTAGTAAAGCGTCTGGAATGTTGCACCCGAGTACCAGGGTACGAAAACTGAGACATATTTGAACACGTCTCCCGATCGCATGGTTGATCATACTCTAGGTTCCACATGCATGTTTTAGCTGAAGGAAGAATACCTTAAACCTGGGTAGTTGAAACCCGTGGAATGGGTACCATGCAATATGACTTCAAAGGGTCTTCATTTGCTCACCGAACCTCTCCAATCCTATCACTGCTGCGTTTATGTCCCTGTACACATGCTTGATTCTCTTTCGGAGACATAGCAATCCATCGGTTTTAAGATACTTAAGAGTCAGGTACATTCTTAGGCGTTTAATATGCGGTGTTGAGTCCATTTCGTTGAGCAAGGAGTAGCTCTTGTCTATTCCATATTTGGCTTAAGGAACTTTATCTGTGCTCATTTCAATCTCTGGTTTTATGCAGCACCCCAACTCACCTTTACCCTTAAACAAGCATAAGTTGGTTTTCTAAATTTGAGACCCTGTTCTGTTCTGTAATTCAGTTCCTGTGTAGCCAAGTTTACATTCCGTGTATTACTGATATCTTATGATGTTTCTTTTTCTGTGTGACTTATTTCAGTTAGAATCATCGTACCTGAATCCACTCATTGTGCTGCTACGGGCCTGATGACATAGATTTCACTGCTGAGTGATACTGCATTGTACGTAAGTACCACAAGTTCTTTATCCATTTTTCACTTTCTGTGATATTGAACTTGTACGGTAAACGAGGTTCTTGTAAACAGAGGCGTCCCAGACATTGGGGTGGCTGTATCTTTTTGATTTTAATTTCCCTAAGCTATAGGACCATAAGTGGAAGTGGCCTAGGCTCTGTTGCTTTGTTTTTTAGATGTTTCAGGAAACACCATACACTTCTCCCGAGTGTCTGTTGGCAATTTACATCCCGCCCATCAGCATAACAAGGCTCCCAGTTCTCCATGGCCTGTCCTGCCTTTCTGGATTTTACACTTTTTTCAGATGGCCCTTTTGACCGGGGGGAAGTGAGACTTCATTGTAGTGCAGATTTCCTTTGCAAGCTTGCTTGGTTGGCCAAAAAGGGCGTATGCGTTTTTTACTGAATATATTCAGGAAAAAACGCATACGCCCTTTTTGGCCAAGTGCATCATTGTGGACGTTCTGCCTCTTTTCCTATGCTTTCAATGCAATTCCAGTCTACCTCCTGAAATCGGTTTCCTGCAATTCTGCCCCGCTTTCAAGTCCTCTTGGCAGCCTTACTTCAGTATATTTTTGGACGATAGTTGTCATTTATAACTCTGCAGGTTTGTGAATTACAGTGCCCCTGAGCTCCTTTCTTCAACTCGTTTTCTTGTGAGCTGGCCGCAACACCGCAGGATGGCTTCAGGCCCTAATCTGGTTCCGGCACGGCACGCTGAGCCTTTGGTTATTTCCTCTTCCTGGTGGGAAATGAGAGTTAAATTTGCCCGTCCAGACACCTCCAGCTAGTCTCTCATTGGTTCTCGCTATTCCTGTTCATCTTCCGCAGAAATTGCAAACTGGGCCAAACAGGAAGTTAAAGGGACTGACTCTCCAAGTCGGGAGAGTGTTAGTAAAGCGTCTGGAATGTTGCACCCGAGTACCAGGGTACGAAAACTGAGACATATTTGAACACGTCTCCCGATCACATGGTTGATCATACTCTAGGTTCCACATGCATGTTTTAGCTGAAGGAAGAATACCTTAAACCTGGGTAGTTGAAACCCGTGGAATGGGTACCATGCAATATGACTTCAAAGGGTCTTCATTTGCTCACCGAACCTCTCCAATCCTATCACTGCTGCGTTTATGTCCCTGTACACATGCTTGATTCTCTTTCGGAGACATAGCAATCCATAGGTTTTAAGATACTTAAGAGTCAGGTACATTCTTAGGCGTTTAATATGCGGTGTTGAGTCCATTTCGTTGAGCAAGGAGTAGCTCTTGTCTATTCCATATTTGGCTTAAGGAACTTTATCTGTGCTCATTTCAATCTCTGGTTTTATGCAGCACCCCAACTCACCTTTACCCTTAAACAAGCATAAGTTGGTTTTCTAAATTTGAGACCCTGTTCTGTTCTGTAATTCAGTTCCTGTGTAGCCAAGTTTACATTCCGTGTATTACTGATATCTTATGATGTTTCTTTTTCTGTGTGACTTATTTCAGTTAGAATCATCGTACCTGAATCCACTCATTGTGCTGCTACGGGCCTGATGACATAGATTTCACTGCTGAGTGATACTGCATTGTACGTAAGTACCACAAGTTCTTTATCCATTTTTCACTTTCTGTGATATTGAACTTGTACGGTAAACGAAGTTCTTGTAAACAGAGGCGTCCCAGACATTGGGGTGGCTGTATCTTTTTGATTTTAATTTCCCTAAGCTATAGGACCATAAGTGGAAGTGGCCTAGGCTCTGTTGCTTTGTTTTTTAGATGTTTCAGGAAACACCATACACTTCTCCCGAGTGTCTGTTGGCAATTTACATCCCGCCCATCAGCATAACAAGGCTCCCAGTTCTCCATGGCCTGTCCTGCCTTTCTGGATTTTACACTTTTTTCAGATGGCCCTTTTGACCGGGGGGAAGTGAGACTTCATTGTAGTGCAGATTTCCTTTGCAAGCTTGCTTGGTTGGCCAAAAAGGGCGTATGCGTTTTTTACTGAATATATTCAGGAAAAAACGCATACGCCCTTTTTGGCCAAGTGCATCATTGTGGACGTTCTGCCTCTTTTCCTATGCTTTCAATGCAATTCCAGTCTACCTCCTGAAATCGGTTTCCTGCAATTCTGCCCCGCTTTCAAGTCCTCTTGGCAGCCTTACTTCAGTATATTTTTGGACGATAGTTGTCATTTATAACTCTGCAGGTTTGTGAATTACAGTGCCCCTGAGCTCCTTTCTTCAACTCGTTTTCTTGTGAGCTGGCCGCAACACCGCAGGATGGCTTCAGGCCCTAATCTGGTTCCGGCACGGCACGCTGAGCCTTTGGTTATTTCCTCTTCCTGGTGGGAAATGAGAGTTAAATTTGCCCGTCCAGACACCTCCAGCTAGTCTCTCATTGGTTCTCGCTATTCCTGTTCATCTTCCGCAGAAATTGCAAACTGGGCCAAACAGGAAGTTAAAGGGACTGACTCTCCAAGTCGGGAGAGTGTTAGTAAAGCGTCTGGAATGTTGCACCCGAGTACCAGGGTACGAAAACTGAGACATATTTGAACACGTCTCCCGATCACATGGTTGATCATACTCTAGGTTCCACATGCATGTTTTAGCTGAAGGAAGAATACCTTAAACCTGGGTAGTTGAAACCCGTGGAATGGGTACCATGCAATATGACTTCAAAGGGTCTTCATTTGCTCACCGAACCTCTCCAATCCTATCACTGCTGCGTTTATGTCCCTGTACACATGCTTGATTCTCTTTCGGAGACATAGCAATCCATAGGTTTTAAGATACTTAAGAGTCAGGTACATTCTTAGGCGTTTAATATGCGGTGTTGAGTCCATTTCGTTGAGCAAGGAGTAGCTCTTGTCTATTCCATATTTGGCCTAAGGGACTTTATCTGTGCTCATTTCAATCTCTGGTTTTATGCAGCACCCCAACTCACCTTTACCCTTAAACAAGCATAAGTTGGTTTTCTAAATTTGAGACCCTGTTCTGTTCTGTAATTCAGTTCCTGTGTAGCCAAGTTTACATTCCGTGTATTACTGATATCTTATGATGTTTCTTTTTCTGTGTGACTTATTTCAGTTAGAATCATCGTACCTGAATCCACTCATTGTGCTGCTACGGGCCTGATGACATAGATTTCACTGCTGAGTGATACTGCATTGTACGTAAGTACCACAAGTTCTTTATCCATTTTTCACTTTCTGTGATATTGAACTTGTACGGTAAACGAGGTTCTTGTAAACAGAGGCGTCCCAAACATTGGGGTGGCTGTATCTTTTTGATTTTAATTTCCCTAAGCTATAGGACCATAAGTGGAAGTGGCCTAGGCTCTGTTGCTTTGTTTTTTAGATGTTTCAGGAAACACCATACACTTCTCCCGAGTGTCTGTTGGCAGTTTACATCCCGCCCATCAGCATAACAAGGCTCCCAGTTTTCCATGGCCTGTCCTGCCTTTCTGGATTTTACACTTTTTTCAGATGGCCCTTTTGACCGGGGGGAAGTGAGACTTCATTGTAGTGCAGATTTCCTTTGCAAGCTTGCTTGGTTGGCCAAAAAGGGCGTATGCGTTTTTTCCTGAATATATTCAGGAAAAAACGCATACGCCCTTTTTGGCCAAGTGCATCATTTTGGACGTTCTGCCTCTTTTCCTATGCTTTCAATGCAATTCCAGTCTACCTCCTGAAATCGGTTTCCTGCAATTCTGCCCCGCTTTCAAGTCCTCTTGGCAGCCTTACTTCAGTATATTTTTGGACGATAGTTGTCATTTATAACTCTGCAGGTTTGTGAATTACAGTGCCCCTGAGCTCCTTTCTTCAACTCGTTTTCTTGTGAGCTGGCCGCAACACCGCAGGATGGCTTCAGGCCCTAATCTGGTTCCGGCACGGCACGCTGAGCCTTTGGTTATTTCCTCTTCCTGGTGGGAAATGAGAGTTAAATTTGCCCGTCCAGACACCTCCAGCTAGTCTCTCATTGGTTCTCGCTATTCCTGTTCATCTTCCGCAGAAATTGCAAACTGGGCCAAACAGGAGGTTAAAGGGACTGACTCTCCAAGTCGGGAGAGTGTTAGTAAAGCGTCTGGAATGTTGCACCCGAGTACCAGGGTACGAAAACTGAGACATATTTGAACACGTCTCCCGATCGCATGGTTGATCATACTCTAGGTTCCACATGCATGTTTTAGCTGAAGGAAGAATACCTTAAACCTGGGTAGTTGAAACCCGTGGAATGGGTACCATGCAATATGACTTCAAAGGGTCTTCATTTGCTCACCGAACCTCTCCAATCCTATCACTGCTGCGTTTATGTCCCTGTACACATGCTTGATTCTCTTTCGGAGACATAGCAATCCATCGGTTTTAAGATACTTAAGAGTCAGGTACATTCTTAGGCGTTTAATATGCGGTGTTGAGTCCATTTCGTTGAGCAAGGAGTAGCTCTTGTCTATTCCATATTTGGCTTAAGGAACTTTATCTGTGCTCATTTCAATCTCTGGTTTTATGCAGCACCCCAACTCACCTTTACCCTTAAACAAGCATAAGTTGGTTTTCTAAATTTGAGACCCTGTTCTGTTCTGTAATTCAGTTCCTGTGTAGCCAAGTTTACATTCCGTGTATTACTGATATCTTATGATGTTTCTTTTTCTGTGTGACTTATTTCAGTTAGAATCATCGTACCTGAATCCACTCATTGTGCTGCTACGGGCCTGATGACATAGATTTCACTGCTGAGTGATACTGCATTGTACGTAAGTACCACAAGTTCTTTATCCATTTTTCACTTTCTGTGATATTGAACTTGTACGGTAAACGAGGTTCTTGTAAACAGAGGCGTCCCAGACATTGGGGTGGCTGTATCTTTTTGATTTTAATTTCCCTAAGCTATAGGACCATAAGTGGAAGTGGCCTAGGCTCTGTTGCTTTGTTTTTTAGATGTTTCAGGAAACACCATACACTTCTCCCGAGTGTCTGTTGGCAATTTACATCCCGCCCATCAGCATAACAAGGCTCCCAGTTCTCCATGGCCTGTCCTGCCTTTCTGGATTTTACACTTTTTTCAGATGGCCCTTTTGACCGGGGGGAAGTGAGACTTCATTGTAGTGCAGATTTCCTTTGCAAGCTTGCTTGGTTGGCCAAAAAGGGCGTATGCGTTTTTTACTGAATATATTCAGGAAAAAACGCATACGCCCTTTTTGGCCAAGTGCATCATTGTGGACGTTCTGCCTCTTTTCCTATGCTTTCAATGCAATTCCAGTCTACCTCCTGAAATCGGTTTCCTGCAATTCTGCCCCGCTTTCAAGTCCTCTTGGCAGCCTTACTTCAGTATATTTTTGGACGATAGTTGTCATTTATAACTCTGCAGGTTTGTGAATTACAGTGCCCCTGAGCTCCTTTCTTCAACTCGTTTTCTTGTGAGCTGGCCGCAACACCGCAGGATGGCTTCAGGCCCTAATCTGGTTCCGGCACGGCACGCTGAGCCTTTGGTTATTTCCTCTTCCTGGTGGGAAATGAGAGTTAAATTTGCCCGTCCAGACACCTCCAGCTAGTCTCTCATTGGTTCTCGCTATTCCTGTTCATCTTCCGCAGAAATTGCAAACTGGGCCAAACAGGAAGTTAAAGGGACTGACTCTCCAAGTCGGGAGAGTGTTAGTAAAGCGTCTGGAATGTTGCACCCGAGTACCAGGGTACGAAAACTGAGACATATTTGAACACGTCTCCCGATCACATGGTTGATCATACTCTAGGTTCCACATGCATGTTTTAGCTGAAGGAAGAATACCTTAAACCTGGGTAGTTGAAACCCGTGGAATGGGTACCATGCAATATGACTTCAAAGGGTCTTCATTTGCTCACCGAACCTCTCCAATCCTATCACTGCTGCGTTTATGTCCCTGTACACATGCTTGATTCTCTTTCGGAGACATAGCAATCCATAGGTTTTAAGATACTTAAGAGTCAGGTACATTCTTAGGCGTTTAATATGCGGTGTTGAGTCCATTTCGTTGAGCAAGGAGTAGCTCTTGTCTATTCCATATTTGGCTTAAGGAACTTTATCTGTGCTCATTTCAATCTCTGGTTTTATGCAGCACCCCAACTCACCTTTACCCTTAAACAAGCATAAGTTGGTTTTCTAAATTTGAGACCCTGTTCTGTTCTGTAATTCAGTTCCTGTGTAGCCAAGTTTACATTCCGTGTATTACTGATATCTTATGATGTTTCTTTTTCTGTGTGACTTATTTCAGTTAGAATCATCGTACCTGAATCCACTCATTGTGCTGCTACGGGCCTGATGACATAGATTTCACTGCTGAGTGATACTGCATTGTACGTAAGTACCACAAGTTCTTTATCCATTTTTCACTTTCTGTGATATTGAACTTGTACGGTAAACGAGGTTCTTGTAAACAGAGGCGTCCCAAACATTGGGGTGGCTGTATCTTTTTGATTTTAATTTCCCTAAGCTATAGGACCATAAGTGGAAGTGGCCTAGGCTCTGTTGCTTTGTTTTTTAGATGTTTCAGGAAACACCATACACTTCTCCCGAGTGTCTGTTGGCAATTGACATCCCGCCCATCAGCATAACAAGGCTCCCAGTTCTCCATGGCCTGTCCTGCCTTTCTGGATTTTACACTTTTTTCAGATGGCCCTTTTGACCGGGGGGAAGTGAGACTTCATTGTAGTGCAGATTTCCTTTGCAAGCTTGCTTGGTTGGCCAAAAAGGGCGTATGCGTTTTTTCCTGAATATATTCAGGAAAAAACGCATACGCCCTTTTTGGCCAAGTGCATCATTTTGGACGTTCTGCCTCTTTTCCTATGCTTTCAATGCAATTCCAGTCTACCTCCTGAAATCGGTTTCCTGCAATTCTGCCCCGCTTTCAAGTCCTCTTGGCAGCCTTACTTCAGTATATTTTTGGACGATAGTTGTCATTTATAACTCTGCAGGTTTGTGAATTACAGTGCCCCTGAGCTCCTTTCTTCAACTCGTTTTCTTGTGAGCTGGCCGCAACACCGCAGGATGGCTTCAGGCCCTAATCTGGTTCCGGCACGGCACGCTGAGCCTTTGGTTATTTCCTCTTCCTGGTGGGAAATGAGAGTTAAATTTGCCCGTCCAGACACCTCCAGCTAGTCTCTCATTGGTTCTCGCTATTCCTGTTCATCTTCCGCAGAAATTGCAAACTGGGCCAAACAGGAGGTTAAAGGGACTGACTCTCCAAGTCGGGAGAGTGTTAGTAAAGCGTCTGGAATGTTGCACCCGAGTACCAGGGTACGAAAACTGAGACATATTTGAACACGTCTCCCGATCACATGGTTGATCATACTCTAGGTTCCACATGCATGTTTTAGCTGAAGGAAGAATACCTTAAACCTGGGTAGTTGAAACCCGTGGAATGGGTACCATGCAATATGACTTCAAAGGGTCTTCATTTGCTCACCGAACCTCTCCAATCCTATCACTGCTGCGTTTATGTCCCTGTACACATGCTTGATTCTCTTTCGGAGACATAGCAATCCATAGGTTTTAAGATACTTAAGAGTCAGGTACATTCTTAGGCGTTTAATATGCGGTGTTGAGTCCATTTCGTTGAGCAAGGAGTAGCTCTTGTCTATTCCATATTTGGCTTAAGGAACTTTATCTGTGCTCATTTCAATCTCTGGTTTTATGCAGCACCCCAACTCACCTTTACCCTTAAACAAGCATAAGTTGGTTTTCTAAATTTGAGACCCTGTTCTGTTCTGTAATTCAGTTCCTGTGTAGCCAAGTTTACATTCCGTGTATTACTGATATCTTATGATGTTTCTTTTTCTGTGTGACTTATTTCAGTTAGAATCATCGTACCTGAATCCACTCATTGTGCTGCTACGGGCCTGATGACATAGATTTCACTGCTGAGTGATACTGCATTGTACGTAAGTACCACAAGTTCTTTATCCATGTTTCACTTTCTGTGATATTGAACTTGTACGGTAAACGAGGTTCTTGTAAACAGAGGCGTCCCAAACATTGGGGTGGCTGTATCTTTTTGATTTTAATTTCGCTAATCTATAGGACCATAAGTGGAAGTGCCCTAGGCTCTGTTGCTTTGTTTTTTAGATGTTTCAGGAAACACCATACACTTCTCCCTAGTGTCTGTTGGCAATTTACATCCCGCCCATCAGCATAACAAGGCTCCCAGTTCTCCATGGCCTGTCCTGCCTTTCTGGATTTTACACTTTTTTCAGATGGCCCTTTTGACCGGGGGGAAGTGAGACTTCATTGTAGTGCAGATTTCCTTTGCAAGCTTGCTTGGTTGGCCAAAAAGGGCGTATGCGTTTTTTCCTGAATATATTCAGGAAAAAACGCATACGCCCTTTTTGGCCAAGTGCATCATTGTGGACGTTCTGCCTCTTTTCCTATGCTTTCAATGCAATTCCAGTCTACCTCCTGAAATCGGTTTCCTGCAATTCTGCCCCGCTTTCAAGTCCTCTTGGCAGCCTTACTTCAGTATATTTTTGGACGATAGTTGTCATTTATAACTCTGCAGGTTTGTGAATTACAGTGCCCCTGAGCTCCTTTCTTCAACTCGTTTTCTTGTGAGCTGGCCGCAACACCGCAGGATGGCTTCAGGCCCTAATCTGGTTCCGGCACGGCACGCTGAGCCTTTGGTTATTTCCTCTTCCTGGTGGGAAATGAGAGTTAAATTTGCCCGTCCAGACACCTCCAGCTAGTCTCTCATTGGTTCTCGCTATTCCTGTTCATCTTCCGCAGAAATTGCAAACTGGGCCAAACAGGAGGTTAAAGGGACTGACTCTCCAAGTCGGGAGAGTGTTAGTAAAGCGTCTGGAATGTTGCACCCGAGTACCAGGGTACGAAAACTGAGACATATTTGAACACGTCTCCCGATCACATGGTTGATCATACTCTAGGTTCCACATGCATGTTTTAGCTGAAGGAAGAATACCTTAAACCTGGGTAGTTGAAACCCGTGGAATGGGTACCATGCAATATGACTTCAAAGGGTCTTCATTTGCTCACCGAACCTCTCCAATCCTATCACTGCTGCGTTTATGTCCCTGTACACATGCTTGATTCTCTTTCGGAGACATAGCAATCCATAGGTTTTAAGATACTTAAGAGTCAGGTACATTCTTAGGCGTTTAATATGCGGTGTTGAGTCCATTTCGTTGAGCAAGGAGTAGCTCTTGTCTATTCCATATTTGGCTTAAGGAACTTTATCTGTGCTCATTTCAATCTCTGGTTTTATGCAGCACCCCAACTCACCTTTACCCTTAAACAAGCATAAGTTGGTTTTCTAAATTTGAGACCCTGTTCTGTTCTGTAATTCAGTTCCTGTGTAGCCAAGTTTACATTCCGTGTATTACTGATATCTTATGATGTTTCTTTTTCTGTGTGACTTATTTCAGTTAGAATCATCGTACCTGAATCCACTCATTGTGCTGCTACGGGCCTGATGACATAGATTTCACTGCTGAGTGATACTGCATTGTACGTAAGTACCACAAGTTCTTTATCCATTTTTCACTTTCTGTGATATTGAACTTGTACGGTAAACGAGGTTCTTGTAAACAGAGGCGTCCCAAACATTGGGGTGGCTGTATCTTTTTGATTTTAATTTCCCTAAGCTATAGGACCATAAGTGGAAGTGGCCTAGGCTCTGTTGCTTTGTTTTTTAGATGTTTCAGGAAACACCATACACTTCTCCCGAGTGTCTGTTGGCAATTTACATCCCGCCCATCAGCATAACAAGGCTCCCAGTTCTCCATGGCCTGTCCTGCCTTTCTGGATTTTACACTTTTTTCAGATGGCCCTTTTGACCGGGGGGAAGTGAGACTTCATTGTAGTGCAGATTTCCTTTGCAAGCTTGCTTGGTTGGCCAAAAAGGGCGTATGCGTTTTTTCCTGAATATATTCAGGAAAAAACGCATACGCCCTTTTTGGCCAAGTGCATCATTGTGGACGTTCTGCCTCTTTTCCTATGCTTTCAATGCAATTCCAGTCTACCTCCTGAAATCGGTTTCCTGCAATTCTGCCCCGCTTTCAAGTCCTCTTGGCAGCCTTACTTCAGTATATTTTTGGACGATAGTTGTCATTTATAACTCTGCAGGTTTGTGAATTACAGTGCCCCTGAGCTCCTTTCTTCAACTCGTTTTCTTGTGAGCTGGCCGCAACACCGCAGGATGGCTTCAGGCCCTAATCTGGTTCCGGCACGGCACGCTGAGCCTTTGGTTATTTCCTCTTCCTGGTGGGAAATGAGAGTTAAATTTGCCCGTCCAGACACCTCCAGCTAGTCTCTCATTGGTTCTCGCTATTCCTGTTCATCTTCCGCAGAAATTGCAAACTGGGCCAAACAGGAGGTTAAAGGGACTGACTCTCCAAGTCGGGAGAGTGTTAGTAAAGCGTCTGGAATGTTGCACCCGAGTACCAGGGTACGAAAACTGAGACATATTTGAACACGTCTCCCGATCACATGGTTGATCATACTCTAGGTTCCACATGCATGTTTTAGCTGAAGGAAGAATACCTTAAACCTGGGTAGTTGAAACCCGTGGAATGGGTACCATGCAATATGACTTCAAAGGGTCTTCATTTGCTCACCGAACCTCTCCAATCCTATCACTGCTGCGTTTATGTCCCTGTACACATGCTTGATTCTCTTTCGGAGACATAGCAATCCATAGGTTTTAAGATACTTAAGAGTCAGGTACATTCTTAGGCGTTTAATATGCGGTGTTGAGTCCATTTCGTTGAGCAAGGAGTAGCTCTTGTCTATTCCATATTTGGCTTAAGGAACTTTATCTGTGCTCATTTCAATCTCTGGTTTTATGCAGCACCCCAACTCACCTTTACCCTTAAACAAGCATAAGTTGGTTTTCTAAATTTGAGACCCTGTTCTGTTCTGTAATTCAGTTCCTGTGTAGCCAAGTTTACATTCCGTGTATTACTGATATCTTATGATGTTTCTTTTTCTGTGTGACTTATTTCAGTTAGAATCATCGTACCTGAATCCACTCATTGTGCTGCTACGGGCCTGATGACATAGATTTCACTGCTGAGTGATACTGCATTGTACGTAAGTACCACAAGTTCTTTATCCATTTTTCACTTTCTGTGATATTGAACTTGTATGGTAAACGAGGTTCTTGTAAACAGAGGCGTCCCAAACATTGGGGTGGCTGTATCTTTTTGATTTTAATTTCGCTAATCTATAGGACCATAAGTGGAAGTGCCCTAGGCTCTGTTGCTTTGTTTTTTAGATGTTTCAGGAAACACCATACACTTCTCCCTAGTGTCTGTTGGCAATTTACATCCCGCCCATCAGCATAACAAGGCTCCCAGTTCTCCATGGCCTGTCCTGCCTTTCTGGATTTTACACTTTTTTCAGATGGCCCTTTTGACCGGGGGGAAGTGAGACTTCATTGTAGTGCAGATTTCCTTTGCAAGCTTGCTTGGTTGGCCAAAAAGGGCGTATGCGTTTTTTCCTGAATATATTCAGGAAAAAACGCATACGCCCTTTTTGGCCAAGTGCATCATTGTGGACGTTCTGCCTCTTTTCCTATGCTTTCAATGCAATTCCAGTCTACCTCCTGAAATCGGTTTCCTGCAATTCTGCCCCGCTTTCAAGTCCTCTTGGCAGCCTTACTTCAGTATATTTTTGGACGATAGTTGTCATTTATAACTCTGCAGGTTTGTGAATTACAGTGCCCCTGAGCTCCTTTCTTCAACTCGTTTTCTTGTGAGCTGGCCGCAACACCGCAGGATGGCTTCAGGCCCTAATCTGGTTCCGGCACGGCATGCTGAGCCTTTGGTTATTTCCTCTTCCTGGTGGGAAATGAGAGTTAAATTTGCCCGTCCAGACACTTCCAGCTAGTCTCTCATTGGTTCTCGCTATTCCTGTTCATCTTCCGCAGAAATTGCAAACTGGGCCAAACAGGAGGTTAAAGGGACTGACTCTCCAAGTCGGGAGAGTGTTAGTAAAGCGTCTGGAATGTTGCACCCGAGTACCAGGGTACGAAAACTGAGACATATTTGAACACGTCTCCCGATCACATGGTTGATCATACTCTAGGTTCCACATGCATGTTTTAGCTGAAGGAAGAATACCTTAAACCTGGGTAGTTGAAACCCGTGGAATGGGTACCATGCAATATGACTTCAAAGGGTCTTCATTTGCTCACCGAACCTCTCCAATCCTATCACTGCTGCGTTTATGTCCCTGTACACATGCTTGATTCTCTTTCGGAGACATAGCAATCCATCGGTTTTAAGATACTTAAGAGTCAGGTACATTCTTAGGCGTTTAATATGCGGTGTTGAGTCCATTTCGTTGAGCAAGGAGTAGCTGTTGTGTATTCCATATTTGGCTTAAGGAACTTTATCTGTGCTCATTTCAATCTCTGGTTTTATGCAGCACCCCAACTCACCTTTACCCTTAAACAAGCATAAGTTGGTTTTCTAAATTTGAGACCCTGTTCTGTTCTGTAATTCAGTTCCTGTGTAACCAAGTTTACATTCCGTGTATTACTGATATCTTATGATGTTTCTTTTTCTGTGTGACTTATTTCAGTTAGAATCATCGTACCTGAATCCACTCATTGTGCTGCTACGGGCCTGATGACATAGATTTCACTGCTGAGTGATACTGCATTGTACGTAAGTACCACAAGTTCTTTATCCATTTTTCACTTTCTGTGATATTGAACTTGTACGGTAAACGAGGTTCTTGTAAACAGAGGCGTCCCAAACATTGGGGTGGCTGTATCTTTTTGATTTTAATTTCCCTAAGCTATAGGACCATAAGTGGAAGTGGCCTAGGCTCTGTTGCTTTGTTTTTTAGATGTTTCAGGAAACACCATACACTTCTCCCGAGTGTCTGTTGGCAATTTACATCCCGCCCATCAGCATAACAAGGCTCCCAGTTCTCCATGGCCTGTCCTGCCTTTCTGGATTTTACACTTTTTTCAGATGGCCCTTTTGACCGGGGGGAAGTGAGACTTCATTGTAGTGCAGATTTCCTTTGCAAGCTTGCTTGGTTGGCCAAAAAGGGCGTATGCGTTTTTTCCTGAATATATTCAGGAAAAAACGCATACGCCCTTTTTGGCCAAGTGCATCATTGTGGACGTTCTGCCTCTTTTCCTATGCTTTCAATGCAATTCCAGTCTACCTCCTGAAATCGGTTTCCTGCAATTCTGCCCCGCTTTCAAGTCCTCTTGGCAGCCTTACTTCAGTATATTTTTGGACGATAGTTGTCATTTATAACTCTGCAGGTTTGTGAATTACAGTGCCCCTGAGCTCCTTTCTTCAACTCGTTTTCTTGTGAGCTGGCCGCAACACCGCAGGATGGCTTCAGGCCCTAATCTGGTTCCGGCACGGCACGCTGAGCCTTTGGTTATTTCCTCTTCCTGGTGGGAAATGAGAGTTAACTTTGCCCGTCCAGACACCTCCAGCTAGTCTCTCATTGGTTCTCGCTATTCCTGTTCATCTTCCGCAGAAATTGCAAACTGGGCCAAACAGGAGGTTAAAGGGACTGACTCTCCAAGTGGGGAGAGTGTTAGTAAAGCGTCTGGAATGTTGCACCCGAGTACCAGGGTACGAAAACTGAGACATATTTGAACACGTCTCCCGATCACATGGTTGATCATACTCTAGGTTCCACATGCATGTTTTAGCTGAAGGAAGAATACCTTAAACCTGGGTAGTTGAAACCCGTGGAATGGGTACCATGCAATATGACTTCAAAGGGTCTTCATTTGCTCACCGAACCTCTCCAATCCTATCACTGCTGCGTTTATGTCCCTGTACACATGCTTGATTCTCTTTCGGAGACATAGCAATCCATAGGTTTTAAGATACTTAAGAGTCAGGTACATTCTTAGGCGTTTAATATGCGGTGTTGAGTCCATTTCGTTGAGCAAGGAGTAGCTCTTGTCTATTCCATATTTGGCTTAAGGAACTTTATCTGTGCTCATTTCAATCTCTGGTTTTATGCAGCACCCCAACTCACCTTTACCCTTAAACAAGCATAAGTTGGTTTTCTAAATTTGAGACCCTGTTCTGTTCTGTAATTCAGTTCCTGTGTAGCCAAGTTTACATTCCGTGTATTACTGATATCTTATGATGTTTCTTTTTCTGTGTGACTTATTTCAGTTAGAATCATCGTACCTGAATCCACTCATTGTGCTGCTACGGGCCTGATGACATAGATTTCACTGCTGAGTGATACTGCATTGTACGTAAGTACCACAAGTTCTTTATCCATTTTTCACTTTCTGTGATATTGAACTTGTACGGTAAACGAGGTTCTTGTAAACAGAGGCGTCCCAAACATTGGGGTGGCTGTATCTTTTTGATTTTAATTTCCCTAAGCTATAGGACCATAAGTGGAAGTGGCCTAGGCTCTGTTGCTTTGTTTTTTAGATGTTTCAGGAAACACCATACACTTCTCCCGAGTGTCTGTTGGCAATTGACATCCCGCCCATCAGCATAACAAGGCTCCCAGTTCTCCATGGCCTGTCCTGCCTTTCTGGATTTTACACTTTTTTCAGATGGCCCTTTTGACCGGGGGGAAGTGAGACTTCATTGTAGTGCAGATTTCCTTTGCAAGCTTGCTTGGTTGGCCAAAAAGGGCGTATGCGTTTTTTCCTGAATATATTCAGGAAAAAACGCATACGCCCTTTTTGGCCAAGTGCATCATTGTGGACGTTCTGCCTCTTTTCCTATGCTTTCAATGCAATTCCAGTCTACCTCCTGAAATCGGTTTCCTGCAATTCTGCCCCGCTTTCAAGTCCTCTTGGCAGCCTTACTTCAGTATATTTTTGGACGATAGTTGTCATTTATAACTCTGCAGGTTTGTGAATTACAGTGCCCCTGAGCTCCTTTCTTCAACTCGTTTTCTTGTGAGCTGGCCGCAACACCGCAGGATGGCTTCAGGCCCTAATCTGGTTCCGGCACGGCACGCTGAGCCTTTGGTTATTTCCTCTTCCTGGTGGGAAATGAGAGTTAAATTTGCCCGTCCAGACACCTCCAGCTAGTCTCTCATTGGTTCTCGCTATTCCTGTTCATCTTCCGCAGAAATTGCAAACTGGGCCAAACAGGAGGTTAAAGGGACTGACTCTCCAAGTCGGGAGAGTGTTAGTAAAGCGTCTGGAATGTTGCACCCGAGTACCAGGGTACGAAAACTGAGACATATTTGAACACGTCTCCCGATCACATGGTTGATCATACTCTAGGTTCCACATGCATGTTTTAGCTGAAGGAAGAATACCTTAAACCTGGGTAGTTGAAACCCGTGGAATGGGTACCATGCAATATGACTTCAAAGGGTCTTCATTTGCTCACCGAACCTCTCCAATCCTATCACTGCTGCGTTTATGTCCCTGTACACATGCTTGATTCTCTTTCGGAGACATAGCAATCCATAGGTTTTAAGATACTTAAGAGTCAGGTACATTCTTAGGCGTTTAATATGCGGTGTTGAGTCCATTTCGTTGAGCAAGGAGTAGCTCTTGTCTATTCCATATTTGGCTTAAGGAACTTTATCTGTGCTCATTTCAATCTCTGGTTTTATGCAGCACCCCAACTCACCTTTACCCTTAAACAAGCATAAGTTGGTTTTCTAAATTTGAGACCCTGTTCTGTTCTGTAATTCAGTTCCTGTGTAGCCAAGTTTACATTCCGTGTATTACTGATATCTTATGATGTTTCTTTTTCTGTGTGACTTATTTCAGTTAGAATCATCGTACCTGAATCCACTCATTGTGCTGCTACGGGCCTGATGACATAGATTTCACTGCTGAGTGATACTGCATTGTACGTAAGTACCACAAGTTCTTTATCCATGTTTCACTTTCTGTGATATTGAACTTGTACGGTAAACGAGGTTCTTGTAAACAGAGGCGTCCCAAACATTGGGGTGGCTGTATCTTTTTGATTTTAATTTCGCTAATCTATAGGACCATAAGTGGAAGTGCCCTAGGCTCTGTTGCTTTGTTTTTTAGATGTTTCAGGAAACACCATACACTTCTCCCTAGTGTCTGTTGGCAATTTACATCCCGCCCATCAGCATAACAAGGCTCCCAGTTCTCCATGGCCTGTCCTGCCTTTCTGGATTTTACACTTTTTTCAGATGGCCCTTTTGACCGGGGGGAAGTGAGACTTCATTGTAGTGCAGATTTCCTTTGCAAGCTTGCTTGGTTGGCCAAAAAGGGCGTATGCGTTTTTTCCTGAATATATTCAGGAAAAAACGCATACGCCCTTTTTGGCCAAGTGCATCATTGTGGACGTTCTGCCTCTTTTCCTATGCTTTCAATGCAATTCCAGTCTACCTCCTGAAATCGGTTTCCTGCAATTCTGCCCCGCTTTCAAGTCCTCTTGGCAGCCTTACTTCAGTATATTTTTGGACGATAGTTGTCATTTATAACTCTGCAGGTTTGTGAATTACAGTGCCCCTGAGCTCCTTTCTTCAACTCGTTTTCTTGTGAGCTGGCCGCAACACCGCAGGATGGCTTCAGGCCCTAATCTGGTTCCGGCACGGCACGCTGAGCCTTTGGTTATTTCCTCTTCCTGGTGGGAAATGAGAGTTAAATTTGCCCGTCCAGACACCTCCAGCTAGTCTCTCATTGGTTCTCGCTATTCCTGTTCATCTTCCGCAGAAATTGCAAACTGGGCCAAACAGGAGGTTAAAGGGACTGACTCTCCAAGTCGGGAGAGTGTTAGTAAAGCGTCTGGAATGTTGCACCCGAGTACCAGGGTACGAAAACTGAGACATATTTGAACACGTCTCCCGATCACATGGTTGATCATACTCTAGGTTCCACATGCATGTTTTAGCTGAAGGAAGAATACCTTAAACCTGGGTAGTTGAAACCCGTGGAATGGGTACCATGCAATATGACTTCAAAGGGTCTTCATTTGCTCACCGAACCTCTCCAATCCTATCACTGCTGCGTTTATGTCCCTGTACACATGCTTGATTCTCTTTCGGAGACATAGCAATCCATAGGTTTTAAGATACTTAAGAGTCAGGTACATTCTTAGGCGTTTAATATGCGGTGTTGAGTCCATTTCGTTGAGCAAGGAGTAGCTCTTGTCTATTCCATATTTGGCTTAAGGAACTTTATCTGTGCTCATTTCAATCTCTGGTTTTATGCAGCACCCCAACTCACCTTTACCCTTAAACAAGCATAAGTTGGTTTTCTAAATTTGAGACCCTGTTCTGTTCTGTAATTCAGTTCCTGTGTAGCCAAGTTTACATTCCGTGTATTACTGATATCTTATGATGTTTCTTTTTCTGTGTGACTTATTTCAGTTAGAATCATCGTACCTGAATCCACTCATTGTGCTGCTACGGGCCTGATGACATAGATTTCACTGCTGAGTGATACTGCATTGTACGTAAGTACCACAAGTTCTTTATCCATTTTTCACTTTCTGTGATATTGAACTTGTACGGTAAACGAGGTTCTTGTAAACAGAGGCGTCCCAAACATTGGGGTGGCTGTATCTTTTTGATTTTAATTTCCCTAAGCTATAGGACCATAAGTGGAAGTGGCCTAGGCTCTGTTGCTTTGTTTTTTAGATGTTTCAGGAAACACCATACACTTCTCCCGAGTGTCTGTTGGCAATTTACATCCCGCCCATCAGCATAACAAGGCTCCCAGTTCTCCATGGCCTGTCCTGCCTTTCTGGATTTTACACTTTTTTCAGATGGCCCTTTTGACCGGGGGGAAGTGAGACTTCATTGTAGTGCAGATTTCCTTTGCAAGCTTGCTTGGTTGGCCAAAAAGGGCGTATGCGTTTTTTCCTGAATATATTCAGGAAAAAACGCATACGCCCTTTTTGGCCAAGTGCATCATTGTGGACGTTCTGCCTCTTTTCCTATGCTTTCAATGCAATTCCAGTCTACCTCCTGAAATCGGTTTCCTGCAATTCTGCCCCGCTTTCAAGTCCTCTTGGCAGCCTTACTTCAGTATATTTTTGGACGATAGTTGTCATTTATAACTCTGCAGGTTTGTGAATTACAGTGCCCCTGAGCTCCTTTCTTCAACTCGTTTTCTTGTGAGCTGGCCGCAACACCGCAGGATGGCTTCAGGCCCTAATCTGGTTCCGGCACGGCACGCTGAGCCTTTGGTTATTTCCTCTTCCTGGTGGGAAATGAGAGTTAAATTTGCCCGTCCAGACACCTCCAGCTAGTCTCTCATTGGTTCTCGCTATTCCTGTTCATCTTCCGCAGAAATTGCAAACTGGGCCAAACAGGAGGTTAAAGGGACTGACTCTCCAAGTCGGGAGAGTGTTAGTAAAGCGTCTGGAATGTTGCACCCGAGTACCAGGGTACGAAAACTGAGACATATTTGAACACGTCTCCCGATCACATGGTTGATCATACTCTAGGTTCCACATGCATGTTTTAGCTGAAGGAAGAATACCTTAAACCTGGGTAGTTGAAACCCGTGGAATGGGTACCATGCAATATGACTTCAAAGGGTCTTCATTTGCTCACCGAACCTCTCCAATCCTATCACTGCTGCGTTTATGTCCCTGTACACATGCTTGATTCTCTTTCGGAGACATAGCAATCCATAGGTTTTAAGATACTTAAGAGTCAGGTACATTCTTAGGCGTTTAATATGCGGTGTTGAGTCCATTTCGTTGAGCAAGGAGTAGCTCTTGTCTATTCCATATTTGGCTTAAGGAACTTTATCTGTGCTCATTTCAATCTCTGGTTTTATGCAGCACCCCAACTCACCTTTACCCTTAAACAAGCATAAGTTGGTTTTCTAAATTTGAGACCCTGTTCTGTTCTGTAATTCAGTTCCTGTGTAGCCAAGTTTACATTCCGTGTATTACTGATATCTTATGATGTTTCTTTTTCTGTGTGACTTATTTCAGTTAGAATCATCGTACCTGAATCCACTCATTGTGCTGCTACGGGCCTGATGACATAGATTTCACTGCTGAGTGATACTGCATTGTACGTAAGTACCACAAGTTCTTTATCCATTTTTCACTTTCTGTGATATTGAACTTGTATGGTAAACGAGGTTCTTGTAAACAGAGGCGTCCCAAACATTGGGGTGGCTGTATCTTTTTGATTTTAATTTCGCTAATCTATAGGACCATAAGTGGAAGTGCCCTAGGCTCTGTTGCTTTGTTTTTTAGATGTTTCAGGAAACACCATACACTTCTCCCTAGTGTCTGTTGGCAATTTACATCCCGCCCATCAGCATAACAAGGCTCCCAGTTCTCCATGGCCTGTCCTGCCTTTCTGGATTTTACACTTTTTTCAGATGGCCCTTTTGACCGGGGGGAAGTGAGACTTCATTGTAGTGCAGATTTCCTTTGCAAGCTTGCTTGGTTGGCCAAAAAGGGCGTATGCGTTTTTTCCTGAATATATTCAGGAAAAAACGCATACGCCCTTTTTGGCCAAGTGCATCATTGTGGACGTTCTGCCTCTTTTCCTATGCTTTCAATGCAATTCCAGTCTACCTCCTGAAATCGGTTTCCTGCAATTCTGCCCCGCTTTCAAGTCCTCTTGGCAGCCTTACTTCAGTATATTTTTGGACGATAGTTGTCATTTATAACTCTGCAGGTTTGTGAATTACAGTGCCCCTGAGCTCCTTTCTTCAACTCGTTTTCTTGTGAGCTGGCCGCAACACCGCAGGATGGCTTCAGGCCCTAATCTGGTTCCGGCACGGCATGCTGAGCCTTTGGTTATTTCCTCTTCCTGGTGGGAAATGAGAGTTAAATTTGCCCGTCCAGACACTTCCAGCTAGTCTCTCATTGGTTCTCGCTATTCCTGTTCATCTTCCGCAGAAATTGCAAACTGGGCCAAACAGGAGGTTAAAGGGACTGACTCTCCAAGTCGGGAGAGTGTTAGTAAAGCGTCTGGAATGTTGCACCCGAGTACCAGGGTACGAAAACTGAGACATATTTGAACACGTCTCCCGATCACATGGTTGATCATACTCTAGGTTCCACATGCATGTTTTAGCTGAAGGAAGAATACCTTAAACCTGGGTAGTTGAAACCCGTGGAATGGGTACCATGCAATATGACTTCAAAGGGTCTTCATTTGCTCACCGAACCTCTCCAATCCTATCACTGCTGCGTTTATGTCCCTGTACACATGCTTGATTCTCTTTCGGAGACATAGCAATCCATCGGTTTTAAGATACTTAAGAGTCAGGTACATTCTTAGGCGTTTAATATGCGGTGTTGAGTCCATTTCGTTGAGCAAGGAGTAGCTGTTGTGTATTCCATATTTGGCTTAAGGAACTTTATCTGTGCTCATTTCAATCTCTGGTTTTATGCAGCACCCCAACTCACCTTTACCCTTAAACAAGCATAAGTTGGTTTTCTAAATTTGAGACCCTGTTCTGTTCTGTAATTCAGTTCCTGTGTAACCAAGTTTACATTCCGTGTATTACTGATATCTTATGATGTTTCTTTTTCTGTGTGACTTATTTCAGTTAGAATCATCGTACCTGAATCCACTCATTGTGCTGCTACGGGCCTGATGACATAGATTTCACTGCTGAGTGATACTGCATTGTACGTAAGTACCACAAGTTCTTTATCCATTTTTCACTTTCTGTGATATTGAACTTGTACGGTAAACGAGGTTCTTGTAAACAGAGGCGTCCCAAACATTGGGGTGGCTGTATCTTTTTGATTTTAATTTCCCTAAGCTATAGGACCATAAGTGGAAGTGGCCTAGGCTCTGTTGCTTTGTTTTTTAGATGTTTCAGGAAACACCATACACTTCTCCCGAGTGTCTGTTGGCAATTTACATCCCGCCCATCAGCATAACAAGGCTCCCAGTTCTCCATGGCCTGTCCTGCCTTTCTGGATTTTACACTTTTTTCAGATGGCCCTTTTGACCGGGGGGAAGTGAGACTTCATTGTAGTGCAGATTTCCTTTGCAAGCTTGCTTGGTTGGCCAAAAAGGGCGTATGCGTTTTTTCCTGAATATATTCAGGAAAAAACGCATACGCCCTTTTTGGCCAAGTGCATCATTGTGGACGTTCTGCCTCTTTTCCTATGCTTTCAATGCAATTCCAGTCTACCTCCTGAAATCGGTTTCCTGCAATTCTGCCCCGCTTTCAAGTCCTCTTGGCAGCCTTACTTCAGTATATTTTTGGACGATAGTTGTCATTTATAACTCTGCAGGTTTGTGAATTACAGTGCCCCTGAGCTCCTTTCTTCAACTCGTTTTCTTGTGAGCTGGCCGCAACACCGCAGGATGGCTTCAGGCCCTAATCTGGTTCCGGCACGGCACGCTGAGCCTTTGGTTATTTCCTCTTCCTGGTGGGAAATGAGAGTTAACTTTGCCCGTCCAGACACCTCCAGCTAGTCTCTCATTGGTTCTCGCTATTCCTGTTCATCTTCCGCAGAAATTGCAAACTGGGCCAAACAGGAGGTTAAAGGGACTGACTCTCCAAGTGGGGAGAGTGTTAGTAAAGCGTCTGGAATGTTGCACCCGAGTACCAGGGTACGAAAACTGAGACATATTTGAACACGTCTCCCGATCACATGGTTGATCATACTCTAGGTTCCACATGCATGTTTTAGCTGAAGGAAGAATACCTTAAACCTGGGTAGTTGAAACCCGTGGAATGGGTACCATGCAATATGACTTCAAAGGGTCTTCATTTGCTCACCGAACCTCTCCAATCCTATCACTGCTGCGTTTATGTCCCTGTACACATGCTTGATTCTCTTTCGGAGACATAGCAATCCATAGGTTTTAAGATACTTAAGAGTCAGGTACATTCTTAGGCGTTTAATATGCGGTGTTGAGTCCATTTCGTTGAGCAAGGAGTAGCTCTTGTCTATTCCATATTTGGCTTAAGGAACTTTATCTGTGCTCATTTCAATCTCTGGTTTTATGCAGCACCCCAACTCACCTTTACCCTTAAACAAGCATAAGTTGGTTTTCTAAATTTGAGACCCTGTTCTGTTCTGTAATTCAGTTCCTGTGTAGCCAAGTTTACATTCCGTGTATTACTGATATCTTATGATGTTTCTTTTTCTGTGTGACTTATTTCAGTTAGAATCATCGTACCTGAATCCACTCATTGTGCTGCTACGGGCCTGATGACATAGATTTCACTGCTGAGTGATACTGCATTGTACGTAAGTACCACAAGTTCTTTATCCATGTTTCACTTTCTGTGATATTGAACTTGTACGGTAAACGAGGTTCTTGTAAACAGAGGCGTCCCAAACATTGGGGTGGCTGTATCTTTTTGATTTTAATTTCGCTAATCTATAGGACCATAAGTGGAAGTGCCCTAGGCTCTGTTGCTTTGTTTTTTAGATGTTTCAGGAAACACCATACACTTCTCCCTAGTGTCTGTTGGCAATTTACATCCCGCCCATCAGCATAACAAGGCTCCCAGTTCTCCATGGCCTGTCCTGCCTTTCTGGATTTTACACTTTTTTCAGATGGCCCTTTTGACCGGGGGGAAGTGAGACTTCATTGTAGTGCAGATTTCCTTTGCAAGCTTGCTTGGTTGGCCAAAAAGGGCGTATGCGTTTTTTCCTGAATATATTCAGGAAAAAACGCATACGCCCTTTTTGGCCAAGTGCATCATTGTGGACGTTCTGCCTCTTTTCCTATGCTTTCAATGCAATTCCAGTCTACCTCCTGAAATCGGTTTCCTGCAATTCTGCCCCGCTTTCAAGTCCTCTTGGCAGCCTTACTTCAGTATATTTTTGGACGATAGTTGTCATTTATAACTCTGCAGGTTTGTGAATTACAGTGCCCCTGAGCTCCTTTCTTCAACTCGTTTTCTTGTGAGCTGGCCGCAACACCGCAGGATGGCTTCAGGCCCTAATCTGGTTCCGGCACGGCATGCTGAGCCTTTGGTTATTTCCTCTTCCTGGTGGGAAATGAGAGTTAAATTTGCCCGTCCAGACACTTCCAGCTAGTCTCTCATTGGTTCTCGCTATTCCTGTTCATCTTCCGCAGAAATTGCAAACTGGGCCAAACAGGAGGTTAAAGGGACTGACTCTCCAAGTCGGGAGAGTGTTAGTAAAGCGTCTGGAATGTTGCAGCCGAGTACCAGGGTACGAAAACTGAGACATATTTGAACACGTCTCCCGATCACATGGTTGATCATACTCTAGGTTCCACATGCATGTTTTAGCTGAAGGAAGAATACCTTAAACCTGGGTAGTTGAAACCCGTGGAATGGGTACCATGCAATATGACTTCAAAGGGTCTTCATTTGCTCACCGAACCTCTCCAATCCTATCACTGCTGCGTTTATGTCCCTGTACACATGCTTGATTCTCTTTCGGAGACATAGCAATCCATCGGTTTTAAGATACTTAAGAGTCAGGTACATTCTTAGGCGTTTAATATGCGGTGTTGAGTCCATTTCGTTGAGCAAGGAGTAGCTGTTGTGTATTCCATATTTGGCTTAAGGAACTTTATCTGTGCTCATTTCAATCTCTGGTTTTATGCAGCACCCCAACTCACCTTTACCCTTAAACAAGCATAAGTTGGTTTTCTAAATTTGAGACCCTGTTCTGTTCTGTAATTCAGTTCCTGTGTAGCCAAGTTTACATTCCGTGTATTACTGATATCTTATGATGTTTCTTTTTCTGTGTGACTTATTTCAGTTAGAATCATCGTACCTGAATCCACTCATTGTGCTGCTACGGGCCTGATGACATAGATTTCACTGCTGAGTGATACTGCATTGTACGTAAGTACCACAAGTTCTTTATCCATTTTTCACTTTCTGTGATATTGAACTTGTACGGTAAACGAGGTTCTTGTAAACAGAGGCGTCCCAAACATTGGGGTGGCTGTATCTTTTTGATTTTAATTTCCCTAAGCTATAGGACCATAAGTGGAAGTGGCCTAGGCTCTGTTGCTTTGTTTTTTAGATGTTTCAGGAAACACCATACACTTCTCCCGAGTGTCTGTTGGCAATTTACATCCCGCCCATCAGCATAACAAGGCTCCCAGTTCTCCATGGCCTGTCCTGCCTTTCTGGATTTTACACTTTTTTCAGATGGCCCTTTTGACCGGGGGGAAGTGAGACTTCATTGTAGTGCAGATTTCCTTTGCAAGCTTGCTTGGTTGGCCAAAAAGGGCGTATGCGTTTTTTCCTGAATATATTCAGGAAAAAACGCATACGCCCTTTTTGGCCAAGTGCATCATTGTGGACGTTCTGCCTCTTTTCCTATGCTTTCAATGCAATTCCAGTCTACCTCCTGAAATCGGTTTCCTGCAATTCTGCCCCGCTTTCAAGTCCTCTTGGCAGCCTTACTTCAGTATATTTTTGGACGATAGTTGTCATTTATAACTCTGCAGGTTTGTGAATTACAGTGCCCCTGAGCTCCTTTCTTCAACTCGTTTTCTTGTGAGCTGGCCGCAACACCGCAGGATGGCTTCAGGCCCTAATCTGGTTCCGGCACGGCACGCTGAGCCTTTGGTTATTTCCTCTTCCTGGTGGGAAATGAGAGTTAACTTTGCCCGTCCAGACACCTCCAGCTAGTCTCTCATTGGTTCTCGCTATTCCTGTTCATCTTCCGCAGAAATTGCAAACTGGGCCAAACAGGAGGTTAAAGGGACTGACTCTCCAAGTGGGGAGAGTGTTAGTAAAGCGTCTGGAATGTTGCACCCGAGTACCAGGGTACGAAAACTGAGACATATTTGAACACGTCTCCCGATCACATGGTTGATCATACTCTAGGTTCCACATGCATGTTTTAGCTGAAGGAAGAATACCTTAAACCTGGGTAGTTGAAACCCGTGGAATGGGTACCATGCAATATGACTTCAAAGGGTCTTCATTTGCTCACCGAACCTCTCCAATCCTATCACTGCTGCGTTTATGTCCCTGTACACATGCTTGATTCTCTTTCGGAGACATAGCAATCCATAGGTTTTAAGATACTTAAGAGTCAGGTACATTCTTAGGCGTTTAATATGCGGTGTTGAGTCCATTTCGTTGAGCAAGGAGTAGCTCTTGTCTATTCCATATTTGGCTTAAGGAACTTTATCTGTGCTCATTTCAATCTCTGGTTTTATGCAGCACCCCAACTCACCTTTACCCTTAAACAAGCATAAGTTGGTTTTCTAAATTTGAGACCCTGTTCTGTTCTGTAATTCAGTTCCTGTGTAGCCAAGTTTACATTCCGTGTATTACTGATATCTTATGATGTTTCTTTTTCTGTGTGACTTATTTCAGTTAGAATCATCGTACCTGAATCCACTCATTGTGCTGCTACGGGCCTGATGGCATAGATTTCACTGCTGAGTGATACTGCATTGTACGTAAGTACCACAAGTTCTTTATCCATTTTTCACTTTCTGTGATATTGAACTTGTACGGTAAACGAGGTTCTTGTAAACAGAGGCGTCCCAAACATTGGGGTGGCTGTATCTTTTTGATTTTAATTTCCCTAAGCTATAGGACCATAAGTGGAAGTGCCCTAGGCTCTGTTGCTTTGTTTTTTAGATGTTTCAGGAAACACCATACACTTCTCCCGAGTGTCTGTTGGCAATTTACATCCCGCCCATCAGCATAACAAGGCTCCCAGTTCTCCATGGCCTGTCCTGCCTTTCTGGATTTTACACTTTTTTCAGATGGCCCTTTTGACCGGGGGGGGGGAAGTGAGACTTCATTGTAGTGCAGATTTCCTTTGCAAGCTTGCTTGGTTGGCCAAAAAGGGCGTATGCGTTTTTTCCTGAATATATTCAGGAAAAAACGCATACGCCCTTTTTGGCCAAGTGCATCATTGTGGACGTTCTGCCTCTTTTCCTATGCTTTCAATGCAATTCCAGTCTACCTCCTGAAATCGGTTTCCTGCAATTCTGCCCCGCTTTCAAGTCCTCTTGGCAGCCTTACTTCAGTATATTTTTGGACGATAGTTGTCATTTATAACTCTGCAGGTTTGTGAATTACAGTGCCCCTGAGCTCCTTTCTTCAACTCGTTTTCTTGTGAGCTGGCCGCAACACCACAGGATGGCTTCAGGCCCTAATCTGGTTCCGGCACGGCACGCTGAGCCTTTGGTTATTTCCTCTTCCTGGTGGGAAATGAGAGTTAAATTTGCCCGTCCAGACACCTCCAGCTAGTCTCTCATTGGTTCTCGCTATTCCTGTTCATCTTCCGCAGAAATTGCAAACTGGGCCAAACAGGAGGTTAAAGGGACTGACTCTCCAAGTGGGGAGAGTGTTAGTAAAGCGTCTGGAATGTTGCACCCGAGTACCAGGGTACGAAAACTGAGACATATTTGAACACGTCTCCCGATCACATGGTTGATCATACTCTAGGTTCCACATGCATGTTTTAGCTGAAGGAAGAATACCTTAAACCTGGGTAGTTGAAACCCGTGGAATGGGTACCATGCAATATGACTTCAAAGGGTCTTCATTTGCTCACCGAACCTCTCCAATCCTATCACTGCTGCGTTTATGTTCCTGTACACATGCTTGATTCTCTTTCGGAGACATAGCAATCCATCGGTTTTAAGATACTTAAGAGTCAGGTACATTCTTAGGCGTTTAATATGCGGTGTTGAGTCCATTTCGTTGAGCAAGGAGTAGCTCTTGTCTATTCCATATTTGGCTTAAGGAACTTTATCTGTGCTCATTTCAATCTCTGGTTTTATGCAGCACCCCAACTCACCTTTCCCCTTAAACAAGCATAAGTTGGTTTTCTAAATTTGAGACCCTGTTCTGTTCTGTAATTCAGTTCCTGTGTAGCCAAGTTTACATTCCGTGTATTACTGATATCTTATGATGTTTCTTTTTCTGTGTGACTTATTTCAGTTAGAATCATCGTACCTGAATCCACTCATTGTGCTGCTACGGGCCTGATGACATAGATTTCACTGCTGAGTGATACTGCATTGTACGTAAGTACCACAAGTTCTTTATCCATTTTTCACTTTCTGTGATATTGAACTTGTACGGTAAACGAGGTTCTTGTAAACAGAGGCGTCCCAAACATTGGGGTGGCTGTATCTTTTTGATTTTAATTTCCCTAAGCTATAGGACCATAAGTGGAAGTGCCCTAGGCTCTGTTGCTTTGTTTTTTAGATGTTTCAGGAAACACCATACACTTCTCCCGAGTGTCTGTTGGCAATTTACATCCCGCCCATCAGCATAACAAGGCTCCCAGTTCTCCATGGCCTGTCCTGCCTTTCTGGATTTTACACTTTTTTCAGATGGCCCTTTTGACCGGGGGGAAGTGAGACTTCATTGTAGTGCAGATTTCCTTTGCAAGCTTGCTTGGTTGGCCAAAAAGGGCGTATGCGTTTTTTCCTGAATATATTCAGGAAAAAACGCATACGCCCTTTTTGGCCAAGTGCATCATTGTGGACGTTCTGCCTCTTTTCCTATGCTTTCAATGCAATTCCAGTCTACCTCCTGAAATCGGTTTCCTGCAATTCTGCCCCGCTTTCAAGTCCTCTTGGCAGCCTTACTTCAGTATATTTTTGGACGATAGTTGTCATTTATAACTCTGCAGGTTTGTGAATTACAGTGCCCCTGAGCTCCTTTCTTCAACTCGTTTTCTTGTGAGCTGGCCGCAACACCGCAGGATGGCTTCAGGCCCTAATCTGGTTCCGGCACGGAACGCTGAGCCTTTGGTTATTTCCTCTTCCTGGTGGGAAATGAGAGTTAAATTTGCCCGTCCAGACACCTCCAGCTAGTCTCTCATTGGTTCTCGCTATTCCTGTTCATCTTCCGCAGAAATTGCAAACTGGGCCAAACAGGAGGTTAAAGGGACTGACTCTCCAAGTGGGGAGAGTGTTAGTAAAGCGTCTGGAATGTTGCACCCGAGTACCAGGGTACGAAAACTGAGACATATTTGAACACGTCTCCCGATCACATGGTTGATCATACTCTAGGTTCCACATGCATGTTTTAGCTGAAGGAAGAATACCTTAAACCTGGGTAGTTGAAACCCGTGGAATGGGTACCATGCAATATGACTTCAAAGGGTCTTCATTTGCTCACCGAACCTCTCCAATCCTATCACTGCTGCGTTTATGTCCCTGTACACATGCTTGATTCTCTTTTGGAGACATAGCAATCCATAGGTTTTAAGATACTTAAGAGTCAGGTACATTCTTAGGCGTTTAATATGCGGTGTTGAGTCCATTTCGTTGAGCAAGGAGTAGCTCTTGTCTATTCCATATTTGGCTTAAGGAACTTTATCTGTGTTCATTTCAATCTCTGGTTTTATGCAGCACCCCAACTCACCTTTACCCTTAAACAAGCATAAGTTGGTTTTCTAAATTTGAGACCCTGTTCTGTTCTGTAATTCAGTTCCTGTGTAGCCAAGTTTACATTCCGTGTATTACTGATATCTTATGATGTTTCTTTTTCTGTGTGACTTATTTCAGTTAGAATCATCGTACCTGAATCCACTCATTGTGCTGCTACGGGCCTGATGACCTAGATTTCACTGCTGAGTGATACTGCATTGTACGTAAGTACCACAAGTTCTTTATCCATTTTTCACTTTCTGTGATATTGAACTTGTACGGTAAACGAGGTTCTTGTAAACAGAGGCGTCCCAAACATTGGGGTGGCTGTATCTTTTTGATTTTAATTTCCCT
Source organism: Globicephala melas (assembly GCF_963455315.2). Classification (NCBI taxonomy): domain Eukaryota; kingdom Metazoa; phylum Chordata; class Mammalia; order Artiodactyla; family Delphinidae; genus Globicephala; species Globicephala melas. The sequence goes on from NW_027207374.1 coordinate 156,897, forward strand.
AAGCTATAGGACCATAAGTGGAAGTGGCCTAGGCTCTGTTGCTTTGTTTTTTAGATGTTTCAGGAAACACCATACACTTCTCCCGAGTGTCTGTTGGCAATTGACATCCCGCCCATCAGCATAACAAGGCTCCCAGTTCTCCATGGCCTGTCCTGCCTTTCTGGATTTTACACTTTTTTCAGATGGCCCTTTTGACCGGGGGGGGGGGGACGTGAGACTTCATTGTAGTGCAGATTTCCTTTGCAAGCTTGCTTGGTTGGCCAAAAAGGGCGTATGCGTTTTTTCCTGAATATATTCAGGAAAAAACGCATACGCCCTTTTTGGCCAAGTGCATCATTGTGGACGTTCTGCCTCTTTTCCTATGCTTTCAATGCAATTCCAGTCTACCTCCTGAAATCGGTTTCCTGCAATTCTGCCCCGCTTTCAAGTCCTCTTGGCAGCCTTACTTCAGTATATTTTTGGACGATAGTTGTCATTTATAACTCTGCAGGTTTGTGAATTACAGTGCCCCTGAGCTCCTTTCTTCAACTCGTTTTCTTGTGAGCTGGCCGCAACACCGCAGGATGGCTTCAGGCCCTAATCTGGTTCCGGCACGGCACGCTGAGCCTTTGGTTATTTCCTCTTCCTGGTGGGAAATGAGAGTTAAATTTGCCCGTCCAGACACCTCCAGCTAGTCTCTCATTGGTTCTCGCTATTCCTGTTCATCTTCCGCAGAAATTGCAAACTGGGCCAAACAGGAGGTTAAAGGGACTGACTCTCCAAGTCGGGAGAGTGTTAGTAAAGCGTCTGGAATGTTGCACCCGAGTACCAGGGTACGAAAACTGAGACATATTTGAACACGTCTCCCGATCGCATGGTTGATCATACTCTAGGTTCCACATGCATGTTTTAGCTGAAGGAAGAATACCTTAAACCTGGGTAGTTGAAACCCGTGGAATGGGTACCATGCAATATGACTTCAAAGGGTCTTCATTTGCTCACCGAACCTCTCCAATCCTATCACTGCTGCGTTTATGTCCCTGTACACATGCTTGATTCTCTTTCGGAGACATAGCAATCCATCGGTTTTAAGATACTTAAGAGTCAGGTACATTCTTAGGCGTTTAATATGCGGTGTTGAGTCCATTTCGTTGAGCAAGGAGTAGCTCTTGTCTATTCCATATTTGGCTTAAGGAACTTTATCTGTGCTCATTTCAATCTCTGGTTTTATGCAGCACCCCAACTCACCGTTACCCTTAAACAAGCATAAGTTGGTTTTCTAAATTTGAGACCCTGTTCTGTTCTGTAATTCAGTTCCTGTGTAGCCAAGTTTACATTCCGTGTATTACTGATATCTTATGATGTTTCTTTTTCTGTGTGACTTATTTCAGTTAGAATCATCGTACCTGAATCCACTCATTGTGCTGCTACGGGCCTGATGACATAGATTTCACTGCTGAGTGATACTGCATTGTACGTAAGTACCACAAGTTCTTTATCCATTTTTCACTTTCTGTGATATTGAACTTGTACGGTAAACGAGGTTCTTGTAAACAGAGGCGTCCCAAACATTGGGGTGGCTGTATCTTTTTTATTTTAATTTCCCTAAGCTATAGGACCATAAGTGGAAGTGCCCTAGGCTCTGTTGCTTTGTTTTTTAGATGTTTCAGGAAACACCATACACTTCTCCCGAGTGTCTGTTGGCAATTTACATCCCGCCCATCAGCATAACAAGGCTCCCAGTTCTCCATGGCCTGTCCTGCCTTTCTGGATTTTACACTTTTTTCAGATGGCCCTTTTGACCGGGGGGAAGTGAGACTTCATTGTAGTGCAGATTTCCTTTGCAAGCTTGCTTGGTTGGCCAAAAAGGGCGTATGCATTTTTTCCTGAATATATTCAGGAAAAAACGCATACGCCCTTTTTGGCCAAGTGCATCATTGTGGACGTTCTGCCTCTTTTCCTATGCTTTCAATGCAATTCCAGTCTACCTCCTGAAATCGGTTTCCTGCAATTCTGCCCCGCTTTCAAGTCCTCTTGGCAGCCTTACTTCAGTATATTTTTGGACGATAGTTGTCATTTATAACTCTGCAGGTTTGTGAATTACAGTGCCCCTGAGCTCCTTTCTTCAACTCGTTTTCTTGTGAGCTGGCCGCAACACCGCAGGATGGCTTCAGGCCCTAATCTGGTTCCGGCACGGCACGCTGAGCCTTTGGTTATTTCCTCTTCCTGGTGGGAAATGAGAGTTAAATTTGCCCGTCCAGACACCTCCAGCTAGTCTCTCATTGGTTCTCGCTATTCCTGTTCATCTTCCGCAGAAATTGCAAACTGGGCCAAACAGGAGGTTAAAGGGACTGACTCTCCAAGTCGGGAGAGTGTTAGTAAAGCGTCTGGAATGTTGCACCCGAGTACCAGGGTACGAAAACTGAGACATATTTGAACACGTCTCCCGATCACATGGTTGATCATACTCTAGGTTCCACATGCATGTTTTAGCTGAAGGAAGAATACCTTAAACCTGGGTAGTTGAAACCCGTGGAATGGGTACCATGCAATATGACTTCAAAGGGTCTTCATTTGCTCACCGAACCTCTCCAATCCTATCACTGCTGCGTTTATGTCCCTGTACACATGCTTGATTCTCTTTCGGAGACATAGCAATCCATCGGTTTTAAGATACTTAAGAGTCAGGTACATTCTTAGGCGTTTAATATGCGGTGTTGAGTCCATTTCGTTGAGCAAGGAGTAGCTCTTGTCTATTCCATATTTGGCTTAAGGAACTTTATCTGTGCTCATTTCAATCTCTGGTTTTATGCAGCACCCCAACTCACTGTTACCCTTAAACAAGCATAAGTTGGTTTTCTAAATTTGAGACCCTGTTCTGTTCTGTAATTCAGTTCCTGTGTAGCCAAGTTTACATTCCGTGTATTACTGATATCTTATGATGTTTCTTTTTCTGTGTGACTTATTTCAGTTAGAATCATCGTACCTGAATCCACTCATTGTGCTGCTACGGGCCTGATGACATAGATTTCACTGCTGAGTGATACTGCATTGTACGTAAGTACCACAAGTTCTTTATCCATTTTTCACTTTCTGTGATATTGAACTTGTACGGTAAACGAGGTTCTTGTAAACAGAGGCGTCCCAAACATTGGGGTGGCTGTATCTCTTTGATTTTAATTTCCCTAAGCTATAGGACCATAAGTGGAAGTGCCCTAGGCTCTGTTGCTTTGTTTTTTAGATGTTTCAGGAAACACCATACACTTCTCCCGAGTGTCTGTTGGCAATTTACATCCCGCCCATCAGCATAACAAGGCTCCCAGTTCTCCATGGCCTGTCCTGCCTTTCTGGATTTTACACTTTTTTCAGATGGCCCTTTTGATCGGGGGGAAGTGAGACTTCATTGTAGTGCAGATTTCCTTTGCAAGCTTGCTTGGTTGGCCAAAAAGGGCGTATGCGTTTTTTCCTGAATATATTCAGGAAAAAACGCATACGCCCTTTTTGGCCAAGTGCATCATTGTGGACGTTCTGCCTCTTTTCCTATGCTTTCAATGCAATTCCAGTCTACCTCCTGAAATCGGTTTCCTGCAATTCTGCCCCGCTTTCAAGTCCTCTTGGCAGCCTTACTTCAGTATATTTTTGGACGATAGTTGTCATTTATAACTCTGCAGGTTTGTGAATTACAGTGCCCCTGAGCTCCTTTCTTCAACTCGTTTTCTTGTGAGCTGGCCGCAACACCGCAGGATGGCTTCAGGCCCTAATGTGGTTCCGGCACGGCACGCTGAGCCTTTGGTTATTTCCTCTTCCTGGTGGGAAATGAGAGTTAAATTTGCCCGTCCAGACACCTCCAGCTAGTCTCTCATTGGTTCTCGCTATTCCTGTTCATCTTCCGCAGAAATTGCAAACTGGGCCAAACAGGAGGTTAAAGGGACTGACTCTCCAAGTGGGGAGAGTGTTAGTAAAGCGTCTGGAATGTTGCACCCGAGTACCAGGGTACGAAAACTGAGACATATTTGAACACGTCTCCCGATCACATGGTTGATCATACTCTAGGTTCCACATGCATGTTTTAGCTGAAGGAAGAATACCTTAAACCTGGGTAGTTGAAACCCGTGGAATGGGTACCATGCAATATGACTTCAAAGGGTCTTCATTTGCTCACCGAACCTCTCCAATCCTATCACTGCTGCGTTTATGTCCCTGTACACATGCTTGATTCTCTTTCGGAGACATAGCAATCCATAGGTTTTAAGATACTTAAGAGTCAGGTACATTCTTAGGCGTTTAATATGCGGTGTTGAGTCCATTTCGTTGAGCAAGGAGTAGCTCTTGTCTATTCCATATTTGGCTTAAGGAACTTTATCTGTGTTCATTTCAATCTCTGGTTTTATGCAGCACCCCAACTCACCTTTACCCTTAAACAAGCATAAGTTGGTTTTCTAAATTTGAGACCCTGTTCTGTTCTGTAATTCAGTTCCTGTGTAGCCAAGTTTACATTCCGTGTATTACTGATATCTTATGATGTTTCTTTTTCTGTGTGACTTATTTCAGTTAGAATCATCGTACCTGAATCCACTCATTGTGCTGCTACGGGCCTGATGACCTAGATTTCACTGCTGAGTGATACTGCGTTGTACGTAAGTACCACAAGTTCTTTATCCATTTTTCACTTTCTGTGATATTGAACTTGTACAGTAAACGAGGTTCTTGTAAACAGAGGCGTCCCAAACATTGGGGTGGCTGTATCTTTTTGATTTTAATTTCCCTAAGCTATAGGACCATAAGTGGAAGTGGCCTAGGCTCTGTTGCTTTGTTTTTTAGATGTTTCAGGAAACACCATACACTTCTCCCGAGTGTCTGTTGGCAATTGACATCCCGCCCATCAGCATAACAAGGCTCCCAGTTCTCCATGGCCTGTCCTGCCTTTCTGGATTTTACACTTTTTTCAGATGGCCCTTTTGACCGGGGGGGGGGGGGGAGTGAGACTTCATTGTAGTGCAGATTTCCTTTGCAAGCTTGCTTGGTTGGCCAAAAAGGGCGTATGCGTTTTTTCCTGAATATATTCAGGAAAAAACGCATACGCCCTTTTTGGCCAAGTGCATCATTGTGGACGTTCTGCCTCTTTTCCTATGCTTTCAATGCAATTCCAGTCTACCTCCTGAAATCGGTTTCCTGCAATTCTGCCCCGCTTTCAAGTCCTCTTGGCAGCCTTACTTCAGTATATTTTTGGACGATAGTTGTCATTTATAACTCTGCAGGTTTGTGAATTACAGTGCCCCTGAGCTCCTTTCTTCAACTCGTTTTCTTGTGAGCTGGCCGCAACACCGCAGGATGGCTTCAGGCCCTAATCTGGTTCCGGCACGGCACGCTGAGCCTTTGGTTATTTCCTCTTCCTGGTGGGAAATGAGAGTTAAATTTGCCCGTCCAGACACCTCCAGCTAGTCTCTCATTGGTTCTCGCTATTCCTGTTCATCTTCCGCAGAAATTGCAAACTGGGCCAAACAGGAGGTTAAAGGGACTGACTCTCCAAGTCGGGAGAGTGTTAGTAAAGCGTCTGGAATGTTGCACCCTAGTACCAGGGTACGAAAACTGAGACATATTTGAACACGTCTCCCGATCGCATGGTTGATCATACTCTAGGTTCCACATGCATGTTTTAGCTGAAGGAAGAATACCTTAAACCTGGGTAGTTGAAACCCGTGGAATGGGTACCATGCAATATGACTTCAAAGGGTCTTCATTTGCTCACCGAACCTCTCCAATCCTATCACTGCTGCGTTTATGTCCCTGTACACATGCTTGATTCTCTTTCGGAGACATAGCAATCCATCGGTTTTAAGATACTTAAGAGTCAGGTACATTCTTAGGCGTTTAATATGCGGTGTTGAGTCCATTTCGTTGAGCAAGGAGTAGCTCTTGTCTATTCCATATTTGGCTTAAGGAACTTTATCTGTGCTCATTTCAATCTCTGGTTTTATGCAGCACCCCAACTCACCGTTACCCTTAAACAAGCATAAGTTGGTTTTCTAAATTTGAGACCCTGTTCTGTTCTGTAATTCAGTTCCTGTGTAGCCAAGTTTACATTCCGTGTATTACTGATATCTTATGATGTTTCTTTTTCTGTGTGACTTATTTCAGTTAGAATCATCGTACCTGAATCCACTCATTGTGCTGCTACGGGCCTGATGACATAGATTTCACTGCTGAGTGATACTGCATTGTACGTAAGTACCACAAGTTCTTTATCCATTTTTCACTTTCTGTGATATTGAACTTGTACGGTAAACGAGGTTCTTGTAAACAGAGGCGTCCCAAACATTGGGGTGGCTGTATCTTTTTTATTTTAATTTCCCTAAGCTATAGGACCATAAGTGGAAGTGCCCTAGGCTCTGTTGCTTTGTTTTTTAGATGTTTCAGGAAACACCATACACTTCTCCCGAGTGTCTGTTGGCAATTTACATCCCGCCCATCAGCATAACAAGGCTCCCAGTTCTCCATGGCCTGTCCTGCCTTTCTGGATTTTACACTTTTTTCAGATGGCCCTTTTGACCGGGGGGAAGTGAGACTTCATTGTAGTGCAGATTTCCTTTGCAAGCTTGCTTGGTTGGCCAAAAAGGGCGTATGCATTTTTTCCTGAATATATTCAGGAAAAAACGCATACGCCCTTTTTGGCCAAGTGCATCATTGTGGACGTTCTGCCTCTTTTCCTATGCTTTCAATGCAATTCCAGTCTACCTCCTGAAATCGGTTTCCTGCAATTCTGCCCCGCTTTCAAGTCCTCTTGGCAGCCTTACTTCAGTATATTTTTGGACGATAGTTGTCATTTATAACTCTGCAGGTTTGTGAATTACAGTGCCCCTGAGCTCCTTTCTTCAACTCGTTTTCTTGTGAGCTGGCCGCAACACCGCAGGATGGCTTCAGGCCCTAATCTGGTTCCGGCACGGCACGCTGAGCCTTTGGTTATTTCCTCTTCCTGGTGGGAAATGAGAGTTAAATTTGCCCGTCCAGACACCTCCAGCTAGTCTCTCATTGGTTCTCACTATTCCTGTTCATCTTCCGCAGAAATTGCAAACTGGGCCAAACAGGAGGTTAAAGGGACTGACTCTCCAAGTCGGGAGAGTGTTAGTAAAGCGTCTGGAATGTTGCACCCGAGTACCAGGGTACGAAAACTGAGACATATTTGAACACGTTTCCCGATCACATGGTTGATCATACTCTAGGTTCCACATGCATGTTTTAGCTGAAGGAAGAATACCTTAAACCTGGGTAGTTGAAACCCGTGGAATGGGTACCATGCAATATGACTTCAAAGGGTCTTCATTTGCTCACCGAACCTCTCCAATCCTATCACTGCTGCGTTTATGTCCCTGTACACATGCTTGATTCTCTTTCGGAGACATAGCAATCCATCGGTTTTAAGATACTTAAGAGTCAGGTACATTCTTAGGCGTTTAATATGCGGTGTTGAGTCCATTTCGTTGAGCAAGGAGTAGCTCTTGTCTATTCCATATTTGGCTTAAGGAACTTTATCTGTGCTCATTTCAATCTCTGGTTTTATGCAGCACCCCAACTCACTGTTACCCTTAAACAAGCATAAGTTGGTTTTCTAAATTTGAGACCCTGTTCTGTTCTGTAATTCAGTTCCTGTGTAGCCAAGTTTACATTCCGTGTATTACTGATATCTTATGATGTTTCTTTTTCTGTGTGACTTATTTCAGTTAGAATCATCGTACCTGAATCCACTCATTGTGCTGCTACGGGCCTGATGACATAGATTTCACTGCTGAGTGATACTGCATTGTACGTAAGTACCACAAGTTCTTTATCCATTTTTCACTTTCTGTGATATTGAACTTGTACGGTAAACGAGGTTCTTGTAAACAGAGGCGTCCCAAACATTGGGGTGGCTGTATCTTTTTGATTTTAATTTCCCTAAGCTATAGGACCATAAGTGGAAGTGCCCTAGGCTCTGTTGCTTTGTTTTTTAGATGTTTCAGGAAACACCATACACTTCTCCCGAGTGTCTGTTGGCAATTTACATCCCGCCCATCAGCATAACAAGGCTCCCAGTTCTCCATGGCCTGTCCTGCCTTTCTGGATTTTACACTTTTTTCAGATGGCCCTTTTGACCGGGGGAAGTGAGACTTCATTGTAGTGCAGATTTCCTTTGCAAGCTTGCTTGGTTGGCCAAAAAGGGCGTATGCGTTTTTTCCTGAATATATTCAGGAAAAAACGCATACGCCCTTTTTGGCCAAGTGCATCATTGTGGACGTTCTGCCTCTTTTCCTATGCTTTCAATGCAATTCCAGTCTACCTCCTGAAATCGGTTTCCTGCAATTCTGCCCCGCTTTCAAGTCCTCTTGGCAGCCTTACTTCAGTATATTTTTGGACGATAGTTGTCATTTATAACTCTGCAGGTTTGTGAATTACAGTGCCCCTGAGCTCCTTTCTTCAACTCGTTTTCTTGTGAGCTGGCCGCAACACCGCAGGATGGCTTCAGGCCCTAATCTGGTTCTGGCACGGCACGCTGAGCCTTTGGTTATTTCCTCTTCCTGGTGGGAAATGAGAGTTAAATTTGCCCGTCCAGACACCTCCAGCTAGTCTCTCATTGGTTCTCGCTATTCCTGTTCATCTTCCGCAGAAATTGCAAACTGGGCCAAACAGGAGGTTAAAGGGACTGACTCTCCAAGTCGGGAGAGTGTTAGTAAAGCGTCTGGAATGTTGCACCCGAGTACCAGGGTACGAAAACTGAGACATATTTGAACACGTCTCCCGATCGCATGGTTGATCATACTCTAGGTTCCACATGCATGTTTTAGCTGAAGGAAGAAAACCTTAAACCTGGGTAGTTGAAACCCGTGGAATGGGTACCATGCAATATGACTTCAAAGGGTCTTCATTTGCTCACCGAACCTCTCGAATCCTATCACTGCTGCGTTTATGTCCCTGTACACATGCTTGATTCTCTTTCGGAGACATAGCAATCCATCGGTTTTAAGATACTTAAGAGTCAGGTACATTCTTAGGCGTTTAATATGCGGTGTTGAGTCCATTTCGTTGAGCAAGGAGTAGCTCTTGTCTATTCCATATTTGGCTTAAGGAACTTTATCTGTGCTCATTTCAATCTCTGGTTTTATGCAGCACCCCAACTCACCTTTACCCTTAAACAAGCATAAGTTGGTTTTCTAAATTTGAGACCCTGTTCTGTTCTGTAATTCAGTTCCTGTGTAGCCAAGTTTACATTCCGTGTATTACTGATATCTTATGATGTTTCTTTTTCTGTGTGACTTATTTCAGTTAGAATCATCGTACCTGAATCCACTCATTGTGCTGCTACGGGCCTGATGACATAGATTTCACTGCTGAGTGATACTGCATTGTACGTAAGTACCACAAGTTCTTTATCCATTTTTCACTTTCTCTGATATTGAACTTGTACGGTAAACGAGGTTCTTGTAAACAGAGGCGTCCCAAACATTGGGGTGGCTGTATCTTTTTGATTTTAATTTCCCTAAGCTATAGGACCATAAGTGGAAGTGCCCTAGGCTCTGTTGCTTTGTTTTTTAGATGTTTCAGGAAACACCATACACTTCTCCCGAGTGTCTGTTGGCAATTGACATCCCGCCCATCAGCATAACAAGGCTCCCAGTTCTCCATGGCCTGTCCTGCCTTTCTGGATTTTACACTTTTTTCAGATGGCCCTTTTGACCGGGGGGGGGGAAGTGAGACTTCATTGTAGTGCAGATTTCCTTTGCAAGCTTGCTTGGTTGGCCAAAAAGGGCGTATGCGTTTTTTCCTGAATATATTCAGGAAAAAACGCATACGCCCTTTTTGGCCAAGTGCATCATTGTGGACGTTCTGCCTCTTTTCCTATGCTTTCAATGCAATTCCAGTCTACCTCCTGAAATCGGTTTCCTGCAATTCTGCCCCGCTTTCAAGTCCTCTTGGCAGCCTTACTTCAGTATATTTTTGGACGATAGTTGTCATTTATAACTCTGCAGGTTTGTGAATTACAGTGCCCCTGAGCTCCTTTCTTCAACTCGTTTTCTTGTGAGCTGGCCGCAACACCGCAGGATGGCTTCAGGCCCTAATCTGGTTCTGGCACGGCACGCTGAGCCTTTGGTTATTTCCTCTTCCTGGTGGGAAATGAGAGTTAAATTTGCCCGTCCAGACACCTCCAGCTAGTCTCTCATTGGTTCTCGCTATTCCTGTTCATCTTCCGCAGAAATTGCAAACTGGGCCAAACAGGAGGTTAAAGGGACTGACTCTCCAAGTCGGGAGAGTGTTAGTAAAGCGTCTGGAATGTTGCACCCGAGTACCAGGGTACGAAAACTGAGACATATTTGAACACGTCTCCCGATCGCATGGTTGATCATACTCTAGGTTCCACATGCATGTTTTAGCTGAAGGAAGAATACCTTAAACCTGGGTAGTTGAAACCCGTGGAATGGGTACCATGCAATATGACTTCAAAGGGTCTTCATTTGCTCACCGAACCTCTCCAATCCTATCACTGCTGCGTTTATGTCCCTGTACACATGCTTGATTCTCTTTCGGAGACATAGCAATCCATAGGTTTTAAGATACTTAAGAGTCAGGTACATTCTTAGGCGTTTAATATGCGGTGTTGAGTCCATTTCGTTGAGCAAGGAGTAGCTCTTGTCTATTCCATATTTGGCTTAAGGAACTTTATCTGTGCTCATTTCAATCTCTGGTTTTATGCAGCACCCCAACTCACCTTTACCCTTAAACAAGCATAAGTTGGTTTTCTAAATTTGAGACCCTGTTCTGTTCTGTAATTCAGTTCCTGTGTAGCCAAGTTTACATTCCGTGTATTACTGATAGCTTATGATGTTTCTTTTTCTGTGTGACTTATTTCAGTTAGAATCATCGTACCTGAATCCACGCATTGTGCTGCTACGGGCCTGATGACATAGATTTCACTGCTGAGTGATACTGCATTGTACGTAAGTACCACAAGTTCTTTATCCATTTTTCACTTTCTGTGATATTGAACTTGTACGGTAAACGAGGTTCTTGTAAACAGAGGCGTCCCAAACATTGGGGTGGCTGTATCTTTTTGATTTTAATTTCCCTAAGCTATAGGACCATAAGTGGAAGTGCCCTAGGCTCTGTTGCTTTGTTTTTTAGATGTTTCAGGAAACACCATACACTTCTCCCGAGTGTCTGTTGGCAATTTACATCCCGCCCATCAGCATAACAAGGCTCCCAGTTCTCCATGGCCTGTCCTGCCTTTCTGGATTTTACACTTTTTTCAGATGGCCCTTTTGACCGGGGGGGGGGGGCAGTGAGACTTCATTGTAGTGCAGATTTCCTTTGCAAGCTTGCTTGGTTGGCCAAAAAGGGCGTATGCGTTTTTTCCTGAATATATTCAGGAAAAAACGCATACGCCCTTTTTGGCCAAGTGCATCATTGTGGACGTTCTGCCTCTTTTCCTATGCTTTCAATGCAATTCCAGTCTACCTCCTGAAATCGGTTTCCTGCAATTCTGCCCCGCTTTCAAGTCCTCTTGGCAGCCTTACTTCAGTATATTTTTGGACGATAGTTGTCATTTATAACTCTGCAGGTTTGTGAATTACAGTGCCCCTGAGCTCCTTTCTTCAACTCGTTTTCTTGTGAGCTGGCCGCAACACCGCAGGATGGCTTCAGGCCCTAATCTGGTTCCGGCACGGCACGCTGAGCCTTTGGTTATTTCCTCTTCCTGGTGGGAAATGAGAGTTAAATTTGCCCGTCCAGACACCTCCAGCTAGTCTCTCATTGGTTCTCGCTATTCCTGTTCATCTTCCGCAGAAATTGCAAACTGGGCCAAACAGGAGGTTAAAGGGACTGACTCTCCAAGTCGGGAGAGTGTTAGTAAAGCGTCTGGAATGTTGCACCCGAGTACCAGGGTATGAAAACTGAGACATATTTGAACACGTCTCCCGATCACATGGTTGATCATACTCTAGGTTCCACATGCATGTTTTAGCTGAAGGAAGAATACCTTAAACCTGGGTAGTTGAAACCCGTGGAATGGGTACCATGCAATATGACTTCAAAGGGTCTTCATTTGCTCACCGAACCTCTCCAATCCTATCACTGCTGCGTTTATGTCCCTGTACACATGCTTGATTCTCTTTCGGAGACATAGCAATCCATAGGTTTTAAGATACTTAAGAGTCAGGTACATTCTTAGGCGTTTAATATGCGGTGTTGAGTCCATTTCGTTGAGCAAGGAGTAGCTCTTGTCTATTCCATATTTGGCTTAAGGAACTTTATCTGTGCTCATTTCAATCTCTGGTTTTATGCAGCACCCCAACTCACCTTTCCCCTTAAACAAGCATAAGTTGGTTTTCTAAATTTGAGACCCTGTTCTGTTCTGTAATTCAGTTCCTGTGTAGCCAAGTTTACATTCCGTGTATTACTGATATCTTATGATGTTTCTTTTTCTGTGTGACTTATTTCAGTTAGAATCATCGTACCTGAATCCACTCATTGTGCTGCTACGGGCCTGATGACATAGATTTCACTGCTGAGTGATACTGCATTGTACGTAAGTACCACAAGTTCTTTATCCATTTTTCACTTTCTGTGATATTGAACTTGTACGGTAAACGAGGTTCTTGTAAACAGAGGCGTCCCAGACATTGGGGTGGCTGTATCTTTTTGATTTTAATTTCCCTAAGCTATAGGACCATAAGTGGAAGTGCCCTAGGCTCTGTTGCTTTGTTTTTTAGATGTTTCAGGAAACACCATACACTTCTCCCGAGTGTCTGTTGGCAATTTACATCCCGCCCATAAGCATAACAAGGCTCCCAGTTCTCCATGGCCTGTCCTGCCTTTCTGGATTTTACACTTTTTTCAGATGGCCCTTTTGACCGGGGGGGGGGGAAGTCAGACTTCATTGTAGTGCAGATTTCCTTTGCAAGCTTGCTTGGTTGGCCAAAAAGGGCGTATGCGTTTTTTCCTGAATATATTCAGGAAAAAACGCATACGCCCTTTTTGGCCAAGTGCATCATTGTGGACGTTCTGCCTCTTTTCCTATGCTTTCAATGCAATTCCAGTCTACCTCCTGAAATCGGTTTCCTGCAATTCTGCCCCGCTTTCAAGTCCTCTTGGCAGCCTTACTTCAGTATATTTTTGGACGATAGTTGTCATTTATAACTCTGCAGGTTTGTGAATTACAGTGCCCCTGAGCTCCTTTCTTCAACTCGTTTTCTTGTGAGCTGGCCGCAACACCGCAGGATGGCTTCAGGCCCTAATCTGGTTCCGGCACGGCACGCTGAGCCTTTGGTTATTTCCTCTTCCTGGTGGGAAATGAGAGTTAAATTTGCCCGTCCAGACACCTCCAGCTAGTCTCTCATTGGTTCTCGCTATTCCTGTTCATCTTCCGCAGAAATTGCAAACTGGGCCAAACAGGAGGTTAAAGGGACTGACTCTCCAAGTGGGGAGAGTGTTAGTAAAGCGTCTGGAATGTTGCACCCGAGTACCAGGGTACGAAAACTGAGACATATTTGAACACGTCTCCCGATCGCATGGTTGATCATACTCTAGGTTCCACATGCATGTTTTAGCTGAAGGAAGAATACCTTAAACCTGGGTAGTTGAAACCCGTGGAATGGGTACCATGCAATATGACTTCAAAGGGTCTTCATTTGCTCACCGAACCTCTCCAATCCTATCACTGCTGCGTTTATATCCCTGTACACATGCTTGATTCTCTTTCGGAGACATAGCAATCCATCGGTTTTAAGATACTTAAGAGTCAGGTACATTCTTAGGCGTTTAATATGCGGTGTTGAGTCCATTTCGTTGAGCAAGGAGTAGCTCTTGTCTATTCCATATTTGGCTTAAGGAACTTTATCTGTGCTCATTTCAATCTCTGGTTTTATGCAGCACCCCAACTCACCTTTACCCTTAAACAAGCATAAGTTGGTTTTCTAAATTTGAGACCCTGTTCTGTTCTGTAATTCAGTTCCTGTGTAGCCAAGTTTACATTCCGTGTATTACTGATAGCTTATGATGTTTCTTTTTCTGTGTGACTTATTTCAGTTAGAATCATCGTACCTGAATCCACGCATTGTGCTGCTACGGGCCTGATGACATAGATTTCACTGCTGAGTGATACTGCATTGTACGTAAGTACCACAAGTTCTTTATCCATTTTTCACTTTCTGTGATATTGAACTTGTACGGTAAACGAGGTTCTTGTAAACAGAGGCGTCCCAAACATTGGGGTGGCTGTATCTTTTTGATTTTAATTTCCCTAAGCTATAGGACCATAAGTGGAAGTGCCCTAGGCTCTGTTGCTTTGTTTTTTAGATGTTTCAGGAAACACCATACACTTCTCCCGAGTGTCTGTTGGCAATTTACATCCCGCCCATCAGCATAACAAGGCTCCCAGTTCTCCATGGCCTGTCCTGCCTTTCTGGATTTTACACTTTTTTCAGATGGCCCTTTTGACCGGGGGGGGGGGAAGTGAGACTTCATTGTAGTGCAGATTTCCTTTGCAAGCTTGCTTGGTTGGCCAAAAAGGGCGTATGCGTTTTTTCCTGAATATATTCAGGAAAAAACGCATACGCCCTTTTTGGCCAAGTGCATCATTGTGGACGTTCTGCCTCTTTTCCTATGCTTTCAATGCAATTCCAGTCTACCTCCTGAAATCGGTTTCCTGCAATTCTGCCCCGCTTTCAAGTCCTCTTGGCAGCCTTACTTCAGTATATTTTTGGACGATAGTTGTCATTTATAACTCTGCAGGTTTGTGAATTACAGTGCCCCTGAGCTCCTTTCTTCAACTCGTTTTCTTGTGAGCTGGCCGCAACACCGCAGGATGGCTTCAGGCCCTAATCTGGTTCCGGCACGGCACGCTGAGCCTTTGGTTATTTCCTCTTCCTGGTGGGAAATGAGAGTTAAATTTGCCCGTCCAGACACCTCCAGCTAGTCTCTCATTGGTTCTCGCTATTCCTGTTCATCTTCCGCAGAAATTGCAAACTGGGCCAAACAGGAGGTTAAAGGGACTGACTCTCCAAGTCGGGAGAGTGTTAGTAAAGCGTCTGGAATGTTGCACCCGAGTACCAGGGTACGAAAACTGAGACATATTTGAACACGTCTCCCGATCGCATGGTTGATCATACTCTAGGTTCCACATGCATGTTTTAGCTGAAGGAAGAATACCTTAAACCTGGGTAGTTGAAACCCGTGGAATGGGTACCATGCAATATGACTTCAAAGGGTCTTCATTTGCTCACCAAACCTCTCCAATCCTATCACTGCTGCGTTTATGTCCCTGTACACATGCTTGATTCTCTTTCGGAGACATAGCAATCCATAGGTTTTAAGATACTTAAGAGTCAGGTACATTCTTAGGCGTTTAATATGCGGTGTTGAGTCCATTTCGTTGAGCAAGGAGTAGCTCTTGTCTATTCCATATTTGGCTTAAGGAACTTTATCTGTGCTCATTTCAATCTCTGGTTTTATGCAGCACCCCAACTCACCTTTACCCTTAAACAAGCATAAGTTGGTTTTCTAAATTTGAGACCCTGTTCTGTTCTGTAATTCAGTTCCTGTGTAGCCAAGTTTACATTCCGTGTATTACTGATAGCTTATGATGTTTCTTTTTCTGTGTGACTTATTTCAGTTAGAATCATCGTACCTGAATCCACGCATTGTGCTGCTACGGGCCTGATGACATAGATTTCACTGCTGAGTGATACTGCATTGTACGTAAGTACCACAAGTTCTTTATCCATTTTTCACTTTCTGTGATATTGAACTTGTACGGTAAACGAGGTTCTTGTAAACAGAGGCGTCCCAAACATTGGGGTGGCTGTATCTTTTTGATTTTAATTTCCCTAAGCTATAGGACCATAAGTGGAAGTGCCCTAGGCTCTGTTGCTTTGTTTTTTAGATGTTTCAGGAAACACCATACACTTCTCCCGAGTGTCTGTTGGCAATTTACATCCCGCCCATCAGCATAACAAGGCTCCCAGTTCTCCATGGCCTGTCCTGCCTTTCTGGATTTTACACTTTTTTCAGATGGCCCTTTTGACCGGGGGGGGGGGGGGAAGTGAGACTTCATTGTAGTGCAGATTTCCTTTGCAAGCTTGCTTGGTTGGCCAAAAAGGGCGTATGCGTTTTTTCCTGAATATATTCAGGAAAAAACGCATACGCCCTTTTTGGCCAAGTGCATCATTGTGGACGTTCTGCCTCTTTTCCTATGCTTTCAATGCAATTCCAGTCTACCTCCTGAAATCGGTTTCCTGCAATTCTGCCCCGCTTTCAAGTCCTCTTGGCAGCCTTACTTCAGTATATTTTTGGACGATAGTTGTCATTTATAACTCTGCAGGTTTGTGAATTACAGTGCCCCTGAGCTCCTTTCTTCAACTCGTTTTCTTGTGAGCTGGCCGCAACACCGCAGGATGGCTTCAGGCCCTAATCTGGTTCCGGCACGGCACGTTGAGCCTTTGGTTATTTCCTCTTCCTGGTGGGAAATGAGAGTTAAATTTGCCCGTCCAGACACCTCCAGCTAGTCTCTCATTGGTTCTCGCTATTCCTGTTCATCTTCCGCAGAAATTGCAAACTGGGCCAAACAGGAGGTTAAAGGGACTGACTCTCCAAGTCGGGAGAGTGTTAGTAAAGCGTCTGGAATGTTGCACCCGAGTACCAGGGTACGAAAACTGAGACATATTTGAACACGTCTCCCGATCGCATGGTTGATCATACTCTAGGTTCCACATGCATGTTTTAGCTGAAGGAAGAATACCTTAAACCTGGGTAGTTGAAACCCGTGGAATGGGTACCATGCAATATGACTTCAAAGGGTCTTCATTTGCTCACCGAACCTCTCCAATCCTATCACTGCTGCGTTTATGTCCCTGTACACATGCTTGATTCTCTTTCGGAGACATAGCAATCCATCGGTTTTAAGATACTTAAGAGTCAGGTACATTCTTAGGCGTTTAATATGCGGTGTTGAGTCCATTTCGTTGAGCAAGGAGTAGCTCTTGTCTATTCCATATTTGGCTTAAGGAACTTTATCTGTGCTCATTTCAATCTCTGGTTTTATGCAGCACCCCAACTCACCTTTACCCTTAAACAAGCATAAGTTGGTTTTCTAAATTTGAGACCCTGTTCTGTTCTGTAATTCAGTTCCTGTGTAGCCAAGTTTACATTCCGTGTATTACTGATAGCTTATGATGTTTCTTTTTCTGTGTGACTTATTTCAGTTAGAATCATCGTACCTGAATCCACTCATTGTGCTGCTACGGGCCTGATGACATAGATTTCACTGCTGAGTGATACTGCATTGTACGTAAGTACCACAAGTTCTTTATCCATTTTTCACTTTCTGTGATATTGAACTTGTACGGTAAACGAGGTTCTTGTAAACAGAGGCGTCCCAAACATTGGGGTGGCTGTATCTTTTTGATTTTAATTTCCCTAAGCTATAGGACCATAAGTGGAAGTGCCCTAGGCTCTGTTGCTTTGTTTTTTAGATGTTTCAGGAAACACCATACACTTCTCCCGAGTGTCTGTTGGCAATTTACATCCCGCCCATCACCATAACAAGGCTCCCAGTTCTCCATGGCCTGTCCTGCCTTTCTGGATTTTACACTTTTTTCAGATGGCCCTTTTGACCGGGGGGGGGGGGAAGTGAGACTTCATTGTAGTGCAGATTTCCTTTGCAAGCTTGCTTGGTTGGCCAAAAAGTGCGTATGCGTTTTTTCCTGAATATATTCAGGAAAAAACGCATACGCCCTTTTTGGCCAAGTGCATCATTGTGGACGTTCTGCCTCTTTTCCTATGCTTTCAATGCAATTCCAGTGTACCTCCTGAAATCGGTTTCCTGCAATTCTGCCCCGCTTTCAAGTCCTCTTGGCAGCCTTACTTCAGTATATTTTTGGACGATAGTTGTCATTTATAACTCTGCAGGTTTGTGAATTACAGTGCCCCTGAGCTCCTTTCTTCAACTCGTTTTCTTGTGAGCTGGCCGCAACACCGCAGGATGGCTTCAGGCCCTAATCTGGTTCCGGCACGGCACATTGAGCCTTTGGTTATTTCCTCTTCCTGGTGGGAAATGAGAGTTAAATTTGCCCGTCCAGACACCTCCAGCTAGTCTCTCATTGGTTCTCGCTATTCCTGTTCATCTTCCGCAGAAATTGCAAACTGGGCCAAACAGGAGGTTAAAGGGACTGACTCTCCAAGTCGGGAGAGTGTTAGTAAAGCGTCTGGAATGTTGCACCCGAGTACCAGGGTACGAAAACTGAGACATATTTGAACACGTCTCCCGATCGCATGGTTGATCATACTCTAGGTTCCACATGCATGTTTTAGCTGAAGGAAGAATACCTTAAACCTGGGTAGTTGAAACCCGTGGAATGGGTACCATGCAATATGACTTCAAAGGGTCTTCATTTGCTCACCGAACCTCTCCAATCCTATCACTGCTGCGTTTATGTTCCTGTACACATGCTTGATTCTCTTTCGGAGACATAGCAATCCATAGGTTTTAAGATACTTAAGAGTCAGGTACATTCTTAGGCGTTTAATATGCGGTGTTGAGTCCATTTCGTTGAGCAAGGAGTAGCTCTTGTCTATTCCATATTTGGCTTAAGGAACTTTATCTGTGCTCATTTCAATCTCTGGTTTTATGCAGCACCCCAACTCACCTTTACCCTTAAACAAGCATAAGTTGGTTTTCTAAATTTGAGACCCTGTTCTGTTCTGTAATTCAGTTCCTGTGTAGCCAAGTTTACATTCCGTGTATTACTGATATCTTATGATGTTTCTTTTTCTGTGTGACTTATTTCAGTTAGAATCATCGTACCTGAATCCACTCATTGTGCTGCTACGGGCCTGATGACATAGATTTCACTGCTGAGTGATACTGCATTGTACGTAAGTACCACAAGTTCTTTATCCATTTTTCACTTTCTGTGATATTGAACTTGTACGGTAAACGAGGTTCTTGTAAACAGAGGCGTCCCAAACATTGGGGTGGCTGTATCTTTTTGATTTTAATTTCCCTAAGCTATAGGACCATAAGTGGAAGTGCCCTAGGCTCTGTTGCTTTGTTTTTTAGATGTTTCAGGAAACACCATACACTTCTCCCGAGTGTCTGTTGGCAATTTACATCCCGCCCATCAGCATAACAAGGCTCCCAGTTCTCCATGGCCTGTCCTGCCTTTCTGGATTTTACACTTTTTTCAGATGGCCCTTTTGACCGGGGGGAAGTGAGACTTCATTGTAGTGCAGATTTCCTTTGCAAGCTTGCTTGGTTGGCCAAAAAGGGCGTATGCGTTTTTTCCTGAATATATTCAGGAAAAAACGCATACGCCCTTTTTGGCCAAGTGCATCATTGTGGACGTTCTGCCTCTTTTCCTATGCTTTCAATGCAATTCCAGTCTACCTCCTGAAATCGGTTTCCTGCAATTCTGCCCCGCTTTCAAGTCCTCTTGGCAGCCTTACTTCAGTATATTTTTGGACGATAGTTGTCATTTATAACTCTGCAGGTTTGTGAATTACAGTGCCCCTGAGCTCCTTTCTTCAACTCGTTTTCTTGTGAGCTGGCCGCAACACCGCAGGATGGCTTCAGGCCCTAATCTGGTTCCGGCACGGCACGCTGAGCCTTTGGTTATTTCCTCTTCCTGGTGGGAAATGAGAGTTAAATTTGCCCGTCCAGACACCTCCAGCTAGTCTCTCATTGGTTCTCGCTATTCCTGTTCATCTTCCGCAGAAATTGCAAACTGGGCCAAACAGGAGGTTAAAGGGACTGACTCTCCAAGTCGGGAGAGTGTTAGTAAAGCGTCTGGAATGTTGCACCCGAGTACCAGGGTACGAAAACTGAGACATATTTGAACACGTCTCCCGATCACATGGTTGATCATACTCTAGGTTCCACATGCATGTTTTAGCTGAAGGAAGAATACCTTAAACCTGGGTAGTTGAAACCCGTGGAATGGGTACCATGCAATATGACTTCAAAGGGTCTTCATTTGCTCACCGAACCTCTCCAATCCTATCACTGCTGCGTTTATGTCCCTGTACACATGCTTGATTCTCTTTCGGAGACATAGCAATCCATCGGTTTTAAGATACTTAAGAGTCAGGTACATTCTTAGGCGTTTAATATGCGGTGTTGAGTCCATTTCGTTGAGCAAGGAGTAGCTCTTGTCTATTCCATATTTGGCTTAAGGAACTTTATCTGTGCTCATTTCAATCTCTGGTTTTATGCAGCACCCCAACTCACCTTTACCCTTAAACAAGCATAAGTTGGTTTTCTAAATTTGAGACCCTGTTCTCTTCTGTAATTCAGTTCCTGTGTAGCCAAGTTTACATTCCGTGTATTACTGATATCTTATGATGTTTCTTTTTCTGTGTGACTTATTTCAGTTAGAATCATCGTACCTGAATCCACTCATTGTGCTGCTACGGGCCTGATGACATAGATTTCACTGCTGAGTGATACTGCATTGTACGTAAGTACCACAAGTTCTTTATCCATTTTTCACTTTCTGTGATATTGAACTTGTACGGTAAACGAGGTTCTTGTAAACAGAGGCGTCCCAAACATTGGGGTGGCTGTATCTTTTTGATTTTAATTTCCCTAAGCTATAGGACCATAAGTGGAAGTGCCCTAGGCTCTGTTGCTTTGTTTTTTAGATGTTTCAGGAAACACCATACACTTCTCCCGAGTGTCTGTTGGCAATTTACATCCCGCCCATCAGCATAACAAGGCTCCCAGTTCTCCATGGCCTGTCCTGCCTTTCTGGATTTTACACTTTTTTCAGATGGCCCTTTTGACCGGGGGGGGGGAAGTGAGACTTCATTGTAGTGCAGATTTCCTTTGCAAGCTTGCTTGGTTGGCCAAAAAGGGCGTATGCGTTTTTTCCTGAATATATTCAGGAAAAAACGCATACGCCCTTTTTGGCCAAGTGCATCATTGTGGACGTTCTGCCTCTTTTCCTATGCTTTCAATGCAATTCCAGTCTACCTCCTGAAATCGGTTTCCTGCAATTCTGCCCCGCTTTCAAGTCCTCTTGGCAGCCTTACTTCAGTATATTTTTGGACGATAGTTGTCATTTATAACTCTGCAGGTTTGTGAATTACAGTGCCCCTGAGCTCCTTTCTTCAACTCGTTTTCTTGTGAGCTGGCCGCAACACCGCAGGATGGCTTCAGGCCCTAATCTGGTTCCGGCACGGCACGCTGAGCCTTTGGTTATTTCCTCTTCCTGGTGGGAAATGAGAGTTAAATTTGCCCGTCCAGACACCTCCAGCTAGTCTCTCATTGGTTCTCGCTATTCCTGTTCATCTTCCGCAGAAATTGCAAACTGGGCCAAACAGGAGGTTAAAGGGACTGACTCTCCAAGTCGGGAGAGTGTTAGTAAAGCGTCTGGAATGTTGCACCCGAGTACCAGGGTACGAAAACTGAGACATATTTGAACACGTCTCCCGATCGCATGGTTGATCATACTCTAGGTTCCACATGCATGTTTTAGCTGAAGGAAGAATACCTTAAACCTGGGTAGTTGAAACCCGTGGAATGGGTACCATGCAATATGACTTCAAAGGGTCTTCATTTGCTCACCGAACCTCTCCAATCCTATCACTGCTGCGTTTATGTCCCTGTACACATGCTTGATTCTCTTTCGGAGACATAGCAATCCATCGGTTTTAAGATACTTAAGAGTCAGGTACATTCTTAGGCGTTTAATATGCGGTGTTGAGTCCATTTCGTTGAGCAAGGAGTAGCTCTTGTCTATTCCATATTTGGCTTAAGGAACTTTATCTGTGCTCATTTCAATCTCTGGTTTTATGCAGCACCCCAACTCACCTTTACCCTTAAACAAGCATAAGTTGGTTTTCTAAATTTGAGACCCTGTTCTGTTCTGTAATTCAGTTCCTGTGTAGCCAAGTTTACATTCCGTGTATTACTGATATCTTATGATGTTTCTTTTTCTGTGTGACTTATTTCAGTTAGAATCATCGTACCTGAATCCACTCATTGTGCTGCTACGGGCCTGATGACATAGATTTCACTGCTGAGTGATACTGCATTGTACGTAAGTACCACAAGTTCTTTATCCATTTTTCACTTTCTGTGATATTGAACTTGTACGGTAAACGAGGTTCTTGTAAACAGAGGCGTCCCAAACATTGGGGTGGCTGTATCTTTTTGATTTTAATTTCCCTAAGCTATAGGACCATAAGTGGAAGTGCCCTAGGCTCTGTTGCTTTGTTTTGTAGATGTTTCAGGAAACACCATACACTTCTCCCGAGTGTCTGTTGGCAATTTACATCCCGCCCATCAGCATAACAAGGCTCCCAGTTCTCCATGGCCTGTCCTGCCTTTCTGGATTTTACACTTTTTTCAGATGGCCCTTTTGACCGGGGGGGGGGGGGGAAGTGAGACTTCATTGTAGTGCAGATTTCCTTTGCAAGCTTGCTTGGTTGGCCAAAAAGGGCGTATGCGTTTTTTCCTGAATATATTCAGGAAAAAACGCATACGCCCTTTTTGGCCAAGTGCATCATTGTGGACGTTCTGCCTCTTTTCCTATGCTTTCAATGTAATTCCAGTCTACCTCCTGAAATCGGTTTCCTGCAATTCTGCCCCGCTTTCAAGTCCTCTTGGCAGCCTTACTTCAGTATATTTTTGGACGATAGCTGTCATTTATAACTCTGCAGGTTTGTGAATTACAGTGCCCCTGAGCTCCTTTCTTCAACTCGTTTTCTTGTGAGCTGGCCGCAACACCGCAGGATGGCTTCAGGCCCTAATCTGGTTCCGGCACGGCACGCTGAGCCTTTGGTTATTTCCTCTTCCTGGTGGGAAATGAGAGTTAAATTTGCCCGTCCAGACACCTCCAGCTAGTCTCTCATTGGTTCTCGCTATTCCTGTTCATCTTCCGCAGAAATTGCAAACTGGGCCAAACAGGAGGTTAAAGGGACTGACTCTCCAAGTCGGGAGAGTGTTAGTAAAGCGTCTGGAATGTTGCACCCGAGTACCAGGGTACGAAAACTGAGACATATTTGAACACGTCTCCCGATCACATGGTTGATCATACTCTAGGTTCCACATGCATGTTTTAGCTGAAGGAAGAATACCTTAAACCTGGGTAGTTGAAACCCGTGGAATGGGTACCATGCAATATGACTTCAAAGGGTCTTCATTTGCTCACCGAACCTCTCCAATCCTATCACTGCTGCGTTTATGTCCCTGTACACATGCTTGATTCTCTTTCGGAGACATAGCAATCCATAGGTTTTAAGATACTTAAGAGTCAGGTACATTCTTAGGCGTTTAATATGCGGTGTTGAGTCCATTTCGTTGAGCAAGGAGTAGCTCTTGTCTATTCCATATTTGGCTTAAGGAACTTTATCTGTGCTCATTTCAATCTCTGGTTTTATGCAGCACCCCAACTCACCTTTACCCTTAAACAAGCATAAGTTGGTTTTCTAAATTTGAGACCCTGTTCTGTTCTGTAATTCAGTTCCTGTGTAGCCAAGTTTACATTCCGTGTATTACTGATAGCTTATGATGTTTCTTTTTCTGTGTGACTTATTTCAGTTAGAATCATCGTACCTGAATCCACTCATTGTGCTGCTACGGGCCTGATGACATAGATTTCACTGCTGAGTGATACTGCATTGTACGTAAGTACCACAAGTTCTTTATCCATTTTTCACTTTCTGTGATATTGAACTTGTACGGTAAACGAGGTTCTTGTAAACAGAGGCGTCCCAAACATTGGGGTGGCTGTATCTTTTTGATTTTAATTTCCCTAAGCTATAGGACCATAAGTGGAAGTGCCCTAGGCTCTGTTGCTTTGTTTTGTAGATGTTTCAGGAAACACCATACACTTCTCCCGAGTGTCTGTTGGCAGTTTACATCCCGCCCATCAGCATAACAAGGCTCCCAGTTCTCCATGGCCTGTCCTGCCTTTCTGGATTTTACACTTTTTTCAGATGGCCCTTTTGACCGGGGGGGGGGAAGTGAGACTTCATTGTAGTGCAGATTTCCTTTGCAAGCTTGCTTGGTTGGCCAAAAAGGGCGTATGCGTTTTTTCCTGAATATATTCAGGAAAAAACGCATACGCCCTTTTTGGCCAAGTGCATCATTGTGGACGTTCTGCCTCTTTTCCTATGCTTTCAATGTAATTCCAGTCTACCTCCTGAAATCGGTTTCCTGCAATTCTGCCCCGCTTTCAAGTCCTCTTGGCAGCCTTACTTCAGTATATTTTTGGACGATAGCTGTCATTTATAACTCTGCAGGTTTGTGAATTACAGTGCCCCTGAGCTCCTTTCTTCAACTCGTTTTCTTGTGAGCTGGCCGCAACACCGCAGGATGGCTTCAGGCCCTAATCTGGTTCCGGCACGGCACGCTGAGCCTTTGGTTATTTCCTCTTCCTGGTGGGAAATGAGAGTTAAATTTGCCCGTCCAGACACCTCCAGCTAGTCTCTCATTGGTTCTCGCTATTCCTGTTCATCTTCCGCAGAAATTGCAAACTGGGCCAAACAGGAGGTTAAAGGGACTGACTCTCCAAGTCGGGAGAGTGTTAGTAAAGCGTCTGGAATGTTGCACCCGAGTACCAGGGTACGAAAACTGAGACATATTTGAACACGTCTCCCGATCACATGGTTGATCATACTCTAGGTTCCACATGCATGTTTTAGCTGAAGGAAGAATACCTTAAACCTGGGTAGTTGAAACCCGTGGAATGGGTACCATGCAATATGACTTCAAAGGGTCTTCATTTGCTCACCGAACCTCTCCAATCCTATCACTGCTGCGTTTATGTCCCTGTACACATGCTTGATTCTCTTTCGGAGACATAGCAATCCATAGGTTTTAAGATACTTAAGAGTCAGGTACATTCTTAGGCGTTTAATATGCGGTGTTGAGTCCATTTCGTTGAGCAAGGAGTAGCTCTTGTCTATTCCATATTTGGCTTAAGGAACTTTATCTGTGCTCATTTCAATCTCTGGTTTTATGCAGCACCCCAACTCACCTTTACCCTTAAACAAGCATAAGTTGGTTTTCTAAATTTGAGACCCTGTTCTGTTCTGTAATTCAGTTCCTGTGTAGCCAAGTTTACATTCCGTGTATTACTGATAGCTTATGATGTTTCTTTTTCTGTGTGACTTATTTCAGTTAGAATCATCGTACCTGAATCCACTCATTGTGCTGCTACGGGCCTGATGACATAGATTTCACTGCTGAGTGATACTGCATTGTACGTAAGTACCACAAGTTCTTTATCCATTTTTCACTTTCTGTGATATTGAACTTGTACGGTAAACGAGGTTCTTGTAAACAGAGGCGTCCCAAACATTGGGGTGGCTGTATCTTTTTGATTTTAATTTCCCTAAGCTATAGGACCATAAGTGGAAGTGCCCTAGGCTCTGTTGCTTTGTTTTGTAGATGTTTCAGGAAACACCATACACTTCTCCCGAGTGTCTGTTGGCAATTTACATCCCGCCCATCAGCATAACAAGGCTCCCAGTTCTCCATGGCCTGTCCTGCCTTTCTGGATTTTACACTTTTTTCAGATGGCCCTTTTGACCGGGGGGAAGTGAGACTTCATTGTAGTGCAGATTTCCTTTGCAAGCTTGCTTGGTTGGCCAAAAAGGGCGTATGCGTTTTTTCCTGAATATATTCAGGAAAAAACGCATACGCCCTTTTTGGCCAAGTGCATCATTGTGGACGTTCTGCCTCTTTTCCTATGCTTTCAATGCAATTCCAGTCTACCTCCTGAAATCGGTTTCCTGCAATTCTGCCCCGCTTTCAAGTCCTCTTGGCAGCCTTACTTCAGTATATTTTTGGACGATAGTTGTCATTTATAACTCTGCAGGTTTGTGAATTACAGTGCCCCTGAGCTCCTTTCTTCAACTCGTTTTCTTGTGAGCTGGCCGCAACACCGCAGGATGGCTTCAGGCCCTAATCTGGTTCCGGCACGGCACGCTGAGCCTTTGGTTATTTCCTCTTCCTGGTGGGAAATGAGAGTTAAATTTGCCCGTCCAGACACCTCCAGCTAGTCTCTCATTGGTTCTCGCTATTCCTGTTCATCTTCCGCAGAAATTGCAAACTGGGCCAAACAGGAGGTTAAAGGGACTGACTCTCCAAGTCGGGAGAGTGTTAGTAAAGCGTCTGGAATGTTGCACCCGAGTACCAGGGTACGAAAACTGAGACATATTTGAACACGTCTCCCGATCACATGGTTGATCATACTCTAGGTTCCACATGCATGTTTTAGCTGAAGGAAGAATACCTTAAACCTGGGTAGTTGAAACCCGTGGAATGGGTACCATGCAATATGACTTCAAAGGGTCTTCATTTGCTCACCGAACCTCTCCAATCCTATCACTGCTGCGTTTATGTCCCTGTACACATGCTTGATTCTCTTTCGGAGACATAGCAATCCATCGGTTTTAAGATACTTAAGAGTCAGGTACATTCTTAGGCGTTTAATATGCGGTGTTGAGTCCATTTCGTTGAGCAAGGAGTAGCTCTTGTCTATTCCATATTTGGCTTAAGGAACTTTATCTGTGCTCATTTCAATCTCTGGTTTTATGCAGCACCCCAACTCACCTTTACCCTTAAACAAGCATAAGTTGGTTTTCTAAATTTGAGACCCTGTTCTCTTCTGTAATTCAGTTCCTGTGTAGCCAAGTTTACATTCCGTGTATTACTGATATCTTATGATGTTTCTTTTTCTGTGTGACTTATTTCAGTTAGAATCATCGTACCTGAATCCACTCATTGTGCTGCTACGGGCCTGATGACATAGATTTCACTGCTGAGTGATACTGCATTGTACGTAAGTACCACAAGTTCTTTATCCATTTTTCACTTTCTGTGATATTGAACTTGTACGGTAAACGAGGTTCTTGTAAACAGAGGCGTCCCAAACATTGGGGTGGCTGTATCTTTTTGATTTTAATTTCCCTAAGCTATAGGACCATAAGTGGAAGTGCCCTAGGCTCTGTTGCTTTGTTTTTTAGATGTTTCAGGAAACACCATACACTTCTCCCGAGTGTCTGTTGGCAATTTACATCCCGCCCATCAGCATAACAAGGCTCCCAGTTCTCCATGGCCTGTCCTGCCTTTCTGGATTTTACACTTTTTTCAGATGGCCCTTTTGACCGGGGGGGGGGAAGTGAGACTTCATTGTAGTGCAGATTTCCTTTGCAAGCTTGCTTGGTTGGCCAAAAAGGGCGTATGCGTTTTTTCCTGAATATATTCAGGAAAAAACGCATACGCCCTTTTTGGCCAAGTGCATCATTGTGGACGTTCTGCCTCTTTTCCTATGCTTTCAATGCAATTCCAGTCTACCTCCTGAAATCGGTTTCCTGCAATTCTGCCCCGCTTTCAAGTCCTCTTGGCAGCCTTACTTCAGTATATTTTTGGACGATAGTTGTCATTTATAACTCTGCAGGTTTGTGAATTACAGTGCCCCTGAGCTCCTTTCTTCAACTCGTTTTCTTGTGAGCTGGCCGCAACACCGCAGGATGGCTTCAGGCCCTAATCTGGTTCCGGCACGGCACGCTGAGCCTTTGGTTATTTCCTCTTCCTGGTGGGAAATGAGAGTTAAATTTGCCCGTCCAGACACCTCCAGCTAGTCTCTCATTGGTTCTCGCTATTCCTGTTCATCTTCCGCAGAAATTGCAAACTGGGCCAAACAGGAGGTTAAAGGGACTGACTCTCCAAGTCGGGAGAGTGTTAGTAAAGCGTCTGGAATGTTGCACCCGAGTACCAGGGTACGAAAACTGAGACATATTTGAACACGTCTCCCGATCGCATGGTTGATCATACTCTAGGTTCCACATGCATGTTTTAGCTGAAGGAAGAATACCTTAAACCTGGGTAGTTGAAACCCGTGGAATGGGTACCATGCAATATGACTTCAAAGGGTCTTCATTTGCTCACCGAACCTCTCCAATCCTATCACTGCTGCGTTTATGTCCCTGTACACATGCTTGATTCTCTTTCGGAGACATAGCAATCCATCGGTTTTAAGATACTTAAGAGTCAGGTACATTCTTAGGCGTTTAATATGCGGTGTTGAGTCCATTTCGTTGAGCAAGGAGTAGCTCTTGTCTATTCCATATTTGGCTTAAGGAACTTTATCTGTGCTCATTTCAATCTCTGGTTTTATGCAGCACCCCAACTCACCTTTACCCTTAAACAAGCATAAGTTGGTTTTCTAAATTTGAGACCCTGTTCTGTTCTGTAATTCAGTTCCTGTGTAGCCAAGTTTACATTCCGTGTATTACTGATATCTTATGATGTTTCTTTTTCTGTGTGACTTATTTCAGTTAGAATCATCGTACCTGAATCCACTCATTGTGCTGCTACGGGCCTGATGACATAGATTTCACTGCTGAGTGATACTGCATTGTACGTAAGTACCACAAGTTCTTTATCCATTTTTCACTTTCTGTGATATTGAACTTGTACGGTAAACGAGGTTCTTGTAAACAGAGGCGTCCCAAACATTGGGGTGGCTGTATCTTTTTGATTTTAATTTCCCTAAGCTATAGGACCATAAGTGGAAGTGCCCTAGGCTCTGTTGCTTTGTTTTGTAGATGTTTCAGGAAACACCATACACTTCTCCCGAGTGTCTGTTGGCAATTTACATCCCGCCCATCAGCATAACAAGGCTCCCAGTTCTCCATGGCCTGTCCTGCCTTTCTGGATTTTACACTTTTTTCAGATGGCCCTTTTGACCGGGGGGGGGGGGGGAAGTGAGACTTCATTGTAGTGCAGATTTCCTTTGCAAGCTTGCTTGGTTGGCCAAAAAGGGCGTATGCGTTTTTTCCTGAATATATTCAGGAAAAAACGCATACGCCCTTTTTGGCCAAGTGCATCATTGTGGACGTTCTGCCTCTTTTCCTATGCTTTCAATGTAATTCCAGTCTACCTCCTGAAATCGGTTTCCTGCAATTCTGCCCCGCTTTCAAGTCCTCTTGGCAGCCTTACTTCAGTATATTTTTGGACGATAGCTGTCATTTATAACTCTGCAGGTTTGTGAATTACAGTGCCCCTGAGCTCCTTTCTTCAACTCGTTTTCTTGTGAGCTGGCCGCAACACCGCAGGATGGCTTCAGGCCCTAATCTGGTTCCGGCACGGCACGCTGAGCCTTTGGTTATTTCCTCTTCCTGGTGGGAAATGAGAGTTAAATTTGCCCGTCCAGACACCTCCAGCTAGTCTCTCATTGGTTCTCGCTATTCCTGTTCATCTTCCGCAGAAATTGCAAACTGGGCCAAACAGGAGGTTAAAGGGACTGACTCTCCAAGTCGGGAGAGTGTTAGTAAAGCGTCTGGAATGTTGCACCCGAGTACCAGGGTACGAAAACTGAGACATATTTGAACACGTCTCCCGATCACATGGTTGATCATACTCTAGGTTCCACATGCATGTTTTAGCTGAAGGAAGAATACCTTAAACCTGGGTAGTTGAAACCCGTGGAATGGGTACCATGCAATATGACTTCAAAGGGTCTTCATTTGCTCACCGAACCTCTCCAATCCTATCACTGCTGCGTTTATGTCCCTGTACACATGCTTGATTCTCTTTCGGAGACATAGCAATCCATAGGTTTTAAGATACTTAAGAGTCAGGTACATTCTTAGGCGTTTAATATGCGGTGTTGAGTCCATTTCGTTGAGCAAGGAGTAGCTCTTGTCTATTCCATATTTGGCTTAAGGAACTTTATCTGTGCTCATTTCAATCTCTGGTTTTATGCAGCACCCCAACTCACCTTTACCCTTAAACAAGCATAAGTTGGTTTTCTAAATTTGAGACCCTGTTCTGTTCTGTAATTCAGTTCCTGTGTAGCCAAGTTTACATTCCGTGTATTACTGATAGCTTATGATGTTTCTTTTTCTGTGTGACTTATTTCAGTTAGAATCATCGTACCTGAATCCACTCATTGTGCTGCTACGGGCCTGATGACATAGATTTCACTGCTGAGTGATACTGCATTGTACGTAAGTACCACAAGTTCTTTATCCATTTTTCACTTTCTGTGATATTGAACTTGTACGGTAAACGAGGTTCTTGTAAACAGAGGCGTCCCAAACATTGGGGTGGCTGTATCTTTTTGATTTTAATTTCCCTAAGCTATAGGACCATAAGTGGAAGTGCCCTAGGCTCTGTTGCTTTGTTTTGTAGATGTTTCAGGAAACACCATACACTTCTCCCGAGTGTCTGTTGGCAGTTTACATCCCGCCCATCAGCATAACAAGGCTCCCAGTTCTCCATGGCCTGTCCTGCCTTTCTGGATTTTACACTTTTTTCAGATGGCCCTTTTGACCGGGGGGGGGGAAGTGAGACTTCATTGTAGTGCAGATTTCCTTTGCAAGCTTGCTTGGTTGGCCAAAAAGGGCGTATGCGTTTTTTCCTGAATATATTCAGGAAAAAACGCATACGCCCTTTTTGGCCAAGTGCATCATTGTGGACGTTCTGCCTCTTTTCCTATGCTTTCAATGTAATTCCAGTCTACCTCCTGAAATCGGTTTCCTGCAATTCTGCCCCGCTTTCAAGTCCTCTTGGCAGCCTTACTTCAGTATATTTTTGGACGATAGCTGTCATTTATAACTCTGCAGGTTTGTGAATTACAGTGCCCCTGAGCTCCTTTCTTCAACTCGTTTTCTTGTGAGCTGGCCGCAACACCGCAGGATGGCTTCAGGCCCTAATCTGGTTCCGGCACGGCACGCTGAGCCTTTGGTTATTTCCTCTTCCTGGTGGGAAATGAGAGTTAAATTTGCCCGTCCAGACACCTCCAGCTAGTCTCTCATTGGTTCTCGCTATTCCTGTTCATCTTCCGCAGAAATTGCAAACTGGGCCAAACAGGAGGTTAAAGGGACTGACTCTCCAAGTCGGGAGAGTGTTAGTAAAGCGTCTGGAATGTTGCACCCGAGTACCAGGGTACGAAAACTGAGACATATTTGAACACGTCTCCCGATCACATGGTTGATCATACTCTAGGTTCCACATGCATGTTTTAGCTGAAGGAAGAATACCTTAAACCTGGGTAGTTGAAACCCGTGGAATGGGTACCATGCAATATGACTTCAAAGGGTCTTCATTTGCTCACCGAACCTCTCCAATCCTATCACTGCTGCGTTTATGTCCCTGTACACATGCTTGATTCTCTTTCGGAGACATAGCAATCCATAGGTTTTAAGATACTTAAGAGTCAGGTACATTCTTAGGCGTTTAATATGCGGTGTTGAGTCCATTTCGTTGAGCAAGGAGTAGCTCTTGTCTATTCCATATTTGGCTTAAGGAACTTTATCTGTGCTCATTTCAATCTCTGGTTTTATGCAGCACCCCAACTCACCTTTACCCTTAAACAAGCATAAGTTGGTTTTCTAAATTTGAGACCCTGTTCTGTTCTGTAATTCAGTTCCTGTGTAGCCAAGTTTACATTCCGTGTATTACTGATAGCTTATGATGTTTCTTTTTCTGTGTGACTTATTTCAGTTAGAATCATCGTACCTGAATCCACTCATTGTGCTGCTACGGGCCTGATGACATAGATTTCACTGCTGAGTGATACTGCATTGTACGTAAGTACCACAAGTTCTTTATCCATTTTTCACTTTCTGTGATATTGAACTTGTACGGTAAACGAGGTTCTTGTAAACAGAGGCGTCCCAAACATTGGGGTGGCTGTATCTTTTTGATTTTAATTTCCCTAAGCTATAGGACCATAAGTGGAAGTGCCCTAGGCTCTGTTGCTTTGTTTTGTAGATGTTTCAGGAAACACCATACACTTCTCCCGAGTGTCTGTTGGCAATTTACATCCCGCCCATCAGCATAACAAGGCTCCCAGTTCTCCATGGCCTGTCCTGCCTTTCTGGATTTTACACTTTTTTCAGATGGCCCTTTTGACCGGGGGGGGGGGGAAGTGAGACTTCATTGTAGTGCAGATTTCCTTTGCAAGCTTGCTTGGTTGGCCAAAAAGGGCGTATGCGTTTTTTCCTGAATATATTCAGGAAAAAACGCATACGCCCTTTTTGGCCAAGTGCATCATTGTGGACGTTCTGCCTCTTTTCCTATGCTTTCAATGCAATTCCAGTCTACCTCCTGAAATCGGTTTCCTGCAATTCTGCCCCGCTTTCAAGTCCTCTTGGCAGCCTTACTTCAGTATATTTTTGGACGATAGTTGTCATTTATAACTCTGCAGGTTTGTGAATTACAGTGCCCCTGAGCTCCTTTTTTCAACTCGTTTTCTTGTGAGCTGGCCGCAACACCGCAAGATGGCTTCAGGCCCTAATCTGGTTCCGGCACGGCACGCTGAGCGTTTGGTTATTTCCTCTTCCTGGTGGGAAATGAGAGTTAAATTTGCCCGTCCAGACACCTCCAGCTAGTCTCTCATTGGT
Source organism: Globicephala melas (assembly GCF_963455315.2). Classification (NCBI taxonomy): domain Eukaryota; kingdom Metazoa; phylum Chordata; class Mammalia; order Artiodactyla; family Delphinidae; genus Globicephala; species Globicephala melas. The sequence continues at coordinate 189,261 of NW_027207374.1, forward strand.
TCTCGCTATTCCTGTTCATCTTCCGCAGAAATTGCAAACTGGGCCAAACAGGAGGTTAAAGGGACTGACTCTCCAAGTCGGGAGAGTGTTAGTAAAGCGTCTGGAATGTTGCACCCGAGTACCAGGGTACGAAAACTGAGACATATTTGAACACGTCTCCCGATCACATGGTTGATCATACTCTAGGTTCCACATGCATGTTTTAGCTGAAGGAAGAATACCTTAAACCTGGGTAGTTGAAACCCGTGGAATGGGTACCATGCAATATGACTTCAAAGGGTCTTCATTTGCTCACCGAACCTCTCCAATCCTATCACTGCTGCGTTTATGTCCCTGTACACATGCTTGATTCTCTTTCGGAGACATAGCAATCCATAGGTTTTAAGATACTTAAGAGTCAGGTACATTCTTAGGCGTTTAATATGCGGTGTTGAGTCCATTTCGTTGAGCAAGGAGTAGCTCTTGTCTATTCCATATTTGGCTTAAGGAACTTTATCTGTGCTCATTTCAATCTCTGGTTTTATGCAGCACCCCAACTCACCTTTACCCTTAAACAAGCATAAGTTGGTTTTCTAAATTTGAGACCCTGTTCTGTTCTGTAATTCAGTTCCTGTGTAGCCAAGTTTACATTCCGTGTATTACTGATATCTTATGATGTTTCTTTTTCTGTGTGACTTATTTCAGTTAGAATCATCGTACCTGAATCCACTCATTGTGCTGCTACGGGCCTGATGACATAGATTTCACTGCTGAGTGATACTGCATTGTACGTAAGTACCACAAGTTCTTTATCCATTTTTCACTTTCTGTGATATTGAACTTGTACGGTAAACGAGGTTCTTGTAAACAGAGGCGTCCCAAACATTGGGGTGGCTGTATCTTTTTGATTTTAATTTCCCTAAGCTATAGGACCATAAGTGGAAGTGCCCTAGGCTCTGTTGCTTTGTTTTTTAGATGTTTCAGGAAACACCATACACTTCTCCCGAGTGTCTGTTGGCAATTGACATCCCGCCCATCAGCATAACAAGGCTCCCAGTTCTCCATGGCGTGTCCTGCCTTTCTGGATTTTACACTTTTTTCAGATTGCCCTTTTGACCGGGGGGAAGTGAGACTTCATTGTAGTGCAGATTTCCTTTGCAAGCTTGCTTGGTTGGCCAAAAAGGGCGTATGCGTTTTTTCCTGAATATATTCAGGAAAAAACGCATACGCCCTTTTTGGCCAAGTGCATCATTGTGGACGTTCTGCCTCTTTTCCTATGCTTTCAATGCAATGCCAGTCTACCTCCTGAAATCGGTTTCCTGCAATTCTGCCCCGCTTTCAAGTCCTCTTGGCAGCCTTACTTCAGTATATTTTTGGACGATAGTTGTCATTTATAACTCTGCAGGTTTGTGAATTACAGTGCCCCTGAGCTCCTTTCTTCAACTCGTTTTCTTGTGAGCTGGCCGCAACACCGCAGGATGGCTTCAGGCCCTAATCTGGTTCCGGCACGGCACGCTGAGCCTTTGGTTATTTCCTCTTCCTGGTGGGAAATGAGAGTTAAATTTGCCCGTCCAGACACCTCCAGCTAGTCTCTCATTGGTTCTCGCTATTCCTGTTCATCTTCCGCAGAAATTGCAAACTGGGCCAAACAGGAGGTTAAAGGGACTGACTCTCCAAGTCGGGAGAGTGTTAGTAAAGCGTCTGGAATGTTGCACCCGAGTACCAGGGTACGAAAACTGAGACATATTTGAACACGTCTCCCGATCACATGGTTGATCATACTCTAGGTTCCACATGCATGTTTTAGCTGAAGGAAGAATACCTTAAACCTGGGTAGTTGAAACCCGTGGAATGGGTACCATGCAATATGACTTCAAAGGGTCTTCATTTGCTCACCGAACCTCTCCAATCCTATCACTGCTGCGTTTATGTCCCTGTACACATGCTTGATTCTCTTTCGGAGACATAGCAATCCATCGGTTTTAAGACACTTAAGAGTCAGGTACATTCTTAGGCGTTTAATATGCGGTGTTGAGTCCATTTCGTTGAGCAAGGAGTAGCTCTTGTCTATTCCATATTTGGCTTAAGGAACTTTATCTGTGTTCATTTCAATCTCTGGTTTTATGCAGCACCCCAACTCACCTTTACCCTTAAACAAGCATAAGTTGGTTTTCTAAATTTGAGACCCTGTTCTGTTCTGTAATTCAGTTCCTGTGTAGCCAAGTTTACATTCCGTGTATTACTGATATCTTATGATGTTTCTTTTTCTGTGTGACTTATTTCAGTTAGAATCATCGTACCTGAATCCACTCATTGTGCTGCTACGGGCCTGATGACATAGATTTCACTGCTGAGTGATACTGCATTGTACGTAAGTACCACAAGTTCTTTATCCATTTTTCACTTTCTGTGATATTGAACTTGTACGGTAAACGAGGTTCTTGTAAACAGAGGCGTCCCAAACATTGGGGTGGCTGTATCTTTTTGATTTTAATTTCCCTAAGCTATAGGACCATAAGTGGAAGTGCCCTAGGCTCTGTTGCTTTGTTTTTTAGATGTTTCAGGAAACACCATACACTTCTCCCGAGTGTCTGTTGGCAATTTACATCCCGCCCATCAGCATAACAAGGCTCCCAGTTCTCCATGGCCTGTCCTGCCTTTCTGGATTTTACACTTTTTTCAGATGGCCCTTTTGACCGGGGGGGGGGGGGGAAGTGAGACTTCATTGTAGTGCAGATTTCCTTTGCAAGCTTGCTTGGTTGGCCAAAAAGGGCGTATGCGTTTTTTCCTGAATATATTCAGGAAAAAACGCATACGCCCTTTTTGGCCAAGTGCATCATTGTGGACGTTCTGCCTCTTTTCCTATGCTTTCAATGTAATTCCAGTCTACCTCCTGAAATCGGTTTCCTGCAATTCTGCCCCGCTTTCAAGTCCTCTTGGCAGCCTTACTTCAGTATATTTTTGGACGATAGCTGTCATTTATAACTCTGCAGGTTTGTGAATTACAGTGCCCCTGAGCTCCTTTCTTCAACTCGTTTTCTTGTGAGCTGGCCGCAACACCGCAGGATGGCTTCAGGCCCTAATCTGGTTCCGGCACGGCACGCTGAGCCTTTGGTTATTTCCTCTTCCTGGTGGGAAATGAGAGTTAAATTTGCCCGTCCAGACACCTCCAGCTAGTCTCTCATTGGTTCTCGCTATTCCTGTTCATCTTCCGCAGAAATTGCAAACTGGGCCAAACAGGAGGTTAAAGGGACTGACTCTCCAAGTCGGGAGAGTGTTAGTAAAGCGTCTGGAATGTTGCACCCGAGTACCAGGGTACGAAAACTGAGACATATTTGAACACGTCTCCCGATCACATGGTTGATCATACTCTAGGTTCCACATGCATGTTTTAGCTGAAGGAAGAATACCTTAAACCTGGGTAGTTGAAACCCGTGGAATGGGTACCATGCAATATGACTTCAAAGGGTCTTCATTTGCTCACCGAACCTCTCCAATCCTATCACTGCTGCGTTTATGTCCCTGTACACATGCTTGATTCTCTTTCGGAGACATAGCAATCCATAGGTTTTAAGATACTTAAGAGTCAGGTACATTCTTAGGCGTTTAATATGCGGTGTTGAGTCCATTTCGTTGAGCAAGGAGTAGCTCTTGTCTATTCCATATTTGGCTTAAGGAACTTTATCTGTGCTCATTTCAATCTCTGGTTTTATGCAGCACCCCAACTCACCTTTACCCTTAAACAAGCATAAGTTGGTTTTCTAAATTTGAGACCCTGTTCTGTTCTGTAATTCAGTTCCTGTGTAGCCAAGTTTACATTCCGTGTATTACTGATAGCTTATGATGTTTCTTTTTCTGTGTGACTTATTTCAGTTAGAATCATCGTACCTGAATCCACTCATTGTGCTGCTACGGGCCTGATGACATAGATTTCACTGCTGAGTGATACTGCATTGTACGTAAGTACCACAAGTTCTTTATCCATTTTTCACTTTCTGTGATATTGAACTTGTACGGTAAACGAGGTTCTTGTAAACAGAGGCGTCCCAAACATTGGGGTGGCTGTATCTTTTTGATTTTAATTTCCCTAAGCTATAGGACCATAAGTGGAAGTGCCCTAGGCTCTGTTGCTTTGTTTTGTAGATGTTTCAGGAAACACCATACACTTCTCCCGAGTGTCTGTTGGCAGTTTACATCCCGCCCATCAGCATAACAAGGCTCCCAGTTCTCCATGGCCTGTCCTGCCTTTCTGGATTTTACACTTTTTTCAGATGGCCCTTTTGACCGGGGGGGGGGAAGTGAGACTTCATTGTAGTGCAGATTTCCTTTGCAAGCTTGCTTGGTTGGCCAAAAAGGGCGTATGCGTTTTTTCCTGAATATATTCAGGAAAAAACGCATACGCCCTTTTTGGCCAAGTGCATCATTGTGGACGTTCTGCCTCTTTTCCTATGCTTTCAATGTAATTCCAGTCTACCTCCTGAAATCGGTTTCCTGCAATTCTGCCCCGCTTTCAAGTCCTCTTGGCAGCCTTACTTCAGTATATTTTTGGACGATAGCTGTCATTTATAACTCTGCAGGTTTGTGAATTACAGTGCCCCTGAGCTCCTTTCTTCAACTCGTTTTCTTGTGAGCTGGCCGCAACACCGCAGGATGGCTTCAGGCCCTAATCTGGTTCCGGCACGGCACGCTGAGCCTTTGGTTATTTCCTCTTCCTGGTGGGAAATGAGAGTTAAATTTGCCCGTCCAGACACCTCCAGCTAGTCTCTCATTGGTTCTCGCTATTCCTGTTCATCTTCCGCAGAAATTGCAAACTGGGCCAAACAGGAGGTTAAAGGGACTGACTCTCCAAGTCGGGAGAGTGTTAGTAAAGCGTCTGGAATGTTGCACCCGAGTACCAGGGTACGAAAACTGAGACATATTTGAACACGTCTCCCGATCACATGGTTGATCATACTCTAGGTTCCACATGCATGTTTTAGCTGAAGGAAGAATACCTTAAACCTGGGTAGTTGAAACCCGTGGAATGGGTACCATGCAATATGACTTCAAAGGGTCTTCATTTGCTCACCGAACCTCTCCAATCCTATCACTGCTGCGTTTATGTCCCTGTACACATGCTTGATTCTCTTTCGGAGACATAGCAATCCATAGGTTTTAAGATACTTAAGAGTCAGGTACATTCTTAGGCGTTTAATATGCGGTGTTGAGTCCATTTCGTTGAGCAAGGAGTAGCTCTTGTCTATTCCATATTTGGCTTAAGGAACTTTATCTGTGCTCATTTCAATCTCTGGTTTTATGCAGCACCCCAACTCACCTTTACCCTTAAACAAGCATAAGTTGGTTTTCTAAATTTGAGACCCTGTTCTGTTCTGTAATTCAGTTCCTGTGTAGCCAAGTTTACATTCCGTGTATTACTGATAGCTTATGATGTTTCTTTTTCTGTGTGACTTATTTCAGTTAGAATCATCGTACCTGAATCCACTCATTGTGCTGCTACGGGCCTGATGACATAGATTTCACTGCTGAGTGATACTGCATTGTACGTAAGTACCACAAGTTCTTTATCCATTTTTCACTTTCTGTGATATTGAACTTGTACGGTAAACGAGGTTCTTGTAAACAGAGGCGTCCCAAACATTGGGGTGGCTGTATCTTTTTGATTTTAATTTCCCTAAGCTATAGGACCATAAGTGGAAGTGCCCTAGGCTCTGTTGCTTTGTTTTGTAGATGTTTCAGGAAACACCATACACTTCTCCCGAGTGTCTGTTGGCAATTTACATCCCGCCCATCAGCATAACAAGGCTCCCAGTTCTCCATGGCCTGTCCTGCCTTTCTGGATTTTACACTTTTTTCAGATGGCCCTTTTGACCGGGGGGGGGGGGAAGTGAGACTTCATTGTAGTGCAGATTTCCTTTGCAAGCTTGCTTGGTTGGCCAAAAAGGGCGTATGCGTTTTTTCCTGAATATATTCAGGAAAAAACGCATACGCCCTTTTTGGCCAAGTGCATCATTGTGGACGTTCTGCCTCTTTTCCTATGCTTTCAATGCAATTCCAGTCTACCTCCTGAAATCGGTTTCCTGCAATTCTGCCCCGCTTTCAAGTCCTCTTGGCAGCCTTACTTCAGTATATTTTTGGACGATAGTTGTCATTTATAACTCTGCAGGTTTGTGAATTACAGTGCCCCTGAGCTCCTTTTTTCAACTCGTTTTCTTGTGAGCTGGCCGCAACACCGCAAGATGGCTTCAGGCCCTAATCTGGTTCCGGCACGGCACGCTGAGCCTTTGGTTATTTCCTCTTCCTGGTGGGAAATGAGAGTTAAATTTGCCCGTCCAGACACCTCCAGCTAGTCTCTCATTGGTTCTCGCTATTCCTGTTCATCTTCCGCAGAAATTGCAAACTGGGCCAAACAGGAGGTTAAAGGGACTGACTCTCCAAGTCGGGAGAGTGTTAGTAAAGCGTCTGGAATGTTGCACCCGAGTACCAGGGTACGAAAACTGAGACATATTTGAACACGTCTCCCGATCACATGGTTGATCATACTCTAGGTTCCACATGCATGTTTTAGCTGAAGGAAGAATACCTTAAACCTGGGTAGTTGAAACCCGTGGAATGGGTACCATGCAATATGACTTCAAAGGGTCTTCATTTGCTCACCGAACCTCTCCAATCCTATCACTGCTGCGTTTATGTCCCTGTACACATGCTTGATTCTCTTTCGGAGACATAGCAATCCATAGGTTTTAAGATACTTAAGAGTCAGGTACATTCTTAGGCGTTTAATATGCGGTGTTGAGTCCATTTCGTTGAGCAAGGAGTAGCTCTTGTCTATTCCATATTTGGCTTAAGGAACTTTATCTGTGCTCATTTCAATCTCTGGTTTTATGCAGCACCCCAACTCACCTTTACCCTTAAACAAGCATAAGTTGGTTTTCTAAATTTGAGACCCTGTTCTGTTCTGTAATTCAGTTCCTGTGTAGCCAAGTTTACATTCCGTGTATTACTGATATCTTATGATGTTTCTTTTTCTGTGTGACTTATTTCAGTTAGAATCATCGTACCTGAATCCACTCATTGTGCTGCTACGGGCCTGATGACATAGATTTCACTGCTGAGTGATACTGCATTGTACGTAAGTACCACAAGTTCTTTATCCATTTTTCACTTTCTGTGATATTGAACTTGTACGGTAAACGAGGTTCTTGTAAACAGAGGCGTCCCAAACATTGGGGTGGCTGTATCTTTTTGATTTTAATTTCCCTAAGCTATAGGACCATAAGTGGAAGTGCCCTAGGCTCTGTTGCTTTGTTTTTTAGATGTTTCAGGAAACACCATACACTTCTCCCGAGTGTCTGTTGGCAATTGACATCCCGCCCATCAGCATAACAAGGCTCCCAGTTCTCCATGGCGTGTCCTGCCTTTCTGGATTTTACACTTTTTTCAGATTGCCCTTTTGACCGGGGGGAAGTGAGACTTCATTGTAGTGCAGATTTCCTTTGCAAGCTTGCTTGGTTGGCCAAAAAGGGCGTATGCGTTTTTTCCTGAATATATTCAGGAAAAAACGCATACGCCCTTTTTGGCCAAGTGCATCATTGTGGACGTTCTGCCTCTTTTCCTATGCTTTCAATGCAATGCCAGTCTACCTCCTGAAATCGGTTTCCTGCAATTCTGCCCCGCTTTCAAGTCCTCTTGGCAGCCTTACTTCAGTATATTTTTGGACGATAGTTGTCATTTATAACTCTGCAGGTTTGTGAATTACAGTGCCCCTGAGCTCCTTTCTTCAACTCGTTTTCTTGTGAGCTGGCCGCAACACCGCAGGATGGCTTCAGGCCCTAATCTGGTTCCGGCACGGCACGCTGAGCCTTTGGTTATTTCCTCTTCCTGGTGGGAAATGAGAGTTAAATTTGCCCGTCCAGACACCTCCAGCTAGTCTCTCATTGGTTCTCGCTATTCCTGTTCATCTTCCGCAGAAATTGCAAACTGGGCCAAACAGGAGGTTAAAGGGACTGACTCTCCAAGTCGGGAGAGTGTTAGTAAAGCGTCTGGAATGTTGCACCCGAGTACCAGGGTACGAAAACTGAGACATATTTGAACACGTCTCCCGATCACATGGTTGATCATACTCTAGGTTCCACATGCATGTTTTAGCTGAAGGAAGAATACCTTAAACCTGGGTAGTTGAAACCCGTGGAATGGGTACCATGCAATATGACTTCAAAGGGTCTTCATTTGCTCACCGAACCTCTCCAATCCTATCACTGCTGCGTTTATGTCCCTGTACACATGCTTGATTCTCTTTCGGAGACATAGCAATCCATCGGTTTTAAGACACTTAAGAGTCAGGTACATTCTTAGGCGTTTAATATGCGGTGTTGAGTCCATTTCGTTGAGCAAGGAGTAGCTCTTGTCTATTCCATATTTGGCTTAAGGAACTTTATCTGTGTTCATTTCAATCTCTGGTTTTATGCAGCACCCCAACTCACCTTTACCCTTAAACAAGCATAAGTTGGTTTTCTAAATTTGAGACCCTGTTCTGTTCTGTAATTCAGTTCCTGTGTAGCCAAGTTTACATTCCGTGTATTACTGATATCTTATGATGTTTCTTTTTCTGTGTGACTTATTTCAGTTAGAATCATCGTACCTGAATCCACTCATTGTGCTGCTACGGGCCTGATGACATAGATTTCACTGCTGAGTGATACTGCATTGTACGTAAGTACCACAAGTTCTTTATCCATTTTTCACTTTCTGTGATATTGAACTTGTACGGTAAACGAGGTTCTTGTAAACAGAGGCGTCCCAAACATTGGGGTGGCTGTATCTTTTTGATTTTAATTTCCCTAAGCTATAGGACCATAAGTGGAAGTGCCCTAGGCTCTGTTGCTTTGTTTTTTAGATGTTTCAGGAAACACCATACACTTCTCCCGAGTGTCTGTTGGCAATTTACATCCCGCCCATCAGCATAACAAGGCTCCCAGTTCTCCATGGCCTGTCCTGCCTTTCTGGATTTTACACTTTTTTCAGATGGACCTTTTGACCGGGGGGGGGGGGGAAGTGAGACTTCATTGTAGTGCAGATTTCCTTTGCAAGCTTGCTTGGTTGGCCAAAAAGGGCGTATGCGTTTTTTCCTGAATATATTCAGGAAAAAACGCATACGCCCTTTTTGGCCAAGTGCATCATTGTGGACGTTCTGCCTCTTTTCCTATGCTTTCAATGCAATTCCAGTCTACCTCCTGAAATCGGTTTCCTGCAATTCTGCCCCGCTTTCAAGTCCTCTTGGCAGCCTTACTTCAGTATATTTTTGAACGATAGCTGTCATTTATAACTCTGCAGGTGTGTGAATTACAGTGCCCCTGAGCTCCTTTCTTCAACTCGTTTTCTTGTGAGCTGGCCGCAACACTGCAGGATGGCTTCAGGCCCTAATCTGCTTCCGGCACGGCACGCTGAGCCTTTGGTTATTTCCTCTTCCTGGTGGGAAATGAGAGTTAAATTTGCCCGTCCAGACACCTCCAGCTAGTCTCTCATTGGTTCTCGCTATTCCTGTTCATCTTCCGCAGAAATTGCAAACTGGGCTAAACAGGAGGTTAAAGGGACTGACTCTCCAAGTCGGGAGAGTGTTAGTAAAGCGTCTGGAATGTTGCACCCGAGTACCAGGGTACGAAAACTGAGACATATTTGAACACGTCTCCCGATCACATGGTTGATCATACTCTAGGTTCCACATGCATGTTTTAGCTGAAGGAAGAATACCTTAAACCTGGGTAGTTGAAACCCGTGGAATGGGTACCATGCAATATGACTTCAAAGGGTCTTCATTTGCTCACCGAACCTCTCCAATCCTATCACTGCTGCGTTTATGTCCCTGTACACATGCTTGATTGTCTTTCGGAGACATAGCAATCCATAGGTTTTAAGATACTTAAGAGTCAGGTACATTCTTAGGCGTTTAATATGCGGTGTTGAGTCCATTTCGTTGAGCAAGGAGTAGCTCTTGTCTATTCCATATTTGGCTTAAGGAACTTTATCTGTGCTCATTTCAATCTCTGGTTTTATGCAGCACCCCAACTCACCTTTACCCTTAAACAAGCATAAGTTGGTTTTCTAAATTTGAGACCCTGTTCTGTTCTGTAATTCAGTTCCTGTGTAGCCAAGTTTACATTCCGTGTATTACTGATATCTTATGATGTTTCTTTTTCTGTGTGACTTATTTCAGTTAGAATCATCGTACCTGAATCCACTCATTGTGCTGCTACGGGCCTGATGACATAGATTTCACTGCTGAGTGATACTGCATTGTACGTAAGTACCACAAGTTCTTTATCCATTTTTCACTTTCTGTGATATTGAACTTGTACGGTAAACGAGGTTCTTGTAAACAGAGGCGTCCCAAACATTGGGGTGGCTGTATCTTTTTGATTTTAATTTCCCTAAGCTATAGGACCATAAGTGGAAGTGCCCTAGGCTCTGTTGCTTTGTTTTTTAGATGTTTCAGGAAACACCATACACTTCTCCCGAGTGTCTGTTGGCAATTGACATCCCGCCCATCAGCATAACAAGGCTCCCAGTTCTCCATGGCCTGTCCTGCCTTTCTGGATTTTACACTTTTTTCAGATGGCCCTTTTGACCGGGGGGAAGTGAGACTTCATTGTAGTGCAGATTTCCTTTGCAAGCTTGCTTGGTTGGCCAAAAAGGGCGTATGCGTTTTTTCCTGAATATATTCAGGAAAAAACGCATACGCCCTTTTTGGCCAAGTGCATCATTGTGGACGTTCTGCCTCTTTTCCTATGCTTTCAATGCAATTCCAGTCTACCTCCTGAAATCGGTTTCCTGCAATTCTGCCCCGCTTTCAAGTCCTCTTGGCAGCCTTACTTCAGTATATTTTTGGACGATAGTTGTCATTTATAACTCTGCAGGTTTGTGAATTACAGTGCCCCTGAGCTCCTTTCTTCAACTCGTTTTCTTGTGAGCTGGCCGCAACACCGCAGGATGGCTTCAGGCCCTAATCTGCTTCCGGCACGGCACGCTGAGCCTTTGGTTATTTCCTCTTCCTGGTGGGAAATGAGAGTTAAATTTGCCCGTCCAGACACCTCCAGCTAGTCTCTCATTGGTTCTCGCTATTCCTGTTCATCTTCCGCAGAAATTGCAAACTGGGCTAAACAGGAGGTTAAAGGGACTGACTCTCCAAGTCGGGAGAGTGTTAGTAAAGCGTCTGGAATGTTGCACCCGAGTACCAGGGTACGAAAACTGAGACATATTTGAACACGTCTCCCGATCACATGGTTGATAATACTCTAGGTTCCACATGCATGTTTTAGCTGAAGGAAGAATACCTTAAACCTGGGTAGTTGAAACCCGTGGAATGGGTACCATGCAATATGACTTCAAAGGGTCTTCATTTGCTCACCGAACCTCTCCAATCCTATCACTGCTGCGTTTATGTCCCTGTACACATGCTTGATTCTCTTTCGGAGACATAGCAATCCATAGGTTTTAAGATACTTAAGAGTCAGGTACATTCTTAGGCGTTTAATATGCGGTGTTGAGTCCATTTCGTTGAGCAAGGAGTAGCTCTTGTCTATTCCATATTTGGCTTAAGGAACTTTATCTGTGCTCATTTCAATCTCTGGTTTTATGCAGCACCCCAACTCACCTTTACCCTTAAACAAGCATAAGTTGGTTTTCTAAATTTGAGACCCTGTTCTGTTCTGTAATTCAGTTCCTGTGTAGCCAAGTTTACATTCCGTGTATTACTGATATCTTATGATGTTTCTTTTTCTGTGTGACTTATTTCAGTTAGAATCATCGTACCTGAATCCACTCATTGTGCTGCTACGGGCCTGATGACATAGATTTCACTGCTGAGTGATACTGCATTGTACGTAAGTACCACAAGTTCTTTATCCATTTTTCACTTTCTGTGATATTGAACTTGTACGGTAAACGAGGTTCTTGTAAACAGAGGCGTCCCAAACATTGGGGTGGCTGTATCTTTTTGATTTTAATTTCCCTAAGCTATAGGACCATAAGTGGAAGTGGCCTAGGCTCTGTTGCTTTGTTTTTTAGATGTTTCAGGAAACACCATACACTTCTCCCGAGTGTCTGTTGGCAATTGACATCCCGCCCATCAGCATAACAAGGCTCCCAGTTCTCCATGGCCTGTCCTGCCTTTCTGGATTTTACACTTTTTTCAGATGGCCCTTTTGACCGGGGGGAAGTGAGACTTCATTGTAGTGCAGATTTCCTTTGCAAGCTTGCTTGGTTGGCCAAAAAGGGCGTATGCGTTTTTTCCTGAATATATTCAGGAAAAAACGCATACGCCCTTTTTGGCCAAGTGCATCATTGTGGACGTTCTGCCTCTTTTCCTATGCTTTCAATGCAATTCCAGTCTACCTCCTGAAATCGGTTTCCTGCAATTCTGCCCCGCTTTCAAGTCCTCTTGGCAGCCTTACTTCAGTATATTTTTGGACGATAGCTGTCATTTATAACTCTGCAGGTTTGTGAATTACAGTGCCCCTGAGCTCCTTTCTTCAACTCGTTTTCTTGTGAGCTGGCCGCAACACCGCAGGATGGCTTCAGGCCCTAATCTGGTTCCGGCACGGCACGCTGAGCCTTTGGTTATTTCCTCTTCCTGGTGGGAAATGAGAGTTAAATTTGCCCGTCCAGACACCTCCAGCTAGTCTCTCATTGGTTCTCGCTAGTCCTGTTCATCTTCCGCAGAAATTGCAAACTGGGCTAAACAGGAGGTTAAAGGGACTGACTCTCCAAGTCGGGAGAGTGTTAGTAAAGCGTCTGGAATGTTGCACCCGAGTACCAGGGTACGAAAACTGAGACATATTTGAACACGTCTCCCGATCACATGGTTGATCATACTCTAGGTTCCACATGCATGTTTTAGCTGAAGGAAGAATACCTTAAACCTGGGTAGTTGAAACCCGTGGAATGGGTACCATGCAATATGACTTCAAAGGGTCTTCATTTGCTCACCGAACCTCTCCAATCCTATCACTGCTGCGTTTATGTCCCTGTACACATGCTTGATTCTCTTTCGGAGACATAGCAATCCATAGGTTTTAAGATACTTAAGAGTCAGGTACATTCTTAGGCGTTTAATATGCGGTGTTGAGTCCATTTCGTTGAGCAAGGAGTAGCTCTTGTCTATTCCATATTTGGCTTAAGGAACTTTATCTGTGCTCATTTCAATCTCTGGTTTTATGCAGCACCCCAACTCACCTTTACCCTTAAACAAGCATAAGTTGGTTTTCTAAATTTGAGACCCTGTTCTGTTCTGTAATTCAGTTCCTGTGTAGCCAAGTTTACATTCCGTGTATTACTGATATCTTATGATGTTTCTTTTTCTGTGTGACTTATTTCAGTTAGAATCATCGTACCTGAATCCACTCATTGTGCTGCTACGGGCCTGATGACATAGATTTCACTGCTGAGTGATACTGCATTGTACGTAAGTACCACAAGTTCTTTATCCATTTTTCACTTTCTGTGATATTGAACTTGTACGGTAAACGAGGTTCTTGTAAACAGAGGCGTCCCAAACATTGGGGTGGCTGTATCTTTTTGATTTTAATTTCCCTAAGCTATAGGACCATAAGTGGAAGTGGCCTAGGCTCTGTTGCTTTGTTTTTTAGATGTTTCAGGAAACACCATACACTTCTCCCGAGTGTCTGTTGGCAATTTACATCCCGCCCATCAGCATAACAAGGCTCCCAGTTCTCCATGGCCTGTCCTGCCTTTCTGGATTTTACACTTTTTTCAGATGGCCCTTTTGACCGGGGGGAAGTGAGACTTCATTGTAGTGCAGATTTCCTTTGCAAGCTTGCTTGGTTGGCCAAAAAGGGCGTATGCGTTTTTTCCTGAATATATTCAGGAAAAAACGCATACGCCCTTTTTGGCCAAGTGCATCATTGTGGACGTTCTGCCTCTTTTCCTATGCTTTCAATGCAATTCCAGTCTACCTCCTGAAATCGGTTTCCTGCAATTCTGCCCCGCTTTCAAGTCCTCTTGGCAGCCTTACTTCAGTATATTTTTGGACGATAGCTGTCATTTATAACTCTGCAGGTTTGTGAATTACAGTGCCCCTGAGCTCCTTTCTTCAACTCGTTTTCTTGTGAGCTGGCCGCAACACCGCAGGATGGCTTCAGGCCCTAATCTGCTTCCGGCACGGCACGCTGAGCCTTTGGTTATTTCCTCTTCCTGGTGGGAAATGAGAGTTAAATTTGCCCGTCCAGACACCTCCAGCTAGTCTCTCATTGGTTCTCGCTATTCCTGTTCATCTTCCGCAGAAATTGCAAACTGGGCTAAACAGGAGGTTAAAGGGACTGACTCTCCAAGTCGGGAGAGTGTTAGTAAAGCGTCTGGAATGTTGCACCCGAGTACCAGGGTACGAAAACTGAGACATATTTGAACACGTCTCCCGATCACATGGTTGATCATACTCTAGGTTCCACATGCATGTTTTAGCTGAAGGAAGAATACCTTAAACCTGGGTAGTTGAAACCCGTGGAATGGGTACCATGCAATATGACTTCAAAGGGTCTTCATTTGCTCACCGAACCTCTCCAATCCTATCACTGCTGCGTTTATGTCCCTGTACACATGCTTGATTCTCTTTCGGAGACATAGCAATCCATAGGTTTTAAGATACTTAAGAGTCAGGTACATTCTTAGGCGTTTAATATGCGGTGTTGAGTCCATTTCGTTGAGCAAGGAGTAGCTCTTGTCTATTCCATATTTGGCTTAAGGAACTTTATCTGTGCTCATTTCAATCTCTGGTTTTATGCAGCACCCCAACTCACCTTTACCCTTAAACAAGCATAAGTTGGTTTTCTAAATTTGAGACCCTGTTCTGTTCTGTAATTCAGTTCCTGTGTAGCCAAGTTTACATTCCGTGTATTACTGATATCTTATGATGTTTCTTTTTCTGTGTGACTTATTTCAGTTAGAATCATCGTACCTGAATCCACTCATTGTGCTGCTACGGGCCTGATGACATAGATTTCACTGCTGAGTGATACTGCATTGTACGTAAGTACCACAAGTTCTTTATCCATTTTTCACTTTCTGTGATATTGAACTTGTACGGTAAACGAGGTTCTTGTAAACAGAGGCGTCCCAAACATTGGGGTGGCTGTATCTTTTTGATTTTAATTTCCCTAAGCTATAGGACCATAAGTGGAAGTGGCCTAGGCTCTGTTGCTTTGTTTTTTAGATGTTTCAGGAAACACCATACACTTCTCCCGAGTGTCTGTTGGCAATTGACATCCCGCCCATCAGCATAACAAGGCTCCCAGTTCTCCATGGCCTGTCCTGCCTTTCTGGATTTTACACTTTTTTCAGATGGCCCTTTTGACCGGGGGGAAGTGAGACTTCATTGTAGTGCAGATTTCCTTTGCAAGCTTGCTTGGTTGGCCAAAAAGGGCGTATGCGTTTTTTCCTGAATATATTCAGGAAAAAACGCATACGCCCTTTTTGGCCAAGTGCATCATTGTGGACGTTCTGCCTCTTTTCCTATGCTTTCAATGCAATTCCAGTCTACCTCCTGAAATCGGTTTCCTGCAATTCTGCCCCGCTTTCAAGTCCTCTTGGCAGCCTTACTTCAGTATATTTTTGGACGATAGCTGTCATTTATAACTCTGCAGGTTTGTGAATTACAGTGCCCCTGAGCTCCTTTCTTCAACTCGTTTTCTTGTGAGCTGGCCGCAACACCGCAGGATGGCTTCAGGCCCTAATCTGCTTCCGGCACGGCACGCTGAGCCTTTGGTTATTTCCTCTTCCTGGTGGGAAATGAGAGTTAAATTTGCCCGTCCAGACACCTCCAGCTAGTCTCTCATTGGTTCTCGCTATTCCTGTTCATCTTCCGCAGAAATTGCAAACTGGGCTAAACAGGAGGTTAAAGGGACTGACTCTCCAAGTCGGGAGAGTGTTAGTAAAGCGTCTGGAATGTTGCACCCGAGTACCAGGGTACGAAAACTGAGACATATTTGAACACGTCTCCCGATCACATGGTTGATCATACTCTAGGTTCCACATGCATGTTTTAGCTGAAGGAAGAATACCTTAAACCTGGGTAGTTGAAACCCGTGGAATGGGTACCATGCAATATGACTTCAAAGGGTCTTCATTTGCTCACCGAACCTCTCCAATCCTATCACTGCTGCGTTTATGTCCCTGTACACATGCTTGATTCTCTTTCGGAGACATAGCAATCCATAGGTTTTAAGATACTTAAGAGTCAGGTACATTCTTAGGCGTTTAATATGCGGTGTTGAGTCCATTTCGTTGAGCAAGGAGTAGCTCTTGTCTATTCCATATTTGGCTTAAGGAACTTTATCTGTGCTCATTTCAATCTCTGGTTTTATGCAGCACCCCAACTCACCTTTACCCTTAAACAAGCATAAGTTGGTTTTCTAAATTTGAGACCCTGTTCTGTTCTGTAATTCAGTTCCTGTGTAGCCAAGTTTACATTCCGTGTATTACTGATATCTTATGATGTTTCTTTTTCTGTGTGACTTATTTCAGTTAGAATCATCGTACCTGAATCCACTCATTGTGCTGCTACGGGCCTGATGACATAGATTTCACTGCTGAGTGATACTGCATTGTACGTAAGTACCACAAGTTCTTTATCCATTTTTCACTTTCTGTGATATTGAACTTGTACGGTAAACGAGGTTCTTGTAAACAGAGGCGTCCCAAACATTGGGGTGGCTGTATCTTTTTGATTTTAATTTCCCTAAGCTATAGGACCATAAGTGGAAGTGCCCTAGGCTCTGTTGCTTTGTTTTTTAGATGTTTCAGGAAACACCATACACTTCTCCCGAGTGTCTGTTGGCAATTTACATCCCGCCCATCAGCATAACAAGGCTCCCAGTTCTCCATGGCCTGTCCTGCCTTTCTGGATTTTACACTTTTTTCAGATGGCCCTTTTGACCGGGGGGGGGGGGGAAGTGAGACTTCATTGTAGTGCAGATTTCCTTTGCAAGCTTGCTTGGTTGGCCAAAAAGGGCGTATGCGTTTTTTCCTGAATATATTCAGGAAAAAACGCATACGCCCTTTTTGGCCAAGTGCATCATTGTGGACGTTCTGCCTCTTTTCCTATGCTTTCAATGCAATTCCAGTCTACCTCCTGAAATCGGTTTCCTGCAATTCTGCCCCGCTTTCAAGTCCTCTTGGCAGCCTTACTTCAGTATATTTTTGGACGATAGTTGTCATTTATAACTCTGCAGGTTTGTGAATTACAGTGCCCCTGAGCTCCTTTCTTCAACTCGTTTTCTTGTGAGCTGGCCGCAACACCGCAGGATGGCTTCAGGCCCTAATCTGGTTCCGGCACGGCACGCTGAGCCTTTGGTTCTTTCCTCTTCCTGGTGGG
This sequence comes from Globicephala melas, assembly GCF_963455315.2. Lineage (NCBI taxonomy): Eukaryota > Metazoa > Chordata > Mammalia > Artiodactyla > Delphinidae > Globicephala > Globicephala melas. The sequence goes on from NW_027207374.1 coordinate 206,620, forward strand.
AAATGAGAGTTAAATTTGCCCGTCCAGACACCTCCAGCTAGTCTCTCATTGGTTCACGCTATTCCTGTTCATCTTCCGCAGAAATTGCAAACTGGGCCAAACAGGAGGTTAAAGGGACAGACTCTCCAAGTCGGGAGAGTGTTAGTAAAGCGTCTGGAATGTTGCACCCGAGTACCAGGGTACGAAAACTGAGACATATTTGAACACGTCTCCCGATCACATGGTTGATCATACTCTAGGTTCCACATGCATGTTTTAGCTGAAGGAAGAATACCTTAAACCTGGGTAGTTGAAACCCGTGGAATGGGTACCATGCAATATGACTTCAAAGGGTCTTCATTTGCTCACCGAACCTCTCCAATCCTATCACTGCTGCGTTTATGTCCCTGTACACATGCTTGATTCTCTTTCGGAGACATAGCAATCCATAGGTTTTAAGATACTTAAGAGTCAGGTACATTCTTAGGCGTTTAATATGCGGTGTTGAGTCCATTTCGTTGAGCAAGGAGTAGCTCTTGTCTATTCCATATTTGGCTTAAGGAACTTTATCTGTGCTCATTTCAATCTCTGGTTTTATGCAGCACCCCAACTCACCTTTACCCTTAAACAAGCATAAGTTGGTTTTCTAAATTTGAGACCCTGTTCTGTTCTGTAATTCAGTTCCTGTGTAGCCAAGTTTACATTCCGTGTATTACTGATATCTTATGATGTTTCTTTTTCTGTGTGACTTATTTCAGTTAGAATCATCGTACCTGAATCCACTCATTGTGCTGCTACGGGCCTGATGGCATAGATTTCACTGCTGAGTGATACTGCATTGTACGTAAGTACCACAAGTTCTTTATCCATTTTTCACTTTCTGTGATATTGAACTTGTACGGTAAACGAGGTTCTTGTAAACAGAGGCGTCCCAAACATTGGGGTGGCTGTATCTTTTTGATTTTAATTTCCCTAAGCTATAGGACCATAAGTGGAAGTGGCCTAGGCTCTGTTGCTTTGTTTTTTAGATGTTTCAGGAAACACCATACACTTCTCCCGAGTGTCTGTTGGCAATTGACATCCCGCCCATCAGCATAACAAGGCTCCCAGTTCTCCATGGCCTGTCCTGCCTTTCTGGATTTTACACTTTTTTCAGATGGCCCTTTTGACCGGGGGAAAGTGAGACTTCATTGTAGTGCAGATTTCCTTTGCAAGCTTGCTTGGTTGGCCAAAAAGGGCGTATGCGTTTTTTCCTGAATATATTCAGGAAAAAACGCATACGCCCTTTTTGGCCAAGTGCATCATTGTGGACGTTCTGCCTCTTTTCCTATGCTTTCAATGCAATTCCAGTCTACCTCCTGAAATCGGTTTCCTGCAATTCTGCCCCGCTTTCAAGTCCTCTTGGCAGCCTTACTTCAGTATATTTTTGGACGATAGCTGTCATTTATAACTCTGCAGGTTTGTGAATTACAGTGCCCCTGAGCTCCTTTCTTCAACTCGTTTTCTTGTGAGCTGGCCGCAACACCGCAGGATGGCTTCAGGCCCTAATCTGCTTCCGGCACGGCACGCTGAGCCTTTGGTTATTTCCTCTTCCTGGTGGGAAATGAGAGTTAAATTTGCCCGTCCAGACACCTCCAGCTAGTCTCTCATTGGTTCTCGCTATTCCTGTTCATCTTCCGCAGAAATTGCAAACTGGGCTAAACAGGAGGTTAAAGGGACTGACTCTCCAAGTCGGGAGAGTGTTAGTAAAGCGTCTGGAATGTTGCACCCGAGTACCAGGGTACGAAAACTGAGACATATTTGAACACGTCTCCCGATCACATGGTTGATCATACTCTAGGTTCCACATGCATGTTTTAGCTGAAGGAAGAATACCTTAAACCTGGGTAGTTGAAACCCGTGGAATGGGTACCATGCAATATGACTTCAAAGGGTCTTCATTTGCTCACCGAACCTCTCCAATCCTATCACTGCTGCGTTTATGTCCCTGTACACATGCTTGATTCTCTTTCGGAGACATAGCAATCCATAGGTTTTAAGATACTTAAGAGTCAGGTACATTCTTAGGCGTTTAATATGCGGTGTTGAGTCCATTTCGTTGAGCAAGGAGTAGCTCTTGTCTATTCCATATTTGGCTTAAGGAACTTTATCTGTGCTCATTTCAATCTCTGGTTTTATGCAGCACCCCAACTCACCTTTACCCTTAAACAAGCATAAGTTGGTTTTCTAAATTTGAGACCCTGTTCTGTTCTGTAATTCAGTTCCTGTGTAGCCAAGTTTACATTCCGTGTATTACTGATATCTTATGATGTTTCTTTTTCTGTGTGACTTATTTCAGTTAGAATCATCGTACCTGAATCCACTCATTGTGCTGCTACGGGCCTGATGACATAGATTTCACTGCTGAGTGATACTGCATTGTACGTAAGTACCACAAGTTCTTTATCCATTTTTCACTTTCTGTGATATTGAACTTGTACGGTAAACGAGGTTCTTGTAAACAGAGGCGTCCCAAACATTGGGGTGGCTGTATCTTTTTGATTTTAATTTCCCTAAGCTATAGGACCATAAGTGGAAGTGCCCTAGGCTCTGTTGCTTTGTTTTTTAGATGTTTCAGGAAACACCATACACTTCTCCCGAGTGTCTGTTGGCAATTTACATCCCGCCCATCAGCATAACAAGGCTCCCAGTTCTCCATGGCCTGTCCTGCCTTTCTGGATTTTACACTTTTTTCAGATGGCCCTTTTGACCGGGGGGGGGGGGAAGTGAGACTTCATTGTAGTGCAGATTTCCTTTGCAAGCTTGCTTGGTTGGCCAAAAAGGGCGTATGCGTTTTTTCCTGAATATATTCAGGAAAAAACGCATACGCCCTTTTTGGCCAAGTGCATCATTGTGGACGTTCTGCCTCTTTTCCTATGCTTTCAATGCAATTCCAGTCTACCTCCTGAAATCGGTTTCCTGCAATTCTGCCCCGCTTTCAAGTCCTCTTGGCAGCCTTACTTCAGTATATTTTTGGACGATAGTTGTCATTTATAACTCTGCAGGTTTGTGAATTACAGTGCCCCTGAGCTCCTTTCTTCAACTCGTTTTCTTGTGAGCTGGCCGCAACACCGCAGGATGGCTTCAGGCCCTAATCTGGTTCCGGCACGGCACGCTGAGCCTTTGGTTCTTTCCTCTTCCTGGTGGGAAATGAGAGTTAAATTTGCCCGTCCAGACACCTCCAGCTAGTCTCTCATTGGTTCACGCTATTCCTGTTCATCTTCCGCAGAAATTGCAAACTGGGCCAAACAGGAGGTTAAAGGGACAGACTCTCCAAGTCGGGAGAGTGTTAGTAAAGCGTCTGGAATGTTGCACCCGAGTACCAGGGTATGAAAACTGAGACATATTTGAACACGTCTCCCGATCACATGGTTGATCATACTCTAGGTTCCACATGCATGTTTTAGCTGAAGGAAGAATACCTTAAACCTGGGTAGTTGAAACCCGTGGAATGGGTACCATGCAATATGACTTCAAAGGGTCTTCATTTGCTCACCGAACCTCTCCAATCCTATCACTGCTGCGTTTATGTCCCTGTACACATGCTTGATTCTCTTTCGGAGACATAGCAATCCATAGGTTTTAAGATACTTAAGAGTCAGGTACATTCTTAGGCGTTTAATATGCGGTGTTGAGTCCATTTCGTTGAGCAAGGAGTAGCTCTTGTCTATTCCATATTTGGCTTAAGGAACTTTATCTGTGCTCATTTCAATCTCTGGTTTTATGCAGCACCCCAACTCACCTTTACCCTTAAACAAGCATAAGTTGGTTTTCTAAATTTGAGACCCTGTTCTGTTCTGTAATTCAGTTCCTGTGTAGCCAAGTTTACATTCCGTGTATTACTGATATCTTATGATGTTTCTTTTTCTGTGTGACTTATTTCAGTTAGAATCATCGTACCTGAATCCACTCATTGTGCTGCTACGGGCCTGATGACATAGATTTCACTGCTGAGTGATACTGCATTGTACGTAAGTACCACAAGTTCTTTATCCATTTTTCACTTTCTGTGATATTGAACTTGTACGGTAAACGAGGTTCTTGTAAACAGAGGCGTCCCAAACATTGGGGTGGCTGTATCTTTTTGATTTTAATTTCCCTAAGCTATAGGACCATAAGTGGAAGTGCCCTAGGCTCTGTTGCTTTGTTTTTTAGATGTTTCAGGAAACACCATACACTTCTCCCGAGTGTCTGTTGGCAATTTACATCCCGCCCATCAGCATAACAAGGCTCCCAGTTCTCCATGGCCTGTCCTGCCTTTCTGGATTTTACACTTTTTTCAGATGGCCCTTTTGACCGGGGGGTAGTGAGACTTCATTGTAGTGCAGATTTCCTTTGCAAGCTTGCTTGGTTGGCCAAAAAGGGCGTATGCGTTTTTTCCTGAATATATTCAGGAAAAAACGCATACGCCCTTTTTGGCCAAGTGCATCATTGTGGACGTTCTGCCTCTTTTCCTATGCTTTCAATGCAATTCCAGTCTACCTCCTGAAATCGGTTTCCTGCAATTCTGCCCCGCTTTCAAGTCCTCTTGGCAGCCTTACTTCAGTATATTTTTGGACGATAGTTGTCATTTATAACTCTGCAGGTTTGTGAATTACAGTGCCCCTGAGCTCCTTTCTTCAACTCGTTTTCTTGTGAGCTGGCCGCAACACCGCAGGATGGCTTCAGGCCCTAATCTGGTTCCGGCACGGCACGCTGAGCCTTTGGTTATTTCCTCTTCCTGGTGGGAAATGAGAGTTAAATTTGCCCGTCCAGACACCTCCAGCTAGTCTCTCATTGGTTCTCGCTATTCCTGTTCATCTTCCGCAGAAATTGCAAACTGGGCCAAACAGGAGGTTAAAGGGACTGACTCTCCAAGTCGGGAGAGTGTTAGTAAAGCGTCTGGAATGTTGCACCCGAGTACCAGGGTACGAAAACTGAGACATATTTGAACACGTCTCCCGATCACATGGTTGATCATACTCTAGGTTCCACATGCATGTTTTAGCTGAAGGAAGAATACCTTAAACCTGGGTAGTTGAAACCCGTGGAATGGGTACCATGCAATATGACTTCAAAGGGTCTTCATTTGCTCACCGAACCTCTCCAATCCTATCACTGCTGCGTTTATGTCCCTGTACACATGCTTGATTCTCTTTCGGAGACATAGCAATCCATAGGTTTTAAGATACTTAAGAGTCAGGTACATTCTTAGGCGTTTAATATGCGGTGTTGAGTCCATTTCGTTGAGCAAGGAGTAGCTCTTGTCTATTCCATATTTGGCTTAAGGAACTTTATCTGTGCTCATTTCAATCTCTGGTTTTATGCAGCACCCCAACTCACCTTTACCCTTAAACAAGCATAAGTTGGTTTTCTAAATTTGAGACCCTGTTCTGTTCTGTAATTCAGTTCCTGTGTAGCCAAGTTTACATTCCGTGTATTACTGATATCTTATGATGTTTCTTTTTCTGTGTGACTTATTTCAGTTAGAATCATCGTACCTGAATCCACTCATTGTGCTGCTACGGGCCTGATGACATAGATTTCACTGCTGAGTGATACTGCATTGTACGTAAGTACCACAAGTTCTTTATCCATTTTTCACTTTCTGTGATATTGAACTTGTACGGTAAACGAGGTTCTTGTAAACAGAGGCGTCCCAAACATTGGGGTGGCTGTATCTTTTTGATTTTAATTTCCCTAAGCTATAGGACCATAAGTGGAAGTGCCCTAGGCTCTGTTGCTTTGTTTTTTAGATGTTTCAGGAAACACCATACACTTCTCCCGAGTGTCTGTTGGCAATTGACATCCCGCCCATCAGCATAACAAGGCTCCCAGTTCTCCATGGCCTGTCCTGCCTTTCTGGATTTTACACTTTTTTCAGATGGCCCTTTTGACCGGGGGGAAGTGAGACTTCATTGTAGTGCAGATTTCCTTTGCAAGCTTGCTTGGTTGGCCAAAAAGGGCGTATGCGTTTTTTCCTGAATATATTCAGGAAAAAACGCATACGCCCTTTTTGGCCAAGTGCATCATTGTGGACGTTCTGCCTCTTTTCCTATGCTTTCAATGCAATTCCAGTCTACCTCCTGAAATCGGTTTCCTGCAATTCTGCCCCGCTTTCAAGTCCTCTTGGCAGCCTTACTTCAGTATATTTTTGGACGATAGTTGTCATTTATAACTCTGCAGGTTTGTGAATTACAGTGCCCCTGAGCTCCTTTCTTCAACTCGTTTTCTTGTGAGCTGGCCGCAACACCGCAGGATGGCTTCAGGCCCTAATCTGGTTCCGGCACGGCACGCTGAGCCTTTGGTTCTTTCCTCTTCCTGGTGGGAAATGAGAGTTAAATTTGCCCGTCCAGACACCTCCAGCTAGTCTCTCATTGGTTCACGCTATTCCTGTTCATCTTCCGCAGAAATTGCAAACTGGGCCAAACAGGAGGTTAAAGGGACAGACTCTCCAAGTCGGGAGAGTGTTAGTAAAGCGTCTGGAATGTTGCACCCGAGTACCAGGGTATGAAAACTGAGACATATTTGAACACGTCTCCCGATCACATGGTTGATCATACTCTAGGTTCCACATGCATGTTTTAGCTGAAGGAAGAATACCTTAAACCTGGGTAGTTGAAACCCGTGGAATGGGTACCATGCAATATGACTTCAAAGGGTCTTCATTTGCTCACCGAACCTCTCCAATCCTATCACTGCTGCGTTTATGTCCCTGTACACATGCTTGATTCTCTTTCGGAGACATAGCAATCCATAGGTTTTAAGATACTTAAGAGTCAGGTACATTCTTAGGCGTTTAATATGCGGTGTTGAGTCCATTTCGTTGAGCAAGGAGTAGCTCTTGTCTATTCCATATTTGGCTTAAGGAACTTTATCTGTGCTCATTTCAATCTCTGGTTTTATGCAGCACCCCAACTCACCTTTACCCTTAAACAAGCATAAGTTGGTTTTCTAAATTTGAGACCCTGTTCTGTTCTGTAATTCAGTTCCTGTGTAGCCAAGTTTACATTCCGTGTATTACTGATATCTTATGATGTTTCTTTTTCTGTGTGACTTATTTCAGTTAGAATCATCGTACCTGAATCCACTCATTGTGCTGCTACGGGCCTGATGACATAGATTTCACTGCTGAGTGATACTGCATTGTACGTAAGTACCACAAGTTCTTTATCCATTTTTCACTTTCTGTGATATTGAACTTGTACGGTAAACGAGGTTCTTGTAAACAGAGGCGTCCCAAACATTGGGGTGGCTGTATCTTTTTGATTTTAATTTCCCTAAGCTATAGGACCATAAGTGGAAGTGCCCTAGGCTCTGTTGCTTTGTTTTTTAGATGTTTCAGGAAACACCATACACTTCTCCCGAGTGTCTGTTGGCAATTTACATCCCGCCCATCAGCATAACAAGGCTCCCAGTTCTCCATGGCCTGTCCTGCCTTTCTGGATTTTACACTTTTTTCAGATGGCCCTTTTGACCGGGGGGTAGTGAGACTTCATTGTAGTGCAGATTTCCTTTGCAAGCTTGCTTGGTTGGCCAAAAAGGGCGTATGCGTTTTTTCCTGAATATATTCAGGAAAAAACGCATACGCCCTTTTTGGCCAAGTGCATCATTGTGGACGTTCTGCCTCTTTTCCTATGCTTTCAATGCAATTCCAGTCTACCTCCTGAAATCGGTTTCCTGCAATTCCGCCCCGCTTTCAAGTCCTCTTGGCAGCCTTACTTCAGTATATTTTTGGACGATAGTTGTCATTTATAACTCTGCAGGTTTGTGAATTACAGTGCCCCTGAGCTCCTTTCTTCAACTCGTTTTCTTGTGAGCTGGCCGCAACACCGCAGGATGGCTTCAGGCCCTAATCTGGTTCCGGCACGGCACGCTGAGCCTTTGGTTATTTCCTCTTCCTGGTGGGAAATGAGAGTTAAATTTGCCCGTCCAGACACCTCCAGCTAGTCTCTCATTGGTTCTCGCTATTCCTGTTCATCTTCCGCAGAAATTGCAAACTGGGCCAAACAGGAGGTTAAAGGGACTGACTCTCCAAGTCGGGAGAGTGTTAGTAAAGCGTCTGGAATGTTGCACCCGAGTACCAGGGTACGAAAACTGAGACATATTTGAACACGTCTCCCGATCACATGGTTGATCATACTCTAGGTTCCACATGCATGTTTTAGCTGAAGGAAGAATACCTTAAACCTGGGTAGTTGAAACCCGTGGAATGGGTACCATGCAATATGACTTCAAAGGGTCTTCATTTGCTCACCGAACCTCTCCAATCCTATCACTGCTGCGTTTATGTCCCTGTACACATGCTTGATTCTCTTTCGGAGACATAGCAATCCATAGGTTTTAAGATACTTAAGAGTCAGGTACATTCTTAGGCGTTTAATATGCGGTGTTGAGTCCATTTCGTTGAGCAAGGAGTAGCTCTTGTCTATTCCATATTTGGCTTAAGGAACTTTATCTGTGCTCATTTCAATCTCTGGTTTTATGCAGCACCCCAACTCACCTTTACCCTTAAACAAGCATAAGTTGGTTTTCTAAATTTGAGACCCTGTTCTGTTCTGTAATTCAGTTCCTGTGTAGCCAAGTTTACATTCCGTGTATTACTGATATCTTATGATGTTTCTTTTTCTGTGTGACTTATTTCAGTTAGAATCATCGTACCTGAATCCACTCATTGTGCTGCTACGGGCCTGATGACATAGATTTCACTGCTGAGTGATACTGCATTGTACGTAAGTACCACAAGTTCTTTATCCATTTTTCACTTTCTGTGATATTGAACTTGTACGGTAAACGAGGTTCTTGTAAACAGAGGCGTCCCAAACATTGGGGTGGCTGTATCTTTTTGATTTTAATTTCCCTAAGCTATAGGACCATAAGTGGAAGTGCCCTAGGCTCTGTTGCTTTGTTTTTTAGATGTTTCAGGAAACACCATACACTTCTCCCGAGTGTCTGTTGGCAATTGACATCCCGCCCATCAGCATAACAAGGCTCCCAGTTCTCCATGGCCTGTCCTGCCTTTCTGGATTTTACACTTTTTTCAGATGGCCCTTTTGACCGGGGGGAAGTGAGACTTCATTGTAGTGCAGATTTCCTTTGCAAGCTTGCTTGGTTGGCCAAAAAGGGCGTATGCGTTTTTTCCTGAATATATTCAGGAAAAAACGCATACGCCCTTTTTGGCCAAGTGCATCATTGTGGACGTTCTGCCTCTTTTCCTATGCTTTCAATGCAATTCCAGTCTACCTCCTGAAATCGGTTTCCTGCAATTCTGCCCCGCTTTCAAGTCCTCTTGGCAGCCTTACTTCAGTATATTTTTGGACGATAGTTGTCATTTATAACTCTGCAGGTTTGTGAATTACAGTGCCCCTGAGCTCCTTTCTTCAACTCGTTTTCTTGTGAGCTGGCCGCAACACCGCAGGATGGCTTCAGGCCCTAATCTGGTTCCGGCACGGCACGCTGAGCCTTTGGTTATTTCCTCTTCCTGGTGGGAAATGAGAGTTAAATTTGCCCGTCCAGACACCTCCAGCTAGTCTCTCATTGGTTCTCGCTATTCCTGTTCATCTTCCGCAGAAATTGCAAACTGGGCCAAACAGGAGGTTAAAGGGACTGACTCTCCAAGTCGGGAGAGTGTTAGTAAAGCGTCTGGAATGTTGCACCCGAGTACCAGGGTACGAAAACTGAGACATATTTGAACACGTCTCCCGATCACATGGTTGATCATACTCTAGGTTCCACATGCATGTTTTAGCTGAAGGAAGAATACCTTAAACCTGGGTAGTTGAAACCCGTGGAATGGGTACCATGCAATATGACTTCAAAGGGTCTTCATTTGCTCACCGAACCTCTCCAATCCTATCACTGCTGCGTTTATGTCCCTGTACACATGCTTGATTCTCTTTCGGAGACATAGCAATCCATAGGTTTTAAGATACTTAAGAGTCAGGTACATTCTTAGGCGTTTAATATGCGGTGTTGAGTCCATTTCATTGAGCAAGGAGTAGCTCTTGTCTATTCCATATTTGGCTTAAGGAACTTTATCTGTGCTCATTTCAATCTCTGGTTTTATGCAGCACCCCAACTCACCTTTACCCTTAAACAAGCATAAGTTGGTTTTCTAAATTTGAGACCCTGTTCTGTTCTGTAATTCAGTTCCTGTGTAGCCAAGTTTACATTCCGTGTATTACTGATATCTTATGATGTTTCTTTTTCTGTGTGACTTATTTCAGTTAGAATCATCGTACCTGAATCCACTCATTGTGCTGCTACGGGCCTGATGACATAGATTTCACTGCTGAGTGATACTGCATTGTACGTAAGTACCACAAGTTCTTTATCCATTTTTCACTTTCTGTGATATTGAACTTGTACGGTAAACGAGGTTCTTGTAAACAGAGGCGTCCCAAACATTGGGGTGGCTGTATCTTTTTGATTTTAATTTCCCTAAGCTATAGGACCATAAGTGGAAGTGCCCTAGGCTCTGTTGCTTTGTTTTTTAGATGTTTCAGGAAACACCATACACTTCTCCCGAGTGTCTGTTGGCAATTGACATCCCGCCCATCAGCATAACAAGGCTCCCAGTTCTCCATGGCCTGTCCTGCCTTTCTGGATTTTACACTTTTTTCAGATGGCCCTTTTGACCGGGGGGAAGTGAGACTTCATTGTAGTGCAGATTTCCTTTGCAAGCTTGCTTGGTTGGCCAAAAAGGGCGTATGCGTTTCTTCCTGAATATATTCAGGAAAAAACGCATACGCCCTTTTTGGCCAAGTGCATCATTGTGGACGTTCTGCCTCTTTTCCTATGCTTTCAATGCAATTCCAGTCTACCTCCTGAAATCGGTTTCCTGCAATTCTGCCCCGCTTTCAAGTCCTCTTGGCAGCCTTACTTCAGTATATTTTTGGACGATAGTTGTCATTTATAACTCTGCAGGTTTGTGAATTACAGTGCCCCTGAGCTCCTTTCTTCAACTCGTTTTCTTGTGAGCTGGCCGCAACACCGCAGGATGGCTTCAGGCCCTAATCTGGTTCCGGCACGGCACGCTGAGCCTTTGGTTATTTCCTCTTCCTGGTGGCAAATGAGAGTTAAATTTGCCCGTCCAGACACCTCCAGCTAGTCTCTCATTGGTTCTCGCTATTCCTGTTCATCTTCCGCAGAAATTGCAAACTGGGCCAAACAGGAGGTTAAAGGGACTGACTCTCCAAGTCGGGAGAGTGTTAGTAAAGCGTCTGGAATGTTGCACCCGAGTACCAGGGTACGAAAACTGAGACATATTTGAACACGTCTCCCGATCGCATGGTTGATCATACTCTAGGTTCCACATGCATGTTTTAGCTGAAGGAAGAATACCTTAAACCTGGGTAGTTGAAACCCGTGGAATGGGTACCATGCAATATGACTTCAAAGGGTCTTCATTTGCTCACCGAACCTCTCCAATCCTATCACTGCTGCGTTTATGTCCCTGTACACATGCTTGATTCTCTTTCGGAGACATAGCAATCCATCGGTTTTAAGATACTTAAGAGTCAGGTACATTCTTAGGCGTTTAATATGCGGTGTTGAGTCCATTTCGTTGAGCAAGGAGTAGCTCTTGTCTATTCCATATTTGGCTTAAGGAACTTTATCTGTGCTCATTTCAATCTCTGGTTTTATGCAGCACCCCAACTCACCTTTACCCTTAAACAAGCATAAGTTGGTTTTCTAAATTTGAGACCCTGTTCTGTTCTGTAATTCAGTTCCTGTGTAGCCAAGTTTACATTCCGTGTATTACTGATATCTTATGATGTTTCTTTTTCTGTGTGACTTATTTCAGTTAGAATCATCGTACCTGAATCCACTCATTGTGCTGCTACGGGCCTGATGACATAGATTTCACTGCTGAGTGATACTGCATTGTACGTAAGTACCACAAGTTCTTTATCCATTTTTCACTTTCTGTGATATTGAACTTGTACGGTAAACGAGGTTCTTGTAAACAGAGGCGTCCCAAACATTGGGGTGGCTGTATCTTTTTGATTTTAATTTCCCTAAGCTATAGGACCATAAGTGGAAGTGCCCTAGGCTCTGTTGCTTTGTTTTTTAGATGTTTCAGGAAACACCATACACTTCTCCCGAGTGTCTGTTGGCAATTTACATCCCGCCCATCAGCATAACAAGGCTCCCAGTTCTCCATGGCCTGTCCTGCCTTTCTGGATTTTACACTTTTTTCAGATGGCCCTTTTGACCGGGGGGAAGTGAGACTTCATTGTAGTGCAGATTTCCTTTGCAAGCTTGCTTGGTTGGCCAAAAAGGGCGTATGCGTTTCTTCCTGAATATATTCAGGAAAAAACGCATACGCCCTTTTTGGCCAAGTGCATCATTGTGGACGTTCTGCCTCTTTTCCTATGCTTTCAATGCAATTCCAGTCTACCTCCTGAAATCGGTTTCCTGCAATTCTGCCCCGCTTTCAAGTCCTCTTGGCAGCCTTACTTCAGTATATTTTTGGACGATAGTTGTCATTTATAACTCTGCAGGTTTGTGAATTACAGTGCCCCTGAGCTCCTTTCTTCAACTCGTTTTCTTGTGAGCTGGCCGCAACACCGCAGGATGGCTTCAGGCCCTAATCTGGTTCCGGCACGGCACGCTGAGCCTTTGGTTATTTCCTCTTCCTGGTGGCAAATGAGAGTTAAATTTGCCCGTCCAGACACCTCCAGCTAGTCTCTCATTGGTTCTCGCTATTCCTGTTCATCTTCCGCAGAAATTGCAAACTGGGCCAAACAGGAGGTTAAAGGGACTGACTCTCCAAGTCGGGAGAGTGTTAGTAAAGCGTCTGGAATGTTGCACCCGAGTACCAGGGTACGAAAACTGAGACATATTTGAACACGTCTCCCGATCGCATGGTTGATCATACTCTAGGTTCCACATGCATGTTTTAGCTGAAGGAAGAATACCTTAAACCTGGGTAGTTGAAACCCGTGGAATGGGTACCATGCAATATGACTTCAAAGGGTCTTCATTTGCTCACCGAACCTCTCCAATCCTATCACTGCTGCGTTTATGTCCCTGTACACATGCTTGATTCTCTTTCGGAGACATAGCAATCCATCGGTTTTAAGATACTTAAGAGTCAGGTACATTCTTAGGCGTTTAATATGCGGTGTTGAGTCCATTTCGTTGAGCAAGGAGTAGCTCTTGTCTATTCCATATTTGGCTTAAGGAACTTTATCTGTGCTCATTTCAATATCTGGTTTTATGCAGCACCCCAACTCACCTTTACCCTTAAACAAGCATAAGTTGGTTTTCTAAATTTGAGACCCTGTTCTGTTCTGTAATTCAGTTCCTGTGTAGCCAAGTTTACATTCCGTGTATTACTGATATCTTATGATGTTTCTTTTTCTGTGTGACTTATTTCAGTTAGAATCATCATACCTGAATCCACTCATTGTGCTGCTACGGGCCTGATGACATAGATTTCACTGCTGAGTGATACTGCATTGTACGTAAGTACCACAAGTTCTATATCCATTTTTCACTTTCTGTGATATTGAACTTGTACGGTAAACGAGGTTCTTGTAAACAGAGGCGTCCCAAACATTGGGGTGGCTGTATCTTTTTGATTTTAATTTCCCTAAGCTATAGGACCATAAGTGGAAGTGCCCTAGGCTCTGTTGCTTTGTTTTTTAGATGTTTCAGGAAACACCATACACTTCTCCCGAGTGTCTGTTGGCAATTTACATCCCGCCCATCAGCATAACAAGGCTCCCAGTTCTCCATGGCCTGTCCTGCCTTTCTGGATTTTACACTTTTTTCAGATGGCCCTTTTGACCGGGGGGAAGTGAGACTTCATTGTAGTGCAGATTTCCTTTGCAAGCTTGCTTGGTTGGCCAAAAAGGGCGTATGCGTTTTTTACTGAATATATTCAGGAAAAAACGCATACGCCCTTTTTGGCCAAGTGCATCATTGTGGACGTTCTGCCTCTTTTCCTATGCTTTCAATGCAATTCCAGTCTACCTCCTGAAATCGGTTTCCTGCAATTCTGCCCCGCTTTCAAGTCCTCTTGGCAGCCTTACTTCAGTATATTTTTGGACGATAGTTGTCATTTATAACTCTGCAGGTTTGTGAATTACAGTGCCCCTGAGCTCCTTTCTTCAACTCGTTTTCTTGTGAGCTGGCCGCAACACCGCAGGATGGCTTCAGGCCCTAATCTGGTTCCGGCACGGCACGCTGAGCCTTTGGTTATTTCCTCTTCCTGGTGGGAAATGAGAGTTAAATTTGCCCGTCCAGACACCTCCAGCTAGTCTCTCATTGGTTCTCGCTATTCCTGTTCATCTTCCGCAGAAATTGCAAACTGGGCCAAACAGGAGGTTAAAGGGACTGACTCTCCAAGTCGGGAGAGTGTTAGTAAAGCGTCTGGAATGTTGCACCCGAGTACCAGGGTACGAAAACTGAGACATATTTGAACACGTCTCCCGATCGCATGGTTGATCATACTCTAGGTTCCACATGCATGTTTTAGCTGAAGGAAGAATACCTTAAACCTGGGTAGTTGAAACCCGTGGAATGGGTACCATGCAATATGACTTCAAAGGGTCTTCATTTGCTCACCGAACCTCTCCAATCCTATCACTGCTGCGTTTATGTCCCTGTACACATGCTTGATTCTCTTTCGGAGACATAGCAATCCATCGGTTTTAAGATACTTAAGAGTCAGGTACATTCTTAGGCGTTTAATATGCGGTGTTGAGTCCATTTCGTTGAGCAAGGAGTAGCTCTTGTCTATTCCATATTTGGCTTAAGGAAATTTATCTGTGCTCATTTCAATCTCTGGTTTTATGCAGCACCCCAACTCACCTTTACCCTTAAACAAGCATAAGTTGGTTTTCTAAATTTGAGACCCTGTTCTGTTCTGTAATTCAGTTCCTGTGTAGCCAAGTTTACATTCCGTGTATTACTGATATCTTATGATGTTTCTTTTTCTGTGTGACTTATTTCAGTTAGAATCATCATACCTGAATCCACTCATTGTGCTGCTACGGGCCTGATGACATAGATTTCACTGCTGAGTGATACTGCATTGTACGTAAGTACCACAAGTTCTTTATCCATTTTTCACTTTCTGTGATATTGAACTTGTACGGTAAACGAGGTTCTTGTAAACAGAGGCGTCCCAAACATTGGGGTGGCTGTATCTTTTTGATTTTAATTTCCCTAAGCTATAGGACCATAAGTGGAAGTGCCCTAGGCTCTGTTGCTTTGTTTTTTAGATGTTTCAGGAAACACCATACACTTCTCCCGAGTGTCTGTTGGCAATTGACATCCCGCCCATCAGCATAACAAGGCTCCCAGTTCTCCATGGCCTGTCCTGCCTTTCTGGATTTTACACTTTTTTCAGATGGCCCTTTTGACCGGGGGGAAGTGAGACTTCATTGTAGTGCAGATTTCCTTTGCAAGCTTGCTTGGTTGGCCAAAAAGGGCGTATGCGTTTCTTCCTGAATATATTCAGGAAAAAACGCATACGCCCTTTTTGGCCAAGTGCATCATTGTGGACGTTCTGCCTCTTTTCCTATGCTTTCAATGCAATTCCAGTCTACCTCCTGAAATCGGTTTCCTGCAATTCTGCCCCGCTTTCAAGTCCTCTTGGCAGCCTTACTTCAGTATATTTTTGGACGATAGTTGTCATTTATAACTCTGCAGGTTTGTGAATTACAGTGCCCCTGAGCTCCTTTCTTCAACTCGTTTTCTTGTGAGCTGGCCGCAACACCGCAGGATGGCTTCAGGCCCTAATCTGGTTCCGGCACGGCACGCTGAGCCTTTGGTTATTTCCTCTTCCTGGTGGGAAATGAGAGTTAAATTTGCCCGTCCAGACACCTCCAGCTAGTCTCTCATTGGTTCTCGCTATTCCTGTTCATCTTCCGCAGAAATTGCAAACTGGGCCAAACAGGAGGTTAAAGGGACTGAGTCTCCAAGTCGGGAGAGTGTTAGTAAAGCGTCTGGAATGTTGCACCCGAGTACCAGGGTACGAAAACTGAGACATATTTGAACACGTCTCCCGATCGCATGGTTGATCATACTCTAGGTTCCACATGCATGTTTTAGCTGAAGGAAGAATACCTTAAACCTGGGTAGTTGAAACCCGTGGAATGGGTACCATGCAATATGACTTCAAAGGGTCTTCATTTGCTCACCGAACCTCTCCAATCCTATCACTGCTGCGTTTATGTCCCTGTACACATGCTTGATTCTCTTTCGGAGACATAGCAATCCATCGGTTTTAAGATACTTAAGAGTCAGGTACATTCTTAGGCGTTTAATATGCGGTGTTGAGTCCATTTCGTTGAGCAAGGAGTAGCTCTTGTCTATTCCATATTTGGCTTAAGGAACTTTATCTGTGCTCATTTCAATCTCTGGTTTTATGCAGCACCCCAACTCACCTTTACCCTTAAACAAGCATAAGTTGGTTTTCTAAATTTGAGACCCTGTTCTGTTCTGTAATTCAGTTCCTGTGTAGCCAAGTTTACATTCCGTGTATTACTGATATCTTATGATGTTTCTTTTTCTGTGTGACTTATTTCAGTTAGAATCATCGTACCTGAATCCACTCATTGTGCTGCTACGGGCCTGATGACATAGATTTCACTGCTGAGTGATACTGCATTGTACGTAAGTACCACAAGTTCTTTATCCATTTTTCACTTTCTGTGATATTGAACTTGTACGGTAAACGAGGTTCTTGTAAACAGAGGCGTCCCAAACATTGGGGTGGCTGTATCTTTTTGATTTTAATTTCCCTAAGCTATAGGACCATAAGTGGAAGTGCCCTAGGCTCTGTT
Source organism: Globicephala melas (assembly GCF_963455315.2). Lineage (NCBI taxonomy): Eukaryota > Metazoa > Chordata > Mammalia > Artiodactyla > Delphinidae > Globicephala > Globicephala melas. The sequence continues at coordinate 223,419 of NW_027207374.1, forward strand.
GCTTTGTTTTTTAGATGTTTCAGGAAACACCATACACTTCTCCCGAGTGTCTGTTGGCAATTTACATCCCGCCCATCAGCATAACAAGGCTCCCAGTTCTCCATGGCCTGTCCTGCCTTTCTGGATTTTACACTTTTTTCAGATGGCCCTTTTGACCGGGGGGGGGGGAAGGTAGACTTCATTGTAGTGCAGATTTCCTTTGCAAGCTTGCTTGGTTGGCCAAAAAGGGCGTATGCGTTTTTTCCTGAATATATTCAGGAAAAAACGCATACGCCCTTTTTGGCCAAGTGCATCATTGTGGACGTTCTGCCTCTTTTCCTATGCTTTCAATGCAATTCCAGTCTACCTCCTGAAATCGGTTTCCTGCAATTCTGCCCCGATTTCAAGTCCTCTTGGCAGCCTTACTTCAGTATATTTTTGGACGATAGTTGTCATTTATAACTCTGCAGGTTTGTGAATTACAGTGCCCCTGAGCTCCTTTCTTCAACTCGTTTTCTTGTGAGCTGGCCGCAACACTGCAGGATGGCTTCAGGCCCTAATCTGGTTCCGGCACGGCACGCTGAGCCTTTGGTTATTTCCTCTTCCTGGTGGGAAATGAGAGTTAAATTTGCCCGTCCAGACACCTCCAGCTAGTCTCTCATTGGTTCTCGCTATTCCTGTTCATCTTCCGCAGAAATTGCAAACTGGGCCAAACAGGAGGTTAAAGGGACTGACTCTCCAAGTCGGGAGAGTGTTAGTAAAGCGTCTGGAATGTTGCACCCGAGTACCAGGGTACGAAAACTGAGACATATTTGAACACGTCTCCCGATCACATGGTTGATCATACTCTAGGTTCCACATGCATGTTTTAGCTGAAGGAAGAATACCTTAAACCTGGGTAGTTGAAACCCGTGGAATGGGTACCATGCAATATGACTTCAAAGGGTCTTCATTTGCTCACCGAACCTCTCCAATCCTATCACTGCTGCGTTTATGTCCCTGTACACATGCTTGATTCTCTTTCGGAGACATAGCAATCCATAGGTTTTAAGATACTTAAGAGTCAGGTACATTCTTAGGCGTTTAATATGCGGTGTTGAGTCCATTTCGTTGAGCAAGGAGTAGCTCTTGTCTATTCCATATTTGGCTTAAGGAACTTTATCTGTGCTCATTTCAATCTCTGGTTTTATGCAGCACCCCAACTCACCTTTACCCTTAAACAAGCATAAGTTGGTTTACTAAATTTGAGACCCTGTTCTGTTCTGTAATTCAGTTCCTGTGTAGCCAAGTTTACATTCCGTGTATTACTGATATCTTATGATGTTTCTTTTTCTGTGTGACTTATTTCAGTTAGAATCATCGTACCTGAATCCACTCATTGTGCTGCTACGGGCCTGATGACATAGATTTCACTGCTGAGTGATACTGCATTGTACGTAAGTACCACAAGTTCTTTATCCATTTTTCACTTTCTGTGATATTGAACTTGTACGGTAAACGAGGTTCTTGTAAACAGAGGCGTCCCAAACATTGGGGTGGCTGTATCTTTTTGATTTTAATTTCCCTAAGCTATAGGACCATAAGTGGAAGTGCCCTAGGCTCTGTTGCTTTGTTTTTTAGATGTTTCAGGAAACACCATACACTTCTCCCGAGTGTCTGTTGGCAATTTACATCCCGCCCATCAGCATAACAAGGCTCCCAGTTCTCCATGGCCTGTCCTGCCTTTCTGGATTTTACACTTTTTTCAGATGGCCCTTTTGACCGGGGGGGGGGGAAGTGAGACTTCATTGTAGTGCAGATTTCCTTTGCAAGCTTGCTTGGTTGGCCAAAAAGGGCGTATGCGTTTTTTCCTGAATATATTCAGGAAAAAACGCATACGCCCTTTTTGGCCAAGTGCATCATTGTGGACGTTCTGCCTCTTTTCCTATGCTTTCAATGCAATTCCAGTCTACCTCCTGAAATCGGTTTCCTGCAATTCTGCCCCGCTTTCAAGTCCTCTTGGCAGCCTTACTTCAGTATATTTTTGGACGATAGTTGTCATTTATAACTCTGCAGGTTTGTGAATTACAGTGCCCCTGAGCTCCTTTCTTCAACTCGTTTTCTTGTGAGCTGGCCGCAACACCGCAGGATGGCTTCAGGCCCTAATCTGGTTCCGGCACGGCACGCTGAGCCTTTGGTTATTTCCTCTTCCTGGTGGGAAATGAGAGTTAAATTTGCCCGTCCAGACACCTCCAGCTAGTCTCTCATTGGTTCTCGCTATTCCTGTTCATCTTCCGCAGAAATTGCAAACTGGGCCAAACAGGAGGTTAAAGGGACTGACTCTCCAAGTGGGGAGAGTGTTAGTAAAGCGTCTGGAATGTTGCACCCGAGTACCAGGGTACGAAAACTGAGACATATTTGAACACGTCTCCCGATCGCATGGTTGATCATACTCTAGGTTCCACATGCATGTTTTAGCTGAAGGAAGAATACCTTAAACCTGGGTAGTTGAAACCCGTGGAATGGGTACCATGCAATATGACTTCAAAGGGTCTTCATTTGCTCACCGAACCTCTCCAATCCTATCACTGCTGCGTTTATGTCCCTGTACACATGCTTGATTCTCTTTCGGAGACATAGCAATCCATCGGTTTTAAGATACTTAAGAGTCAGGTACATTCTTAGGCGTTTAATATGCGGTGTTGAGTCCATTTCGTTGAGCAAGGAGTAGCTCTTGTCTATTCCATATTTGGCTTAAGGAACTTTATCTGTGCTCATTTCAATCTCTGGTTTTATGCAGCACCCCAACTCACCTTTACCCTTAAACAAGCATAAGTTGGTTTTCTAAATTTGAGACCCTGTTCTGTTCTGTAATTCAGTTCCTGTGTAGCCAAGTTTACATTCCGTGTATTACTGATATCTTATGATGTTTCTTTTTCTGTGTGACTTATTTCAGTTAGAATCATCGTACCTGAATCCACTCATTGTGCTGCTACGGGCCTGATGACATAGATTTCACTGCTGAGTGATACTGCATTGTACGTAAGTACCACAAGTTCTTTATCCATTTTTCACTTTCTGTGATATTGAACTTGTACGGTAAACGAGGTTCTTGTAAACAGAGGCGTCCCAAACATTGGGGTGGCTGTATCTTTTTGATTTTAATTTCCCTAAGCTATAGGACCATAAGTGGAAGTGCCCTAGGCTCTGTTGCTTTGTTTTTTAGATGTTTCAGGAAACACCATACACTTCTCCCGAGTGTCTGTTGGCAATTTACATCCCGCCCATCAGCATAACAAGGCTCCCAGTTCTCCATGGCCTGTCCTGCCTTTCTGGATTTTACACTTTTTTCAGATGGCCCTTTTGACCGGGGGGGGGGGGAAGTGAGACTTCATTGTAGTGCAGATTTCCTTTGCAAGCTTGCTTGGTTGGCCAAAAGGGGCGTATGCGTTTTTTCCTGAATATATTCAGGAAAAAACGCATACGCCCTTTTTGGCCAAGTGCATCATTGTGGACGTTCTGCCTCTTTTCCTATGCTTTCAATGCAATTCCAGTCTACCTCCTGAAATCGGTTTCCTGCAATTCTGCCCCGCTTTCAAGTCCTCTTGGCAGCCTTACTTCAGTATATTTTTGGACGATAGTTGTCATTTATAACTCTGCAGGTTTGTGAATTACAGTGCCCCTGAGCTCCTTTCTTCAACTCGTTTTCTTGTGAGCTGGCCGCAACACCGCAGGATGGCTTCAGGCCCTAATCTGGTTCCGGCACGGCACGCTGAGCCTTTGGTTATTTCCTCTTCCTGGTGGGAAATGAGAGTTAAATTTGCCCGTCCAGACACCTCCAGCTAGTCTCTCATTGGTTCTCGCTATTCCTGTTCATCTTCCGCAGAAATTGCAAACTGGGCCAAACAGGAGGTTAAAGGGACTGACTCTCCAAGTCGGGAGAGTGTTAGTAAAGCGTCTGGAATGTTGCACCCGAGTACCAGGGTACGAAAACTGAGACATATTTGAACACGTCTCCCGATCACATGGTTGATCATACTCTAGGTTCCACATGCATGTTTTAGCTGAAGGAAGAATACCTTAAACCTGGGTAGTTGAAACCCGTGGAATGGGTACCATGCAATATGACTTCAAAGGGTCTTCATTTGCTCACCGAACCTCTCCAATCCTATCACTGCTGCGTTTATGTCCCTGTACACATGCTTGATTCTCTTTCGGAGACATAGCAATCCATAGGTTTTAAGATACTTAAGAGTCAGGTACATTCTTAGGCGTTTAATATGCGGTGTTGAGTCCATTTCGTTGAGCAAGGAGTAGCTCTTGTCTATTCCATATTTGGCTTAAGGAACTTTATCTGTGCTCATTTCAATCTCTGGTTTTATGCAGCACCCCAACTCACCTTTACCCTTAAACAAGCATAAGTTGGTTTTCTAAATTTGAGACCCTGTTCTGTTCTGTAATTCAGTTCCTGTGTAGCCAAGTTTACATTCCGTGTATTACTGATATCTTATGATGTTTCTTTTTCTGTGTGACTTATTTCAGTTAGAATCATCGTACCTGAATCCACTCATTGTGCTGCTACGGGCCTGATGGCATAGATTTCACTGCTGAGTGATACTGCATTGTACGTAAGTACCACAAGTTCTTTATCCATTTTTCACTTTCTGTGATATTGAACTTGTACGGTAAACGAGGTTCTTGTAAACAGAGGCGTCCCAAACATTGGGGTGGCTGTATCTTTTTGATTTTAATTTCCCTAAGCTATAGGACCATAAGTGGAAGTGCCCTAGGCTCTGTTGCTTTGTTTTTTAGATGTTTCAGGAAACACCATACACTTCTCCCGAGTGTCTGTTGGCAATTGACATCCCGCCCATCAGCATAACAAGGCTCCCAGTTCTCCATGGCCTGTCCTGCCTTTCTGGATTTTACACTTTTTTCAGATGGCCCTTTTGACCAGGGGGGGGGGAAGTGAGACTTCATTGTAGTGCAGATTTCCTTTGCAAGCTTGCTTGGTTGGCCAAAAAGGGCGTATGCGTTTTTTCCTGAATATATTCAGGAAAAAACGCATACGCCCTTTTTGGCCAAGTGCATCATTGTGGACGTTCTGCCTCTTTTCCTATGCTTTCAATGCAATTCCAGTCTACCTCCTGAAATCGGTTTCCTGCAATTCTGCCCCGCTTTCAAGTCCTCTTGGCAGCCTTACTTCAGTATATTTTTGGACGATAGTTGTCATTTATAACTCTGCAGGTTTGTGAATTACAGTGCCCCTGAGCTCCTTTCTTCAACTCGTTTTCTTGTGAGCTGGGCGCAACACCGCAGGATGGCTTCAGGCCCTAATCTGGTTCCGGCACGGCACGCTGAGCCTTTGGTTATTTCCTCTTCCTGGTGGGAAATGAGAGTTAAATTTGCCCGTCCAGACACCTCCAGCTAGTCTCTCATTGGTTCTCGCTATTCCTGTTCATCTTCCGCAGAAATTGCAAACTGGGCCAAACAGGAGGTTAAAGGGACTGACTCTCCAAGTCGGGAGAGTGTTAGTAAAGCGTCTGGAATGTTGCACCCGAGTACCAGGGTACGAAAACTGAGACATATTTGAACACGTCTCCCGATCACATGGTTGATCATACTCTAGGTTCCACATGCATGTTTTAGCTGAAGGAAGAATACCTTAAACCTGGGTAGTTGAAACCCGTGGAATGGGTACCATGCAATATGACTTCAAAGGGTCTTCATTTGCTCACCGAACCTCTCCAATCCTATCACTGCTGCGTTTATGTCCCTGTACACATGCTTGATTCTCTTTCGGAGACATAGCAATCCATAGGTTTTAAGATACTTAAGAGTCAGGTACATTCTTAGGCGTTTAATATGCGGTGTTGAGTCCATTTCGTTGAGCAAGGAGTAGCTCTTGTCTATTCCATATTTGGCTTAAGGAACTTTATCTGTGCTCATTTCAATCTCTGGTTTTATGCAGCACCCCAACTCACCTTTACCCTTAAACAAGCATAAGTTGGTTTTCTAAATTTGAGACCCTGTTCTGTTCTGTAATTCAGTTCCTGTGTAGCCAAGTTTACATTCCGTGTATTACTGATATCTTATGATGTTTCTTTTTCTGTGTGACTTATTTCAGTTAGAATCATCGTACCTGAATCCACTCATTGTGCTGCTACGGGCCTGATGACATAGATTTCACTGCTGAGTGATACTGCATTGTACGTAAGTACCACAAGTTCTTTATCCATTTTTCACTTTCTGTGATATTGAACTTGTACGGTAAACGAGGTTCTTGTAAACAGAGGCGTCCCAAACATTGGGGTGGCTGTATCTTTTTGATTTTAATTTCCCTAAGCTATAGGACCATAAGTGGAAGTGCCCTAGGCTCTGTTGCTTTGTTTTTTAGATGTTTCAGGAAACACCATACACTTCTCCCGAGTGTCTGTTGGCAATTTACATCCCGCCCATCAGCATAACAAGGCTCCCAGTTCTCCATGGCCTGTCCTGCCTTTCTGGATTTTACACTTTTTTCAGATGGCCCTTTTGACCGGGGGGGGGGGGAGTGAGACTTCATTGTAGTGCAGATTTCCTTTGCAAGCTTGCTTGGTTGGCCAAAAGGGGCGTATGCGTTTTTTCCTGAATATATTCAGGAAAAAACGCATACGCCCTTTTTGGCCAAGTGCATCATTGTGGACGTTCTGCCTCTTTTCCTATGCTTTCAATGCAATTCCAGTCTACCTCCTGAAATCGGTTTCCTGCAATTCTGCCCCGCTTTCAAGTCCTCTTGGCAGCCTTACTTCAGTATATTTTTGGACGATAGTTGTCATTTATAACTCTGCAGGTTTGTGAATTACAGTGCCCCTGAGCTCCTTTCTTCAACTCGTTTTCTTGTGAGCTGGCCGCAACACCGCAGGATGGCTTCAGGCCCTAATCTGGTTCCGGCACGGCACGCTGAGCCTTTGGTTCTTTCCTCTTCCTGGTGGGAAATGAGAGTTAAATTTGCCCGTCCAGACACCTCCAGCTAGTCTCTCATTGGTTCTCGCTATTCCTGTTCATCTTCCGCAGAAATTGCAAACTGGGCCAAACAGGAGGTTAAAGGGACTGACTCTCCAAGTCGGGAGAGTGTTAGTAAAGCGTCTGGAATGTTGCACCCGAGTACCAGGGTACGAAAACTGAGACATATTTGAACACGTCTCCCGATCACATGGTTGATCATACTCTAGGTTACACATGCATGTTTTAGCTGAAGGAAGAATACCTTAAACCTGGGTAGTTGAAACCCGTGGAATGGGTACCATGCAATATGACTTCAAAGGGTCTTCATTTGCTCACCAAACCTCTCCAATCCTATCACTGCTGCGTTTATGTCCCTGTACACATGCTTGATTCTCTTTCGGAGACATAGCAATCCATCGGTTTTAAGATACTTAAGAGTCAGGTACATTCTTAGGCGTTTAATATGCGGTGTTGAGTCCATTTCGTTGAGCAAGGAGTAGCTCTTGTCTATTCCATATTTGGCTTAAGGAACTTTATCTGTGCTCATTTCAATCTCTGGTTTTATGCAGCACCCCAACTCACCTTTCCCCTTAAACAAGCATAAGTTGGTTTTCTAAATTTGAGACCCTGTTCTGTTCTGTAATTCAGTTCCTGTGTAGCCAAGTTTACATTCCGTGTATTACTGATATCTTATGATGTTTCTTTTCTGTGTGACTTATTTCAGTTAGAATCATCGTACCTGAATCCACTCATTGTGCTGCTACGGGCCTGATGACATAGATTTCACTGCTGAGTGATACTGCATTGTACGTAAGTACCACAAGTTCTTTATCCATTTTTCACTTTCTGTGATATTGAACTTGTACGGTAAACGAGGTTCTTGTAAACAGAGGCGTCCCAAACATTGGGGTGGCTGTATCTTTTTGATTTTAATTTCCCTAAGCTATAGGACCATAAGTGGAAGTGCCCTGGGCTCTGTTGCTTTGTTTTTTAGATGTTTCAGGAAACACCATACACTTCTCCCGAGTGTCTGTTGGCAATTGACATCCCGCCCATCAGCATAACAAGGCTCCCAGTTCTCCATGGCCTGTCCTGCCTTTCTGGATTTTACACTTTTTTCAGATGGCCCTTTTGACCAGGGGGGGGGGGAAGTGAGACTTCATTGTAGTGCAGATTTCCTTTGCAAGCTTGCTTGGTTGGCCAAAAAGGGCGTATGCGTTTTTTCCTGAATATATTCAGGAAAAAACGCATACGCCCTTTTTGGCCAAGTGCATCATTGTGGACGTTCTGCCTCTTTTCCTATGCTTTCAATGCAATTCCAGTCTACCTCCTGAAATCGGTTTCCTGCAATTCTGCCCCGCTTTCAAGTCCTCTTGGCAGCCTTACTTCAGTATATTTTTGGACGATAGTTGTCATTTATAACTCTGCAGGTTTGTGAATTACAGTGCCCCTGAGCTCCTTTCTTCAACTCGTTTTCTTGTGAGCTGGGCGCAACACCGCAGGATGGCTTCAGGCCCTAATCTGGTTCCGGCACGGCACGCTGAGCCTTTGGTTATTTCCTCTTCCTGGTGGGAAATGAGAGTTAAATTTGCCCGTCCAGACACCTCCAGCTAGTCTCTCATTGGTTCTCGCTATTCCTGTTCATCTTCCGCAGAAATTGCAAACTGGGCCAAACAGGAGGTTAAAGGGACTGACTCTCCAAGTCGGGAGAGTGTTAGTAAAGCGTCTGGAATGTTGCACCCGAGTACCAGGGTACGAAAACTGAGACATATTTGAACACGTCTCCCGATCACATGGTTGATCATACTCTAGGTTCCACATGCATGTTTTAGCTGAAGGAAGAATACCTTAAACCTGGGTAGTTGAAACCCGTGGAATGGGTACCATGCAATATGACTTCAAAGGGTCTTCATTTGCTCACCGAACCTCTCCAATCCTATCACTGCTGCGTTTATGTCCCTGTACACATGCTTGATTCTCTTTCGGAGACATAGCAATCCATAGGTTTTAAGATACTTAAGAGTCAGGTACATTCTTAGGCGTTTAATATGCGGTGTTGAGTCCATTTCGTTGAGCAAGGAGTAGCTCTTGTCTATTCCATATTTGGCTTAAGGAACTTTATCTGTGCTCATTTCAATCTCTGGTTTTATGCAGCACCCCAACTCACCTTTACCCTTAAACAAGCATAAGTTGGTTTTCTAAATTTGAGACCCTGTTCTGTTCTGTAATTCAGTTCCTGTGTAGCCAAGTTTACATTCCGTGTATTACTGATATCTTATGATGTTTCTTTTTCTGTGTGACTTATTTCAGTTAGAATCATCGTACCTGAATCCACTCATTGTGCTGCTACGGGCCTGATGACATAGATTTCACTGCTGAGTGATACTGCATTGTACGTAAGTACCACAAGTTCTTTATCCATTTTTCACTTTCTGTGATATTGAACTTGTACGGTAAACGAGGTTCTTGTAAACAGAGGCGTCCCAAACATTGGGGTGGCTGTATCTTTTTGATTTTAATTTCCCTAAGCTATAGGACCATAAGTGGAAGTGCCCTAGGCTCTGTTGCTTTGTTTTTTAGATGTTTCAGGAAACACCATACACTTCTCCCGAGTGTCTGTTGGCAATTTACATCCCGCCCATCAGCATAACAAGGCTCCCAGTTCTCCATGGCCTGTCCTGCCTTTCTGGATTTTACACTTTTTTCAGATGGCCCTTTTGACCGGGGGGAAGTGAGACTTCATTGTAGTGCAGATTTCCTTTGCAAGCTTGCTTGGTTGGCCAAAAAGGGCGTATGCGTTTCTTCCTGAATATATTCAGGAAGAAACGCATACGCCCTTTTTGGCCAAGTGCATCATTGTGGACGTTCTGCCTCTTTTCCTATGCTTTCAATGCAATTCCAGTCTACCTCCTGAAATCGGTTTCCTGCAATTCTGCCCCGCTTTCAAGTCCTCTTGGCAGCCTTACTTCAGTATATTTTTGGACGATAGTTGTCATTTATAACTCTGCAGGTTTGTGAATTACAGTGCCCCTGAGCTCCTTTCTTCAACTCGTTTTCTTGTGAGCTGGCCGCAACACCGCAAGATGGCTTCAGGCCCTAATCTGGTTCCGGCACGGCATGCTGAGCCTTTGGTTCTTTCCTCTTCCTGGTGGGAAATGAGAGTTAAATTTGCCCGTCCAGACACCTCCAGCTAGTCTCTCATTGGTTCTCGCTATTCCTGTTCATCTTCCGCAGAAATTGCAAACTGGGCCAAACAGGAGGTTAAAGGGACTGACTCTCCAAGTCGGGAGAGTGTTAGTAAAGCGTCTGGAATGTTGCACCCGAGTACCAGGGTACGAAAACTGAGACATATTTGAACACGTCTCCCGATCACATGGTTGATCATACTCTAGGTTCCACATGCATGTTTTAGCTGAAGGAAGAATACCTTAAACCTGGGTAGTTGAAACCCGTGGAATGGGTACCATGCAATATGACTTCAAAGGGTCTTCATTTGCTCACCGAACCTCTCCAATCCTATCACTGCTGCGTTTATGTCCCTGTACACATGCTTGATTCTCTTTCGGAGACATAGCAATCCATCGGTTTTAAGATACTTAAGAGTCAGGTACATTCTTAGGCGTTTAATATGCGGTGTTGAGTCCATTTCGTTGAGCAAGGAGTAGCTCTTGTCTATTCCATATTTGGCTTAAGGAACTTTATCTGTGCTCATTTCAATCTCTGGTTTTATGCAGCACCCCAACTCACCTTTCCCCTTAAACAAGCATAAGTTGGTTTTCTAAATTTGAGACCCTGTTCTGTTCTGTAATTCAGTTCCTGTGTAGCCAAGTTTACATTCCGTGTATTACTGATATCTTATGATGTTTCTTTTCTGTGTGACTTATTTCAGTTAGAATCATCGTACCTGAATCCACTCATTGTGCTGCTACGGGCCTGATGACATAGATTTCACTGCTGAGTGATACTGCATTGTACGTAAGTACCACAAGTTCTTTATCCATTTTTCACTTTCTGTGATATTGAACTTGTACGGTAAACGAGGTTCTTGTAAACAGAGGCGTCCCAAACATTGGGGTGGCTGTATCTTTTTGATTTTAATTTCCCTAAGCTATAGGACCATAAGTGGAAGTGCCCTAGGCTCTGTTGCTTTGTTTTTTAGATGTTTCAGGAAACACCATACACTTCTCCCGAGTGTCTGTTGGCAATTTACATCCCGCCCATCAGCATAACAAGGCTCCCAGTTCTCCATGGCCTGTCCTGCCTTTCTGGATTTTACACTTTTTTCAGATGGCCCTTTTGACCGGGGGGAAGTGAGACTTCATTGTAGTGCAGATTTCCTTTGCAAGCTTGCTTGGTTGGCCAAAAAGGGCGTATGCGTTTTTTCCTGAATATATTCAGGAAAAAACGCATACGCCCTTTTTGGCCAAGTGCATCATTGTGGACGTTCTGCCTCTTTTCCTATGCTTTCAATGCAATTCCAGTCTACCTCCTGAAATCGGTTTCCTGCAATTCTGCCCCGCTTTCAAGTCCTCTTGGCAGCCTTACTTCAGTATATTTTTGGACGATAGCTGTCATTTATAACTCTGCAGGTTTGTGAATTACAGTGCCCCTGAGCTCCTTTCTTCAACTCGCTTTCTTTTGAGCTGGCCGCAACACCGCAGGATGGCTTCAGGCCCTAATCTGGTTCCAGCACGGCACGCTGAGCCTTTGGTTATTTCCTCTTCCTGGTGGGAAATGAGAGTTAAATTTGCCCGTCCAGACACCTCCAGCTAGTCTCTCATTGGTTCTCGCTATTCCTGTTCATCTTCCGCAGAAATTGCAAACTGGGCCAAACAGGAGGTTAAAGGGACTGACTCTCCAAGTCGGGAGAGTGTTAGTAAAGCCTCTGGAATGTTGCACCCGAGTACCAGGGTACGAAAACTGAGACATATTTGAACACGTCTCCCGATCACATGGTTGATCATACTCTAGGTTCCACATGCATGTTTTAGCTGAAGGAGGAATACCTTAAACCTGGGTAGTTGAGACCCGTGGAATGGGTACCATGCAATATGACTTCAAAGGGTCTTCATTTGCTCACCGAACCTCTCCAATCCTATCACTGCTGCGTTTATGCCCCTGTACACATGCTTGATTCTCTTTCGGAGACATAGCAATCCATAGGTTTTAAGATACTTACTAGTCAGGTACATTCTTAGGCGTTTAATATGCGGTGTTGAGTCCATTTCGTTGAGCAAGGAGTAGCTCTTGTCTATTCCATATTTGGCTTAAGGAACTTTATCTGTGCTCGTTTCAATCTCTGGTTTTATGCAGCACCCCAACTCACCTTTCCCCTTAAGCAAGCATAAGTTGGTTTTCTAAATTTGAGACCCTGTTCTGTTCTGTAATTCAGTTCCTGTGTAGCCAAGTTTACATTCCGTGTATTACTGATATCTTATGATGTTTCTTTTTCTGTGTGACTTATTTCAGTTAGAATCATCATACCTGAATCCACTCATTGTGCTGCTAAGGGCCTGATGACATAGATTTCATTGCTGAGTGATATTGCTTTGTAAGTAAATACCACACCTTCTTTATCCATTTTTCACTTTCTGCGATGTTGAACTTGTACTGTAAACGAGGTTCTTGTAAACAGAGGCGTCCCAAACTTTGGGGTGGCTGTGTCTTTTTGATTTTAATTTCCCTAAGCTATAGGACCATAAGTGGAAGTGCCCTAGGCTCTGTTGCTTTGTTTTTTAGATGTTTCAGGAAACACCATACACTTCTCCCGAGTGTCTGTTGGCAATTTACATCCCGCCCATCAGCATAACAAGGCTCCCAGTTCTCCATGGCCTGTCCTGCCTTTCTGGATTTTACACTTTTTTCAGATGGCCCTTTTGACCGGGGGAAGTGAGACTTCATTGTAGTGCAGATTTCCTTTGCAAGCTTGCTTGGTTGGCCAAAAAGGGCGTATGCGTTTTTTCCTGAATATATTCAGGAAAAAACGCATACGCCCTTTTTGGCCAAGTGCATCATTGTGGACGTTCTGCCTCTTTTCCTATGCTTTCAATGCAATTCCAGTCTACCTCCTGAAATCGGTTTCCTGCAATTCTGCCCCGCTTTCAAGTCCTCTTGGCAGCCTTACTTCAGTATATTTTTGGACGATAGCTGTCATTTATAACTCTGCAGGTTTGTGAATTACAGTGCCCCTGAGCTCCTTTCTTCAACTTGCTTTCTTTTGAGCTGGCCGCAACACCGCAGGATGGCTTCAGGCCCTAATCTGGTTCCGGCACGGCACGCTGAGCCTTTGGTTATTTCCTCTTCCTGGTGGGAAATGAGAGTTAAATTTGCCCGTCCAGACACCTCCAGCTAGTCTCTCATTGGTGTTCCCTATTCCTGTTCATCTTCCACAGAAATTGCAAACTGGGCCAAACAGGAGGTTAAAGGCGCTGACTCTCCAAGTGGGGAGAGTGTTAGTAAAGCGTCTGGAATGTTGCACCCGAGTACCAGGGGAGGAAAACTGAGACATATTTGAACACGTCTCCCGTTCACATGGTTGATCATACTCTGGGTTCCACATGCATGTTTTAGCTGAAGGAAGAATACCTTAAACCTGGAGAGTTGAGACCCGTGGAATGGGTACCATGCAATATGACTTCAAAGGGTCTTCATTTGCTCACCAAACCTCTCCAATCCTATCACTGCTGCGTTTATGCCCCTGTACACACGCTTGATTCTCTTTTGGAGACATAGCAATCCATAGGTTTTAAGATACTTACTAGTCAGGTACATTCTTAGGCTTTTAATATGGGGTGTTGAGTCCATTTCGTTGAGCAAGGAGTAGCTCTTGTCTAGTCCATATTTGGCTTAAGGAACTTTATCTGTGCTCATTTCAATCTCTGGTTTTATGCAGCACCCCAACTCACCTTTCCCCTTAAGCAAGCATAAGTTGGTTTTCTAAATTTGAGACCCTGTTCTGTTTTGGAATTCAGTTCCTGTGTAGCCAAGTTTACATTCCGTGTATTAGTGATATCTTATGATGTTTCTTTTTCTGTGTGACTTATTTCAGTGAGAATCATCGTACCTGAATCCACTCATTATGCTGCTACGGGCCTGATGACATAGATTTCATTGCTGAGTGATACTGCATTGTACGTAAGTACCACAAGTTCTTTATCCATTTTTCACTTTCTGTGATATTGAACTTGTACGGTAAACGAGGTTCTTGTAAACAGAGGCGTCCCAAACTTTGGGGTGGCTGTGTCTTTTTTATTTTAATTTCCCTAAGCTATAGGACCATAAGTGGAAGTGCCCTAGGCTCTGTTGCTTTGTTTTTTAGATGTTTCAGGAAACACCATACACTTCTCCCGAGTGGCTGTTGGCAATTTACATCCCGCCCATCAGCATAACAAGGCTCCCAGTTCTCCATGGCCTGTCCTGCCTTTCTGGATTTTACACTTTTTTCAGATGGCCCTTTTGACCGGGGGGAAGTGAGACTTCATTGTAGTGCAGATTTCCTTTGCAAGCTTGCTTGGTTGGCCAAAAAGAGCGTATGCGTTTTTTCCTGAATATATTCAGGAAAAAACGCATATGCCCTTTTTGGCCAAGTGCATCATTGTGGACGTTCTGCCTCTTTTCCTATGCTTTCAATGCAATTCCAGTCTACCTCCTGAAATCAGTTTCCTGCAATTCTGCCCCGCTTTCAAGTCCTCTTGGCAGCCTTACTTCAGTATATTTTTGGACGATAGCTGTCATTTATAACTCTGCAGGTTTGTGAATTACAGTGCCCCTGAGCTCCTGTCTTCAACTCGCTTTCTTGTGACCTGTCCGCAACACCGCAGGATGGCTTCAGGCCCTAATCTGGTTCCGGCACGGCACGCTGAGCCTTTGGTTATTTCCTCTTCCTGGTGGGAAATGAGAGTTAAATTTGCCCGTCCAGACACCTCCAGCTAGTCTCTCATTGGTTCTCGCTATTCCTGTTCATCTTCCGCAGAAATTGCAAACTGGGCCAAACAGGAGGTTAAAGGCGCTGACTTTCCAAGTGGGGAGAGTGTTCGTAAAGCGTCTGGAATGTTGCACCCGAGTACCAGGGGAGGAAAACTGAGACATATTTGAACACGTCTCCCGTTCACACGGTTGATCATACTCTGGGTTCCACATGCATGTTTTAGCTGAAGGAAGAATACCTTAAACCTGGAGAGTTGAGACCCGTGGAATGGGTACCATGCAATATGACTTCAAAGGGTCTTCATTTGCTCACTGAACCTCTCCAATCCTATCACTGCTGCGTTTATGCCCCTGTACACAAGCTTGATTCTCTTTTGGAGACATAGCAATCCATAGGTTTTAAGATACTTACTAGTCAGGTACATTCTTAGGCGTTTAATATGCGGTGTTCAGTCCATTTCGTTGAGCAAGGAGTAGCTCTTGTCTATTCCATATTTGGCTTAAGGAACTTTATCTGTGCTCATTTCAATCTCTGGTTTTATGCAGCACCCCAACTCACCTTTCCCCTTAAGCAAGCATAAGTTGGTTTTCTAAATTTGAGACCCTGTTCTGTTCTGTAATTCAGTTCCTGTGTAGCCAAGTTTACATTCCGTGTATTACTGATATCTTATGATGTTTCTTTTTCTGTGTGACTTATTTCAGTTAGAATCATCATACCTGAATCCACTCATTGTGCTGCTAAGGGCCTGATGACATAGATTTCATTGCTGAGTGATATTGCTTTGTAAGTAAATACCACATATTCTTTATCCATTTTTCACTTTCTGCGATGTTGAACTTGTACTGTAAACGAGGTTCTTGTAAACAGAGGCGTCCCAAACTTTGGGGTGGCTGTGTCTTTTTGATTTTAATTTCCCTAAGCTATAGGACCATAAGTGGAAGTGCCCTAGGCTCTGTTGCTTTGTTTTTTAGATGTTTCAGGAAACACCATACACTTCTCCCGAGTGGCTGTTGGCAATTTACATCCCGCCCATCAGCATAACAAGGCTCCCAGTTCTCCATGGCCTGTCCTGCCTTTCTGGATTTTACACTTTTTTCAGATGGCCCTTTTGACCGGGGGGAAGTGAGACTTCATTGTAGTGCAGATTTCCTTTGCAAGCTTGCTTGGTTGGCCAAAAAGGGCGTATGCGTTTTTTCCTGAATATATTCAGGAAAAAACGCATACGCCCTTTTTGGCCAAGTGCATCATTGTGGACGTTCTGCCTCTTTTCCTATGCTTTCAATGCAATTCCAGTCTACCTCCTGAAATCGGTTTCCTGCAATTCTGCCCCGCTTTCAAGTCCTCTTGGCAGCCTTACTTCAGTATATTTTTGGACGATAGCTGTCATTTATAACTCTGCAGGTTTGTGAATTACAGTGCCCCTGAGCTCCTTTCTTCAACTCGCTTTCTTGTGACCTGGCCGCAACACCGCAGGATGGCTTCAGGCCCTAATCTGGTTCCGGCACGGCACGCTGAGCCTTTGGTAATTTCCTCTTCCTGGTGGGAAATGAGAGTTAAATTTGCCCGTCCAGACACCTCCAGCTAGTCTCTCATTGGTTCTCCCTATTCCTGTTCATTTTCCGCAGAAATTGCAAACTGGGACAAACAGGAGGTTAAAGGCGCTGACTCTCCAAGTGGGGAGAGTGTTAGTAAAGCGTCTGGAATGTTGCACCCGAGTACCAGGGTACGAAAACTGAGACATATTTGAACACGTCTCCCGTTCACACGGTTGATCATACTCTGGGTTCCACATGCATGTTTTAGCTGAAGGAAGAATACCTTAAACCTGGAGAGTTGAGACCCGTGGAATGGGTACCATGCAATATGACTTCAAAGGGTCTTCATTTGCTCACCGAACCTCTCCAATCCTATCACTGCTGCGTTTATGCCTCTGTACACATGCTTGATTCTCTTTCGGAGACATAGCAATCCATAGGTTTTAAGATACTTACTAGTCAGGTACATTCTTAGGCGTTTAATATGGGGTGTTGAGTCCATTTCGTTGAGCAAGGAGTAGCTCTTGTCTAGTCCATATTTGGCTTAAGGCACTTTATCTGTGCTCATTTCAATCTCTGGTTTTATGCAGCACCCCAACTCACCTTTCCCCTTAAGCAAGCATAAGTTGGTTTTCTAAATTTGAGACCCTGTTCTGTTCTGTAATTCAGTTCCTGTGTAGCCAAGTTTACATTCCGTGTATTACTGATATCTTATGATGTTTCTTTTTCTGTGTGACTTATTTCAGTTAGAATCATCATACCTGAATCCACTCATTGTGCTGCTAAGGGCCTGATGACATAGATTTCATTGCTGAGTGATATTTTTTTGTAAGTAAATACCACATGTTCTTTATCCATTTTTCACTTTCTGTGATGTTGAACTTGTACTGTAAACGAGGTTCTTGTAAACAGAGGCGTCCCAAACTTTGGGGTGGCTGTGTCTTTTTGATTTTAATTTCCCTAAGCTATAGGACCATAAGTGGAAGTGCCCTAGGCTCTGTTGCTTTGTTTTTTAGATGTTTCAGGAAACACCATACACTTCTCCCGAGTGGCTGTTGGCAATTTACATCCCGCCCATCAGCATAACAAGGCTCCCAGTTCTCCATGGCCTGTCCTGCCTTTCTGGATTTTACACTTTTTTCAGATGGCCCTTTTGACCGGGGGGGGGGGGAAGTGAGACTTCATTGTAGTGCAGATTTCCTTTGCAAGCTTGCTTGGTTGGCCAAAAAGGGCGTATGCGTTTTTTCCTGAATATATTCAGGAAAAAACGCATACGCCCTTTTTGGCCAAGTGCATCATTGTGGACGTTCTGCCTCTTTTCCTATGCTTTCAATGCAATTCCAGTCTACCTCCTGAAATCGGTTTCCTGCAATTCTGCCCCACTTTCAAGTCCTCTTGGCAGCCTTACTTCAGTATATTTTTGGACGATAGCTGTCATTTATAACTCTGCAGGTTTGTGAATTACAGTGCCCCTGAGCTCCTTTCTTCAACTCGCTTTCTTGTGACCTGTCCGCAACACCGCAGGATGGCTTCAGGCCCTAATATGGTTCCGGCACGGCACGCTGAGCCTTTGGTTATTTCCTCTTCCTGGTGGGAAATGAGAGTTAAATTTGCCCGTCCAGACACCTCCAGCTAGTCTCTCATTGGTGTTCCCTATTCCTGTTCATCTTCCGCAGAAATTGCAAACTGGGCCAAACAGGAAGTTAAAGGCGCTGACTCTCCAAGTGGGGAGAGTGTTAGTAAAGCGTCTGGAATGTTGCACCCGAGTACCAGGGGAGGAAAACTGAGACATATTTGAACACGTCTCCCGTTCACACGGTTGATCATACTCTGGGTTCCACATGCATGTTTTAGCTGAAGGAAGAATACCTTAAACCTGGAGAGTTGAGACCCGTGGAATGGGTACCATGCAATATGACTTCAAAGGGTCTTCATTTGTTCACCGAACCTCTCCAATCCTATCACTGCTGCGTTTATGCCTCTGTACACATGCTTGATTCTCTTTCGGAGACATAGCAATCCATAGGTTTTAAGATACTTACTAGTCAGGTACATTCTTAGGCGTTTAATATGGGGTGTTGAGTCCATTTCGTTGAGCAAGGAGTAGCTCTTGTCTAGTCCATATTTGGCTTAAGGCACTTTATCTGTGCTCATTTCAATCTCTGGTTTTATGCAGCACCCCAACTCACCTTTCCCCTTAAACAAGCATAAGTTGGTTTTCTAAATTTGAGACCCTGTTCTGTTCTGTAATTCAGTTCCTGTGTAGCCAAGTTTACATTCCGTGTATTACTGATATCTTATGATGTTTCTTTTTCTGTGTGACTTATTTCAGTTAGAATCATCATACCTGAATCCACTCATTGTGCTGCTTAGGGCCTGATGACATAGATTTCATTGCTGAGTGATATTTTTTTGTAAGTAAATACCACATGTTCTTTATCCATTTTTCACTTTCTGCGATGTTGAACTTGTACTGTAAACGAGGTTCTTGTAAACAGAGGCGTCCCAAACTTTGGGGTGGCTGTGTCTTTTTGATTTTAATTTCCCTAAGCTATAGGACCATAAGTGGAAGTGCCATAGGCTCTGTTGCTTTGTTTTTTAGATGTTTCAGGAAACACCATACACTTCTCCCGAGTGTCTGTTGGCAATTTACATCCCGCCCATCAGCATAACAAGGCTCCCAGTTCTCCATGGCCTGTCCTGCCTTTCTGGATTTTACACTTTTTTCAGATGGCCCTTTTGACCGGGGGGAAGTGAGACTTCATTGTAGTGCAGATTTCCTTTGCAAGCTTGCTTGGTTGGCCAAAAAGGGCGTATGCGTTTTTTCCTGAATATATTCAGGAAAAAACGCATACGCCCTTTTTGGCCAAGTGCATCATTGTGGACGTTCTGCCTCTTTTCCTATGCTTTCAATGCAATTCCAGTCTACCTCCTGAAATCGGTTTCCTGCAATTCTGCCCCGCTTTCAAGTCCTCTTGGCAGCCTTACTTCAGTATATTTTTGGACGATAGCTGTCATTTATAACTCTGCAGGTTTGTGAATTACAGTGCCCCTGAGCTCCTGTCTTCAACTCGCTTTCTTGTGACCTGTCCGCAACACCGCAGGATGGCTTCAGGCCCTAATCTGGTTCCGGCACGGCACGCTGAGCCTTTGGTTATTTCCTCTTCCTGGTGGGAAATGAGAGTTAAATTTGCCCGTCCAGACACCTCCAGCTAGTCTCTCATTGGTGTTCCCTATTCCTGTTCATCTTCCGCAGAAATTGCAAACTGGGCTAAACAGGAAGTTAAAGGCGCTGACTCTCCAAGTGGGGAGAGTGTTAGTAAAGCGTCTGGAATGTTGCACCCGAGTACCAGGGGAGGAAAACTGAGACATATTTGAACACGTCTCCCGTTCACATGGTTGATCATACTCTGGGTTCCACATGCATGTTTTAGCTGAAGGAAGAATACCTTAAACCTGGAGAGTTGAGACCCGTGGAATGGGTACCATGCAATATGACTTCAAAGGGTCTTCATTTGCTCACCGAACCTCTCCAATCCTATCACTGCTGCGTTTATGCCCCTGTACACACGCTTGATTCTCTTTTGGAGACATAGCAATCCATAGGTTTTAAGATACTTACTAGTCAGGTACATTCTTAGGCGTTTAATATGGGGTGTTGAGTCCATTTCGTTGAGCACGGAGTAGCTCTTGTCTAGTCCATATTTGGCTTAAGGAACTTTATCTGTGCTCATTTCAATCTCTGGTTTTATGCAGCACCCCAACTCACCTTTCCCCTTAAGCAAGCATAGGTTGGTTTTCTAAATTTGAGACCCTGTTCTGTTTTGGAATTCAGTTCCTGTGTAGCCAAGTTTACATTCCGTGTATTAGTGATATCTTATGATGTTTCTTTTTCTGTGTGACTTATTTCAGTGAGAATCATCGTACCTGAATCCACTCATTATGCTGCTACGGGCCTGATGACATAGATTTCATTGCTGAGTGATACTGCATTGTACGTAAGTACCACAAGTTCTTTATCCATTTTTCACTTTCTGTGATATTGAACTTGTACGGTAAACGAGGTTCTTGTAAACAGAGGCGTCCCAAACTTTGGGGTGGCTGTGTCTTTTTGATTTTAATTTCCCTAAGCTATAGGACCATAAGTGGAAGTGCCCTAGGCTCTGTTGCTTTGTTTTTTAGATGTTTCAGGAAACACCATACACTTCTCCCGAGTGTCTGTTGGCAATTTACATCCCGCCCATCAGCATAACAAGGCTCCCAGTTCTCCATGGCCTGTCCTGCCTTTCTGGATTTTACACTTTTTTCAGATGGCCCTTTTGACCGGGGGGAAGTGAGACTTCATTGTAGTGCAGATTTCCTTTGCAAGCTTGCTTGGTTGGCCAAAAAGGGCGTATGCGTTTTTTCCTGAATATATTCAGGAAAAAACGCATACGTCCTTTTTGGCCAAGTGCATCATTGTGGACGTTCTGCCTCTTTTCCTATGCTTTCAATGCAATTCCAGTCTACCTCCTGAAATCGGTTTCCTGCAATTCTGACCCGCTTTCAAGTCCTCTTGGCAGCCTTACTTCAGTATATTTTTGGACGATAGCTGTCATTTATAACTCTGCAGGTTTGTGAATTACAGTGCCCCTGAGCTCCTTTCTTCAACTCGCTTTCTTGTGACCTGGCCGCAACACCGCAGGATGGCTTCAGGCCCTAATCTGGTTCCGGCACGGCACGCTGAGCCTTTGGTTATTTCCTCTTCCTGGTGGGAAATGAGAGTTAAATTTGCCCGTCCAGACACCTCCAGCTAGTCTCTCATTGGTTCTCACTATTCCTGTTCATCTTCCACAGAAATTGCAAACTGGGCCAAACAGGAGGTTAAAGGGACTGACTCTCCAAGTCGGGAGAGTGTTAGTAAAGCGTCTGGAATGTTGCACCCGAGTACCAGGGTACGAAAACTGAGACATATTTGAACACGTCTCCCGATCACATGGTTGATCATACTCTAGGTTCCACATGCATGTTTTAGCTGAAGGAAGAATACCTTAAACCTGGGTAGTTGAAACCCGTGGAATGGGTACCATGCAATATGACTTCAAAGGGTCTTCATTTGCTCACCGAACCTCTCCAATCCTATCACTGCTGCGTTTATGCCCCTGTACACACGCTTGATTCTCTTTCGGAGACATAGCAATCCATAGGTTTTAAGATACTTACTAGTCAGGTACATTCTTAGGCGTTTAATATGCGGTGTTGAGTCCATTTCGTTGAGCAAGGAGTAGCTCTTGTCTAGTCCATATTTGGCTTAAGGAACTTTATCTGTGCTCATTTCAATCTCTGGTTTTATGCAGCACCCCAACTCACCTTTCCCCTTAAGCAAGCATAAGTTGGTTTTCTAAATTTGAGACCCTGTTCTGTTTTGGAATTCAGTTCCTGTGTAGCCAAGTTTACATTCCGTGTATTAGTGATATCTTATGATGTTTCTTTTTCTGTGTGACTTATTTCAGTGAGAATCATCGTACCTGAATCCACTCATTATGCTGCTACGGGCCTGATGACATAGATTTCATTGCTGAGTGATACTGCATTGTACGTAAGTACCACAAGTTCTTTATCCATTTTTCACTTTCTGTGATATTGAACTTGTACGGTAAACGAGGTTCTTGTAAACAGAGGCGTCCCAAACTTTGGGGTGGCTGTATCTCTTTGATTTTAATTTCCCTAAGCTATAGGACCATAAGTGGAAATGCCCTAGGCTCTGTTGCTTTGTTTTTTAGATGTTTCAGGAAACACCATACACTTCTCCCGAGTGTCTGTTGGCAATTTACATCCTGCCCATCAGCATAACAAGGCTCCCAGTTCTCCATGACCTGTCCTGCCTTTCTGGATTTTACACTTTTTTCAGATGGCCCTTTTGACCGGGGGGAAGAGAGACTTCATTGTAGTGCAGATTTCCTTTGCAAGCTTGCTTGGTTGGCCAAAAAGGGCATAAGCGTTTTTTCCTGAATATATTCAGGAAAAAACGCATATGCCCTTTTTGGCCAAGTGCATCATTGTGGACGTTCTGCCTCTTTTCCTATGCTTTCAATGCAATTCCAGTCTACCTCCTGAAATCGGTTTCCTGCAATTCTGCCCCGCTTTCAAGTCCTCTTGGCAGCCTTACTTCAGTATATTTTTGGACGATAGCTGTCATTTATAACTCTGCAGGTTTGTGAATTACAGTGCCCCTGAGCTCCTGTCTTCAACTCGCTTTCTTGTGACCTGTCCGCAACACCGCAGGATGGCTTCAGGCCCTAATCTGGTTCCGGCACGGCACGCTGAGCCTTTGGTTATTTCCTCTTCCTGGTGGGAAATGAGAGTTAAATTTGCCCGTCCAGACACCTCCAGCTAGTCTCTCATTGGTGTTCCCTATTCCTGTTCATCTTCCGCAGAAATTGCAAACTGGGCTAAACAGGAAGTTAAAGGCGCTGACTCTCCAAGTGGGGAGAGTGTTAGTAAAGCGTCTGGAATGTTGCACCCGAGTACCAGGGGAGGAAAACTGAGACATATTTGAACACGTCTCCCGTTCACATGGTTGATCATACTCTGGGTTCCACATGCATGTTTTAGCTGAAGGAAGAATACCTTAAACCTGGAGAGTTGAGACCCGTGGAATGGGTACCATGCAATATGACTTCAAAGGGTCTTCATTTGCTCACCAAACCTCTCCAATCCTATCACTGCTGCGTTTATGCCCCTGTACACACGCTTGATTCTCTTTTGGAGACATAGCAATCCATAGGTTTTAAGATACTTACTAGTCAGGTACATTCTTAGGCGTTTAATATGGGGTGTTGAGTCCATTTCGTTGAGCAAGGAGTAGCTCTTGTCTAGTCCATATTTGGCTTAAGTAACTTTATCTGTGCTCATTTCAATCTCTGGTTTTATGCAGCACCCCAACTCACCTTTCCCCTTAAGCAAGCATAGGTTGGTTTTCTAAATTTGAGACCCTGTTCTGTTTTGGAATTCAGTTCCTGTGTAGCCAAGTTTACATTCCGTGTATTAGTGATATCTTATGATGTTTCTTTTTCTGTGTGACTTATTTCAGTGAGAATCATCGTACCTGAATCCACTCATTATGCTGCTACGGGCCTGATGACATAGATTTCATTGCTGAGTGATACTGCATTGTACGTAAGTACCACAAGTTCTTTATCCATTTTTCACTTTCTGTGATATTGAACTTGTACGGTAAATGAGGTTCTTGTAAACAGAGGCGTCCCAAACTTTGGGGTGGCTGTGTCTTTTTGATTTTAATTTCCCTAAGCTATAGGACCATAAGTGGAAGTGCCCTAGGCTCTGTTGCTTTGTTTTTTAGATGTTTCAGGAAACACCATACACTTCTCCCGAGTGTCTGTTGGCAATTTACATCCCGCCCATCAGCATAACAAGGCTCCCAGTTCTCCATGGCCTGTCCTGCCTTTCTGGATTTTACACTTTTTTCAGATGGCCCTTTTGACCGGGGGGAAGTGAGACTTCATTGTAGTGCAGATTTCCTTTGCAAGCTTGCTTGGTTGGCCAAAAAGGGCGTATGCGTTTTTTCCTGAATATATTCAGGAAAAAACGCATACGTCCTTTTTGGCCAAGTGCATCATTGTGGACGTTCTGCCTCTTTTCCTATGCTTTCAATGCAATTCCAGTCTACCTCCTGAAATCGGTTTCCTGCAATTCTGACCCGCTTTCAAGTCCTCTTGGCAGCCTTACTTCAGTATATTTTTGGACGATAGCTGTCATTTATAACTCTGCAGGTTTGTGAATTACAGTGCCCCTGAGCTCCTTTCTTCAACTCGCTTTCTTGTGACCTGGCCGCAACACCGCAGGATGGCTTCAGGCCCTAATCTGGTTCCGGCACGGCACGCTGAGCCTTTGGTTATTTCCTCTTCCTGGTGGGAAATGAGAGTTAAATTTGCCCGTCCAGACACCTCCAGCTAGTCTCTCATTGGTTCTCACTATTCCTGTTCATCTTCCACAGAAATTGCAAACTGGGCCAAACAGGAGGTTAAAGGGACTGACTCTCCAAGTCGGGAGAGTGTTAGTAAAGCGTCTGGAATGTTGCACCCGAGTACCAGGGTACGAAAACTGAGACATATTTGAACACGTCTCCCGATCACATGGTTGATCATACTCTAGGTTCCACATGCATGTTTTAGCTGAAGGAAGAATACCTTAAACCTGGGTAGTTGAAACCCGTGGAATGGGTACCATGCAATATGACTTCAAAGGGTCTTCATTTGCTCACCGAACCTCTCCAATCCTATCACTGCTGCGTTTATGCCCCTGTACACACGCTTGATTCTCTTTTGGAGACATAGCAATCCATAGGTTTTAAGATACTTACTAGTCAGGTACATTCTTAGGCGTTTAATATGGGGTGTTGAGTCCATTTCGTTGAGCAAGGAGTAGCTCTTGTCTAGTCCATATTTGGCTTAAGGAATTTTATCTGTGCTCATTTCAATCTCTGGTTTTATGCAGCACCCCAACTCACCTTTCCCCTTAAGCAAGCATAAGTTGGTTTTCTAAATTTGAGACCCTGTTCTGTTTTGGAATTCAGTTCCTGTGTAGCCAAGTTTACATTCCGTGTATTAGTGATATCTTATGATGTTTCTTTTTCTGTGTGACTTATTTCAGTGAGAATCATCATACCTGAATCCACTCATTATGCTGCTACGGGCCTGATGACATAGATTTCATTGCTGAGTGATACTGCATTTTACGTAAGTACCACAAGTTCTTTATCCATTTTTCACTTTCTGTGATATTGAACTTGTACGGTAAACGAGGTTCTTGTAAACAGAGGCGTCCCAAACTTTGGGGTGGCTGTGTCTTTTTGATTTTAATTTCCCTAAGCTATAGGACCATAAGTGGAAGTGCCCTAGGCTCTGTTGCTTTGTTTTTTAGATGTTTCAGGAAACACCATACACTTCTCCCGACTGGCTGTTGGCAATTTACATCCCGCCCATCAGCATAACAAGGCTCCCAGTTCTCCATGGCCTGTCCTGCCTTTCTGGATTTTACACTCTTTTCAGATGGCCCTTTTGACCGGGGGGAAGTGAGACTTCATTGTAGTGCAGATTTCCTTTGCAAGCTTGCTTGGTTGGCCAAAAAGGGCGTATGCGTTCTTTCCTGAATATATTCAGGAAAAAACGCATACGCCCTTTTTGGCCAAGTGCATCATTGTGGACGTTCTGCCTCTTTTCCTATGCTTTCAAAGCAATTCCAGTCTACCTCCTGAAATCGGTTTCCTGCAATTCTGCCCCGCTTTCAAGTCCTCTTGGCAGCCTTACTTCAGTATATTTTTGGACGATAGCTGTCATTTATAACTCTGCAGGTTTGTGAATTACAGTGCCCCTGAGCTCCTTTCTTCAACTCGCTTTCTTCTGAGCTGGCCGCAACACCGCAGGATGGCTTCAGGCCCTAATCTGGTTCCGGCCCGGCACGCTGAGCCTTTGGTTATTTCCTCTTCCTGGTGGGAAATGAGAGTTAAATTTGCCCGTCCAGACACCTCCAGCTAGTCTCTCATTGGTGTTCCCTATTCCTGTTCATCTTCCGCAGAAATTGCAAACTGGGCCAAACAGGAGGTTAAAGGCGCTGACTCTCCAAGTGGGGAGAGTGTTAGTAAAGCGTCTGGAATGTTGCACCCGAGTACCAGGGGAGGAAAACTGAGACATATTTGAACACGTCTCCCGTTCACATGGTTGATCATACTCTGGGTTCCACATGCATGTTTTAGCTGAAGGAAGAATACCTTAAACCTGGAGAGTTGAGACCCGTGGAATGGGTACCATGCAATATGACTTCAAAGGGTCTTCATTTGCTCACCGAACCTCTCCAATCCTATCACTGCTGCGTTTATGCCCCTGTACACACGCTTGATTCTCTTTTGGAGACATAGCATTCCATAAGTTTTAAGATACTTACTAGTCAGGTACATTCTTAGGCGTTTAATATGGGGTGTTGAGTCCATTTCGTTGAGCAAGGAGTAGCTCTTGTCTAGTCCATATTTGGCTTAAGGAACTTTATCTGTGCTCATTTCAATCTCTGGTTTTATGCAGCACCCCAACTCACCTTTCCCCTTAAGCAAGCATAAGTTGGTTTTCTAAATTTGAGACCCTGTTCTGTTTTGGAATTCAGTTCCTGTGTAGCCAAGTTTACATTCCATGTATTAGTGATATCTTATGATGTTTCTTTTTCTGTGTGACTTATTTCAGTGAGAATCATCGTACCTGAATCCACTCATTATGCTGCTACGGGCCTGATGACATAGATTTCATTGCTGAGTGATACTGCATTGTACGTAAGTACCACAAGTTCTTTATCCATTTTTCACTTTCTGTGATATTGAACTTGTACAGTAAACGAGGTTCTTGTAAACAGAGGCGTCCCAAACTTTGGGGTGGCTGTGTCTTTTTGATTTTAATTTCCCTAAGCTATAGGACCATAAGTGGAAGTGCCCTAGGCTCTGTTGCTTTGTTTTTTAGATGTTTCAGGAAACACCATACACTTCTCCCGAGTGTCTGTTGGCAATTTACATCCCGCCCATCAGCATAACAAGGCTCCCAGTTCTCCATGGCCTGTCCTGCCTTTCTGGATTTTACACTTTTTTCAGATGACCCTTTTGACCGGGGGGAAGTGAGACTTCATTGTAGTGCAGATTTCCTTTGCAAGCTTGCTTGGTTGGCCAAAAAGGGCGTATGCGTTTTTTCCTGAATATATTCAGGAAAAAACGCATACGCCCTTTTTGGCCAAGTGCATCATTGTGGACGTTCTGCCTCTTTTCCTATGCTTTCAATGCAATTCCAGTCTACCTCCTGAAATCGGTTTCCTGCAATTCTGCCCCGCTTTCAAGTCCTCTTGGCAGCCTTACTTCAGAATATTTTTGGACGATAGCTGTCATTTATAACTCTGCAGGTTTGTGAATTACAGTGCCCCTGAGCTCCTTTCTTCAACTCGCTTTCTTTTGAGCTGGCCGCAACACCGCAGGATGGCTTCAGGCCCTAATATGGTTCCGGCACGGCACGCTGAGCCTTTGGTTATTTCCTCTTCCTGGTGGGAAATGAGAGTTAAATTTGCCCGTCCAGACAGCTCCTGCTAGTCTCTCATTGGTTCTCACTATTCCTGTTCATCTTCCGCAGAAATTGCAAACTGGGCCAAACAGGAGGTTAAAGGCGCTGACTCTCCAAGTGGGGAGAGTGTTAGTAAAGCGTCTGGAATGTTGCACCCGAGTACCAGGGGAGGAAAACTGAGACATATTTGAACACGTCTCCCGATCACATGGTTGATCATACTCTAGGTTCCACATGCATGTTTTAGCTGAAGGAAGAATACCTTAAACCTGGGTAGTTGAAACCCGTGGAATGGGTACCATGCAATATGACTTCAAAGGGTCTTCATTTGCTCACCGAACCTCTCCAATCCTATCACTGCTGCGTTTATGCCCCTGTACACACGCTTGATTCTCTTTCGGAGACATAGCAATCCATAGGTTTTAAGATACTTACTAGTCAGGTACATTCTTAGGCGTTTAATATGCGGTGTTGAGTCCATTTCGTTGAGCAAGGAGTAGCTCTTGTCTAGTCCATATTTGGCTTAAGGAACTTTATCTGTGCTCATTTCAATCTCTGGTTTTATGCAGCACCCCAACTCACCTTTCCCCTTAAGCAAGCATAAGTTGGTTTTCTAAATTTGAGACCCTGTTCTGTTTTGGAATTCAGTTCCTGTGTAGCCAAGTTTACATTCCGTGTATTAGTGATATCTTATGATGTTTCTTTTTCTGTGTGACTTATTTCAGTGAGAATCATCGTACCTGAATCCACTCATTATGCTGCTACGGGCCTGATGACATAGATTTCATTGCTGAGTGATACTGCATTGTACGTAAGTACCACAAGTTCTTTATCCATTTTTCACTTTCTGTGATATTGAACTTGTACGGTAAACGAGGTTCTTGTAAACAGAGGCGTCCCAAACTTTGGGGTGGCTGTATCTCTTTGATTTTAATTTCCCTAAGCTATAGGACCATAAGTGGAAATGCCCTAGGCTCTGTTGCTTTGTTTTTTAGATGTTTCAGGAAACACCATACACTTCTCCCGAGTGTCTGTTGGCAATTTACATCCTGCCCATCAGCATAACAAGGCTCCCAGTTCTCCATGACCTGTCCTGCCTTTCTGGATTTTACACTTTTTTCAGATGGCCCTTTTGACCGGGGGGAAGAGAGACTTCATTGTAGTGCAGATTTCCTTTGCAAGCTTGCTTGGTTGGCCAAAAAGGGCATAAGCGTTTTTTCCTGAATATATTCAGGAAAAAACGCATATGCCCTTTTTGGCCAAGTGCATCATTGTGGACGTTCTGCCTCTTTTCCTATGCTTTCAATGCGATTCCAGTCTACCTCCTGAAATCGGTTTCCTGCAATTCTGCCCCGCTTTCAAGTCCTCTTGGCAGCCTTACTTCAGTATATTTTTGGACGATAGCTGTCATTTATAACTCTGCAGGTTTGTGAATTACAGTGCCCCTGAGCTCCTGTCTTCAACTCGCTTTCTTGTGACCTGTCCGCAACACCGCAGGATGGCTTCAGGCCCTAATCTGGTTCCGGCACGGCACGCTGAGCCTTTGGTTATTTCCTCTTCCTGGTGGGAAATGAGAGTTAAATTTGCCCGTCCAGACACCTCCAGCTAGTCTCTCATTGGTGTTCCCTATTCCTGTTCATCTTCCGCAGAAATTGCAAACTGGGCTAAACAGGAAGTTAAAGGCGCTGACTCTCCAAGTGGGGAGAGTGTTAGTAAAGCGTCTGGAATGTTGCACCCGAGTACCAGGGGAGGAAAACTGAGACATATTTGAACACGTCTCCCGTTCACATGGTTGATCATACTCTGGGTTCCACATGCATGTTTTAGCTGAAGGAAGAATACCTTAAACCTGGAGAGTTGAGACCCGTGGAATGGGTACCATGCAATATGACTTCAAAGGGTCTTCATTTGCTCACCAAACCTCTCCAATCCTATCACTGCTGCGTTTATGCCCCTGTACACACGCTTGATTCTCTTTTGGAGACATAGCAATCCATAGGTTTTAAGATACTTACTAGTCAGGTACATTCTTAGGCGTTTAATATGGGGTGTTGAGTCCATTTCGTTGAGCAAGGAGTAGCTCTTGTCTAGTCCATATTTGGCTTAAGTAACTTTATCTGTGCTCATTTCAATCTCTGGTTTTATGCAGCACCCCAACTCACCTTTCCCCTTAAGCAAGCATAGGTTGGTTTTCTAAATTTGAGACCCTGTACTGTTTTGGAATTCAGTTCCTGTGTAGCCAAGTTTACATTCCGTGTATTAGTGATATCTTATGATGTTTCTTTTTCTGTGTGACTTATTTCAGTGAGAATCATCGTACCTGAATCCACTCATTATGCTGCTACGGGCCTGATGACATAGATTTCATTGCTGAGTGATACTGCATTGTACGTAAGTACCACAAGTTCTTTATCCATTTTTCACTTTCTGTGATATTGAACTTGTACGGTAAATGAGGTTCTTGTAAACAGAGGCGTCCCAAACTTTGGGGTGGCTGTGTCTTTTTGATTTTAATTTCCCTAAGCTATAGGACCATAAGTGGAAGTGCCCTAGGCTCTGTTGCTTTGTTTTTTAGATGTTTCAGGAAACACCATACACTTCTCCCGAGTGTCTGTTGGCAATTTACATCCCGCCCATCAGCATAACAAGGCTCCCAGTTCTCCATGGCCTGTCCTGCCTTTCTGGATTTTACACTTTTTTCAGATGGCCCTTTTGACCGGGGGGAAGTGAGACTTCATTGTAGTGCAGATTTCCTTTGCAAGCTTGCTTGGTTGGCCAAAAAGGGCGTATGCGTTTTTTCCTGAATATATTCAGGAAAAAACGCATACGTCCTTTTTGGCCAAGTGCATCATTGTGGACGTTCTGCCTCTTTTCCTATGCTTTCAATGCAATTCCAGTCTACCTCCTGAAATCGGTTTCCTGCAATTCTGACCCGCTTTCAAGTCCTCTTGGCAGCCTTACTTCAGTATATTTTTGGACGATAGCTGTCATTTATAACTCTGCAGGTTTGTGAATTACAGTGCCCCTGAGCTCCTTTCTTCAACTCGCTTTCTTGTGACCTGGCCGCAACACCGCAGGATGGCTTCAGGCCCTAATCTGGTTCCGGCACGGCACGCTGAGCCTTTGGTTATTTCCTCTTCCTGGTGGGAAATGAGAGTTAAATTTGCCCGTCCAGACACCTCCAGCTAGTCTCTCATTGGTTCTCACTATTCCTGTTCATCTTCCACAGAAATTGCAAACTGGGCCAAACAGGAGGTTAAAGGGACTGACTCTCCAAGTCGGGAGAGTGTTAGTAAAGCGTCTGGAATGTTGCACCCGAGTACCAGGGTACGAAAACTGAGACATATTTGAACACGTCTCCCGATCACATGGTTGATCATACTCTAGGTTCCACATGCATGTTTTAGCTGAAGGAAGAATACCTTAAACCTGGGTAGTTGAAACCCGTGGAATGGGTACCATGCAATATGACTTCAAAGGGTCTTCATTTGCTCACCGAACCTCTCCAATCCTATCACTGCTGCGTTTATGCCCCTGTACACACGCTTGATTCTCTTTTGGAGACATAGCAATCCATAGGTTTTAAGATACTTACTAGTCAGGTACATTCTTAGGCGTTTAATATGGGGTGTTGAGTCCATTTCGTTGAGCAAGGAGTAGCTCTTGTCTAGTCCATATTTGGCTTAAGGAACTTTATCTGTGCTCATTTCAATCTCTGGTTTTATGCAGCACCCCAACTCACCTTTCCCCTTAAGCAAGCATAAGTTGGTTTTCTAAATTTGAGACCCTGTTCTGTTTTGGAATTCAGTTCCTGTGTAGCCAAGTTTACATTCCGTGTATTAGTGATATCTTATGATGTTTCTTTTTCTGTGTGACTTATTTCAGTGAGAATCATCATACCTGAATCCACTCATTATGCTGCTACGGGCCTGATGACATAGATTTCATTGCTGAGTGATACTGCATTTTACGTAAGTACCACAAGTTCTTTATCCATTTTTCACTTTCTGTGATATTGAACTTGTACGGTAAACGAGGTTCTTGTAAACAGAGGCGTCCCAAACTTTGGGGTGGCTGTGTCTTTTTGATTTTAATTTCCCTAAGCTATAGGACCATAAGTGGAAGTGCCCTAGGCTCTGTTGCTTTGTTTTTTAGATGTTTCAGGAAACACCATACACTTCTCCCGACTGGCTGTTGGCAATTTACATCCCGCCCATCAGCATAACAAGGCTCCCAGTTCTCCATGGCCTGTCCTGCCTTTCTGGATTTTACACTCTTTTCAGATGGCCCTTTTGACCGGGGGGAAGTGAGACTTCATTGTAGTGCAGATTTCCTTTGCAAGCTTGCTTGGTTGGCCAAAAAGGGCGTATGCGTTCTTTCCTGAATATATTCAGGAAAAAACGCATACGCCCTTTTTGGCCAAGTGCATCATTGTGGACGTTCTGCCTCTTTTCCTATGCTTTCAAAGCAATTCCAGTCTACCTCCTGAAATCGGTTTCCTGCAATTCTGCCCCGCTTTCAAGTCCTCTTGGCAGCCTTACTTCAGTATATTTTTGGACGATAGCTGTCATTTATAACTCTGCAGGTTTGTGAATTACAGTGCCCCTGAGCTCCTTTCTTCAACTCGCTTTCTTCTGAGCTGGCCGCAACACCGCAGGATGGCTTCAGGCCCTAATCTGGTTCCGGCCCGGCACGCTGAGCCTTTGGTTATTTCCTCTTCCTGGTGGGAAATGAGAGTTAAATTTGCCCGTCCAGACACCTCCAGCTAGTCTCTCATTGGTGTTCCCTATTCCTGTTCATCTTCCGCAGAAATTGCAAACTGGGCCAAACAGGAGGTTAAAGGCGCTGACTCTCCAAGTGGGGAGAGTGTTAGTAAAGCGTCTGGAATGTTGCACCCGAGTACCAGGGGAGGAAAACTGAGACATATTTGAACACGTCTCCCGTTCACATGGTTGATCATACTCTGGGTTCCACATGCATGTTTTAGCTGAAGGAAGAATACCTTAAACCTGGAGAGTTGAGACCCGTGGAATGGGTACCATGCAATATGACTTCAAAGGGTCTTCATTTGCTCACCGAACCTCTCCAATCCTATCACTGCTGCGTTTATGCCCCTGTACACACGCTTGATTCTCTTTTGGAGACATAGCATTCCATAAGTTTTAAGATACTTACTAGTCAGGTACATTCTTAGGCGTTTAATATGGGGTGTTGAGTCCATTTCGTTGAGCAAGGAGTAGCTCTTGTCTAGTTCATATTTGGCTTAAGGAACTTTATCTGTGCTCATTTCAATCTCTGGTTTTATGCAGCACCCCAACTCACCTTTCCCCTTAAGCAAGCATAAGTTGGTTTTCTAAATTTGAGACCCTGTTCTGTTTTGGAATTCAGTTCCTGTGTAGCCAAGTTTACATTCCATGTATTAGTGATATCTTATGATGTTTCTTTTTCTGTGTGACTTATTTCAGTGAGAATCATCGTACCTGAATCCACTCATTATGCTGCTACGGGCCTGATGACATAGATTTCATTGCTGAGTGATACTGCATTGTACGTAAGTACCACAAGTTCTTTATCCATTTTTCACTTTCTGTGATATTGAACTTGTACAGTAAACGAGGTTCTTGTAAACAGAGGCGTCCCAAACTTTGGGGTGGCTGTGTCTTTTTGATTTTAATTTCCCTAAGCTATAGGACCATAAGTGGAAGTGCCCTAGGCTCTGTTGCTTTGTTTTTTAGATGTTTCAGGAAACACCATACACTTCTCCCGAGTGTCTGTTGGCAATTTACATCCCGCCCATCAGCATAACAAGGCTCCCAGTTCTCCATGGCCTGTCCTGCCTTTCTGGATTTTACACTTTTTTCAGATGACCCTTTTGACCGGGGGGAAGTGAGACTTCATTGTAGTGCAGATTTCCTTTGCAAGCTTGCTTGGTTGGCCAAAAAGGGCGTATGCGTTTTTTCCTGAATATATTCAGGAAAAAACGCATACGCCCTTTTTGGCCAAGTGCATCATTGTGGACGTTCTGCCTCTTTTCCTATGCTTTCAATGCAATTCCAGTCTACCTCCTGAAATCGGTTTCCTGCAATTCTGCCCCGCTTTCAAGTCCTCTTGGCAGCCTTACTTCAGTATATTTTTGGACGATAGCTGTCATTTATAACTCTGCAGGTTTGTGAATTACAGTGCCCCTGAGCTCCTTTCTTCAACTCGCTTTCTTTTGAGCTGGCCGCAACACCGCAGGATGGCTTCAGGCCCTAATATGGTTCCGGCACGGCACGCTGAGCCTTTGGTTATTTCCTCTTCCTGGTGGGAAATGAGAGTTAAATTTGCCCGTCCAGACACCTCCTGCTAGTCTCTCATTGGTTCTCACTATTCCTGTTCATCTTCCGCAGAAATTGCAAACTGGGCCAAACAGGAGGTTAAAGGCGCTGACTCTCCAAGTGGGGAGAGTGTTAGTAAAGCGTCTGGAATGTTGCACCCGAGTATCAGGGGAGGAAAACTGAGACATATTTGAACACGTCTCCCGTTCACATGGTTGATCATACTCTGGGTTCCACATGCATGTTTTAGCTGAAGGAAGAATACCTTAAACCTGGAGAGTTGAGACCCGTGGAATGGGTACCATGCAATATGACTTCAAAGGGTCTTCATTTGCTCACCGAACCTCTCCAATCCTATCACTGCTGCGTTTATGCCCCTGTACACACGCTTGATTCTCTTTTGGAGACATAGCAATCCATAGGTTTTAAGATACTTACTAGTCAGGTACATTCTTAGGCGTTTAATATGGGGTGTTGAGTCCATTTCGTTGACCAAGGAGTAGCTCTTGTCTAGTCCATATTTGGCTTAAGGAACTTTATCTGTGCTCATTTCAATCTCTGGTTTTATGCAGCACCCCAACTCACCTTTCCCCTTAAGCAAGCATAAGTTGGTTTTCTAAATTTGAGACCCTGTTCTGTTTTGGAATTCAGTTCCTGTGTAGCCAAGTTTACATTCCGTGTATTAGTGATATCTTATGATGTTTCTTTTTCTGTGTGACTTATTTCAGTGAGAATCATCGTACCTGAATCCACTCATTATGCTGCTACGGGCCTGATGACATAGATTTCACTGCTGAGTGATACTGCATTGTACGTAAGTACCACAAGTTCTTTATCCATTTTTCACTTTCTGTGATATTGAACTTGTACGGTAAACGAGGTTCTTGTAAACAGAGGCGTCCCAAACTTTGGGGTGGCTGTGTCTTTTTGATTTTAATTTCCCTAAGCTATAGGACCATAAGTGGAAGTGCCCTAGGCTCTGTTGCTTTGTTTTTTAGATGTTTCAGGAAACACCATACACTTCTCCCGAGTGGCTGTTGGCAATTTACATCCCGCCCATCAGCATAACAAGGCTCCCAGTTCTCCATGGCCTGTCCTGCCTTTCTGGATTTTACACTTTTTTCAGATGGCCCTTTTGACCGGGGGGAAGTGAGACTTCATTGTAGTGCAGATTTCATATGCAAGCTTGCTTGGTTGGCCAAAAAGGGCGTATGCGTTTTTTCCTGAATATATTCAGGAAAAAACGCATACGCCCTTTTTGGCCAAGTGCATCATTGTGGACGTTCTGCCTCTTTTCCTATGCTTTCAATGCAATTCCAGTCTACCTCCTGAAATCGGTTTCCTGCAATTCTGCCCTGCTTTCAAGTCCTCTTGGCAGCCTTACTTCAGTATATTTTTGGACGATAGCTGTCATTTATAACTCTGCAGGTTTGTGAATTACAGTGCCCCTGAGCTCCTTTCTTCAACTCGCTTTCTTGTGACCTGTCTGCAACACCGCAGGATGGCTTCAGGCCCTAATCTGATTCCTTCACGGCACTCTGAGCCTTTGGTTAATTCCTCTTCCTGGTGGGAAATGAGAGTTAAATTTGCCCGTCCAGACACCTCCAGCTAGTCTCTCATTGGTTCTCGCTATTCCTGTTCATCTTCCGCAGAAATTGCAAACTGGGCCAAACAGGAGGTTAAAGGGACTGACTCTCCAAGTGGGGAGAGTGTTAGTAAAGTATCTGGAATGTTGCACCCGAGTACCAGGGGAGGAAAACTGAGACATATTTGAACACGTCTCCCGTTCACATGGTTGATCATACTCTGGGTTCCACATGCATGTTTTAGCTGAAGGAAGAATACCTTAAACCTGGAGAGTTGAGACCGTGGAATGGGTACCATGCAATATGACTTCAAAGGGTCTTCATTTGTTCACCGAAACTCTCCAATCCTATCACTGCTGCGTTTATGCGCCTGTACACATGCTTGATTCTCTTTCGGAGACATAGCAATCCATAGGTTTTAAGATACTTACTAGTCAGGTACATTCTTAGGTGTTTAATATGCGGTGTTCAGTCCATTTCGTTGAGCAAGGAGTAGCTCTTGTCTATTCCATATTTGGCTTAAGGAACTTTATCTGTGCTCATTTCAATCTCTGGTTTTATGCAGCACCCCAACTCACCTTTCCCCTTAAGCAAGCATAAGTTGGTTTTCTAAATTTGAGACCCTGTTCTGTTCTGTAATTCAGTTCCTGTGTAGCCAAGTTTACATTCCGTGTATTACTGATATCTTATGATGTTTCTTTTTCTGTGTGACTTATTTCAGTTAGAATCATCATACCTGAATCCACTCATTGTGCTGCTAAGGGCCTGATGACATAGATTTCATTGCTGAGTGATATTGCTTTGTAAGTAAATACCACAACTTCTTTATCCATTTTTCACTTTCTGCGATGTTGAACTTGTACTGTAAACGAGGTTCTTGTAAACAGAGGCGTCCCAAACTTTGGGGTGGCTGTGTCTTTTTGATTTTAATTTCCCTAAGCTATAGGACCATAAGTGGAAGTGCCCTAGGCTCTGTTGCTTTGTTTTTTAGATGTTTCAGGAAACACCATACACTTCTCCCGAGTGTCTGTTGGCAATTTACATCCCGCCCATCAGCATAACAAGGCTCCCAGTTCTCCATGGCCTGTCCTGCCTTTCTGGATTTTACACTTTTTTCAGATGGCCCTTTTGACCGGGGGGAAGTGAGACTTCATTGTAGTGCAGATTTCCTTTGCAAGCTTGCTTGGTTGGCCAAAAAGGGCGTATGCGTTTTTTCCTGAATATATTCAGGAAAAAACGCATACGCCCTTTTTGGCCAAGTGCATCATTGTGGACGTTCTGCCTCTTTTCCTATGCTTTCAATGCAATTCCAGTCTACCTCCTGAAATCGGGTTCCTGCAATTCTGACCCGCTTTCAAGTCCTCTTGGCAGCCTTACTTCAGTATATTTTTGGACGATAGCTGTCATTTATAACTCTGCAGGTTTGTGAATTACAGTGCCCCTGAGCTCCTTTCTTCAACTCGCTTTCTTGTGACCTGGCCGCAACACCGCAGGATGGCTTCAGGCCCTAATCTGGTTCCGGCACGGCACGCTGAGCCTTTGGTTATTTCCTCTTCCTGGTGGGAAATGAGAGTTAAATTTGCCCGTCCAGACACCTCCAGCTAGTCTCTCATTGGTTCTCGCTATTCCTGTTCATCTTCCACAGAAATTGCAAACTGGGCCAAACAGGAGGTTAAAGGGACTGACTCTCCAAGTCGGGAGAGTGTTAGTAAAGCGTCTGGAATGTTGCACCCGAGTACCAGGGTACGAAAACTGAGACATATTTGAACACGTCTCCCGATCACATGGTTGATCATACTCTAGGTTCCACATGCATGTTTTAGCTGAAGGAAGAATACCTTAAACCTGGGTAGTTGAAACCCGTGGAATGGGTACCATGCAATATGACTTCAAAGGGTCTTCATTTGCTCACCGAACCTCTCCAATCCTATCACTGCTGCGTTTATGCCCCTGTACACACGCTTGATTCTCTTTTGGAGACATAGCAATCCATAGGTTTTAAGATACTTACTAGTCAGGTACATTTTTAGGCGTTTAATATGGGGTGTTGAGTCCATTTCGTTGAGCAAGGAGTAGCTCTTGTCTAGTCCATATTTGGCTTAAGGAACTTTATCTGTGCTCATTTCAATCTCTGGTTTTATGCAGCACCCCAACTCACCTTTCCCCTTAAGCAAGCATAAGTTGGTTTTCTAAATTTGAGACCCTGTTCTGTTTTGGAATTCAGTTCCTGTGTAGCCAAGTTTACATTCCGTGTATTAGTGATATCTTATGATGTTTCTTTTTCTGTGTGACTTATTTCAGTGAGAATCATCGTACCTGAATCCACTCATTATGCTGCTACGGGCCTGATGACATAGATTTCATTGCTGAGTGATACTGCATTGTACGTAAGTACCACAAGTTCTTTATCCATTTTTCACTTTCTGTGATATTGAACTTGTACGGTAAACGAGGTTCTTGTAAACAGAGGCGTCCCAAACTTTGGGGTGGCTGTGTCTTTTTGATTTTAATTTCCCTAAGCTATAGGACCATAAGTGGAAGTGCCCTAGGCTCTGTTGCTTTGTTGTATAGATGTTTCAGGAAAAACCATACACTTCTCCTGAGTGGCTGTTGGCAATTTACATCCCGCCCATCAGCATAACAAGGCTCCCAGTTCTCCATGGCCTGTCCTGCCTTTCTGGATTTTACACTTTTTTCAGATGGCCCTTTTGACCGGGGGGAAGTGAGACTTCATTGTAGTGCAGATTTCCTTTGCAAGCTTGCTTGGTTGGCCAAAAAGGGCGTATGCGTTTTTTCCTGAATATATTCAGGAAAAAACGCATACGCCCTTTTTGGCCAAGTGCATCATTGTGGACGTTCTGCCTCTTTTCCTATGCTTTCAATGCAATTCCAGTCTACCTCCTGAAATCGGTTTCCTGCAATTCTGCCCCGCTTTCAAGTCCTCTTGGCAGCCTTACTTCAGTATATTTTTGGACGATAGCTGTCATTTATAACTCTGCAGGTTTGTGAATTACAGTGCCTCTGAGCTCCTTTCTTCAACTCGCTTTCTTGTGACCTGGCCGCAACACCGCAGGATGGCTTCAGGCCCTAATCTGGTTCCGGCACGGCACGCTGAGCCTTTGGTTATTTCCTCTTCCTGGTGGGAAATGAGAGTTAAATTTGCCCGTCCAGACACCTCCAGCTAGTCTCTCATTGGTTCTCGCTATTCCTGTTCATCTTCCGCAGAAATTGCAAACTGGGACAAACAGGAGATTAAAGGGACGGACTCTCCAAGTGGGGAGAGTGTTAGTATAGCGTCTGGAATGTTGCACCCGAGTACCAGGGGAGGAAAACTGAGACATATTTGAACACGTCTCCCGTTCACATGGTTGATCATACTCTGGGTTCCACATGCATGTTTTAGCTGAAGGAAGAATACCTTAAACCTGGAGAGTTGAAACCCGTGGAATGGGTACCATGCAATATGACTTCAAAGGGTCTTCATTTGTTCACCGAACCTCTCCAATCCTATCACTGCTGCGTTTATGCACCTGTACACATGCTTGATTCTCTTTCGGAGACATAGCAATCCATAGGTTTTAAGATACTTACTAGTCAGGTACATTCTTAGGCGTTTAATATGCGGTGTTGAGTCCATTTCGTTGAGCAAGGAGTAGCTCTTGTCTATTCCATATTTGGCTTAAGGAACTTTATCTGTGCTCATTTCAATCTCTGGTTTTATGCAGCACCCCAACTCACCTTTCCCCTTAAGCAAGCATAAGTTGGTTTTCTAAATTTGAGACCCTGTTCTGTTCTGTAATTCAGTTCCTGTGTAGCCAAGTTTACATTCCGTGTATTACTGATATCTTATGATGTTTCTTTTTCTGTGTGACTTATTTCAGTTAGAATCATCATACCTGAATCCACTCATTGTGCTGCTAAGGGCCTGATGACATAGATTTCATTGCTGAGTGATATTGCTTTGTAAGTAAATACCACAACTTCTTTATCCATTTTTCACTTTCTGCGATGTTGAACTTGTACTGTAAACGAGGTTCTTGTAAACAGAGGCGTCCCAAACTTTGGGGTGGCTGTGTCTTTTTGATTTTAATTTCCCTAAGCTATAGGACCATAAGTGGAAGTGCCCTAGGCTCTGTTGCTTTGTTTTTTAGATGTTTCAGGAAACACCATACACTTCTCCCGAGTGGCTGTTGGCAATTTACATCCCGCCCATCAGCATAACAAGGCTCCCAGTTCTCCATGGCCTGTCCTGCCTTTCTGGATTTTACACTTTTTTCAGATGGCCCTTTTGACCGGGGGGAAGTGAGACTTCATTGTAGTGCAGATTTCCTTTGCAAGCTTGCTTGGTTGGCCAAAAAGGGCGTATGCGTTTTTTCCTGAATATATTCAGGAAAAAACGCATACGCCCTTTTTGGCCAAGTGCATCATTGTGGACGTTCTGCCTCTTTTCCTATGCTTTCAATGCAATTCCAGTCTACCTCCTGAAATCGGGTTCCTGCAATTCTGACCCGCTTTCAAGTCCTCTTGGCAGCCTTACTTCAGTATATTTTTGGACGATAGCTGTCATTTATAACTCTGCAGGTTTGTGAATTACAGTGCCCCTGAGCTCCTTTCTTCAACTCGCTTTCTTGTGACCTGGCCGCAACACCGCAGGATGGCTTCAGGCCCTAATCTGGTTCCGGCACGGCACGCTGAGCCTTTGGTTATTTCCTCTTCCTGGTGGGAAATGAGAGTTAAATTTGCCCGTCCAGACACCTCCAGCTAGTCTCTCATTGGTTCTCGCTATTCCTGTTCATCTTCCACAGAAATTGCAAACTGGGCCAAACAGGAGGTTAAAGGGACTGACTCTCCAAGTCGGGAGAGTGTTAGTAAAGCGTCTGGAATGTTGCACCCGAGTACCAGGGTACGAAAACTGAGACATATTTGAACACGTCTCCCGATCACATGGTTGATCATACTCTAGGTTCCACATGCATGTTTTAGCTGAAGTAAGAATACCTTAAACCTGGGTAGTTGAAACCCGTGGAATGGGTACCATGCAATATGACTTCAAAGGGTCTTCATTTGCTCACCGAACCTCTCCAATCCTATCACTGCTGCGTTTATGCCCCTGTACACACGCTTGATTCTCTTTCGGAGACATAGCAATCCATAGGTTTTAAGATACTTAAGAGTCAGGTACATTTTTAGGCGTTTAATATGGGGTGTTGAGTCCATTTCGTTGAGCAAGGAGTAGCTCTTGTCTAGTCCATATTTGGCTTAAGGAACTTTATCTGTGCTCATTTCAATCTCTGGTTTTATGCAGCACCCCAACTCACCTTTCCCCTTAAGCAAGCATAAGTTGGTTTTCTAAATTTGAGACCCTGTTCTGTTTTGGAATTCAGTTCCTGTGTAGCCAAGTTTACATTCCGTGTATTAGTGATATCTTATGATGTTTCTTTTTCTGTGTGACTTATTTCAGTGAGAATCATCGTACCTGAATCCACTCATTATGCTGCTACGGGCCTGATGACATAGATTTCATTGCTGAGTGATACTGCATTGTACGTAAGTACCACAAGTTCTTTATCCATTTTTCACTTTCTGTGATATTGAACTTGTACGGTAAACGAGGTTCTTGTAAACAGAGGCGTCCCAAACTTTGGGGTGGCTGTGTCTTTTTGATTTTAATTTCCCTAAGCTATAGGACCATAAGTGGAAGTGCCCTAGGCTCTGTTGCTTTGTTGTATAGATGTTTCAGGAAAAACCATACACTTCTCCTGAGTGGCTGTTGGCAATTTACATCCCGCCCATCAGCATAACAAGGCTCCCAGTTCTCCATGGCCTGTCCTGCCTTTCTGGATTTTACACTTTTTTCAGATGGCCCTTTTGACCGGGGGGAAGTGAGACTTCATTGTAGTGCAGATTTCCTTTGCAAGCTTGCTTGGTTGGCCAAAAAGGGCATATGCGTTTTTTCCTGAATATATTCAGGAAAAAACGCATACGCCCTTTTTGGCCAAGTGCATCATTGTGGACGTTCTGCCTCTTTTCCTATGCTTTCAATGCAATTCCAGTCTACCTCCTGAAATCGGTTTCCTGCAATTCTGCCCC
The DNA here is from genome assembly GCF_963455315.2 of Globicephala melas. Classification (NCBI taxonomy): domain Eukaryota; kingdom Metazoa; phylum Chordata; class Mammalia; order Artiodactyla; family Delphinidae; genus Globicephala; species Globicephala melas. The sequence continues at coordinate 264,906 of NW_027207374.1, forward strand.
GCTTTCAAGTCCTCTTGGCAGCCTTACTTCAGTATATTTTTGGACGATAGCTGTCATTTATAACTCTGCAGGTTTGTGAATTACAGTGCCTCTGAGCTCCTTTCTTCAACTCGCTTTCTTGTGACCTGGCCGCAACACCGCAGGATGGCTTCAGGCCCTAATCTGGTTCCGGCACGGCACGCTGAGCCTTTGGTTATTTCCTCTTCCTGGTGGGAAATGAGAGTTAAATTTGCCCGTCCAGACACCTCCAGCTAGTCTCTCATTGGTTCTCGCTATTCCTGTTCATCTTCCGCAGAAATTGCAAACTGGGACAAACAGGAGATTAAAGGGACGGACTCTCCAAGTGGGGAGAGTGTTAGTATAGCGTCTGGAATGTTGCACCCGAGTACCAGGGGAGGAAAACTGAGACATATTTGAACACGTCTCCCGTTCACATGGTTGATCATACTCTGGGTTCCACATGCATGTTTTAGCTGAAGGAAGAATACCTTAAACCTGGAGAGTTGAAACCCGTGGAATGGGTACCATGCAATATGACTTCAAAGGGTCTTCATTTGTTCACCGAACCTCTCCAATCCTATCACTGCTGCGTTTATGCGCCTGTACACATTCTTGATTCTCTTTCGGAGACATAGCAATCCATAGGTTTTAAGATACTTACTAGTCAGGTACATTCTTAGGCGTTTAATATGCGGTGTTGAGTCCATTTCGTTGAGCAAGGAGTAGCTCTTGTCTATTCCATATTTGGCTTAAGGAACTTTATCTGTGCTCATTTCAATCTCTGGTTTTATGCAGCACCCCAACTCACCTTTCCCCTTAAGCAAGCATAAGTTGGTTTTCTAAATTTGAGACCCTGTTCTGTTCTGTAATTCAGTTCCTGTGTAGCCAAGTTTACATTCCGTGTATTACTGATATCTTATGATGTTTCTTTTTCTGTGTGACTTATTTCAGTTAGAATCATCATACCTGAATCCACTCATTGTGGTGCTAAGGGCCTGATGACATAGATTTCATTGCTGAGTGATATTGCTTTGTAAGTAAATACCACAACTTCTTTATCCATTTTTCACTTTCTGCGATGTTGAACTTGTACTGTAAACGAGGTTCTTGTAAACAGAGGCGTCCCAAACTTTGGGGTGGCTGTGTCTTTTTGATTTTAATTTCCCTAAGCTATAGGACCATAAGTGGAAGTGCCCTAGGCTCTGTTGCTTTGTTTTTTAGATGTTTCAGGAAACACCATACACTTCTCCCGAGTGTCTGTTGGCAATTTACATCCCGCCCATCAGCATAACAAGGCTCCCAGTTCTCCATGGCCTGTCCTGCCTTTCTGGATTTTACACTTTTTTCAGATGGCCCTTTTGACCGGGGGGAAGTGAGACTTCATTGTAGTGCAGATTTCCTTTGCAAGCTTGCTTGGTTGGCCAAAAAGGGCGTATGCGTTTTTTCCTGAATATATTCAGGAAAAAACGCATACGCCCTTTTTGGCCAAGTGCATCATTGTGGACGTTCTGCCTCTTTTCCTATGCTTTCAATGCAATTCCAGTCTACCTCCTGAAATCGGGTTCCTGCAATTCTGACCCGCTTTCAAGTCCTCTTGGCAGCCTTACTTCAGTATATTTTTGGACGATAGCTGTCATTTATAACTCTGCAGGTTTGTGAATTACAGTGCCCCTGAGCTCCTTTCTTCAACTCGCTTTCTTGTGACCTGGCCGCAACACCGCAGGATGGCTTCAGGCCCTAATCTGGTTCCGGCACGGCACGCTGAGCCTTTGGTTATTTCCTCTTCCTGGTGGGAAATGAGAGTTAAATTTGCCCGTCCAGACACCTCCAGCTAGTCTCTCATTGGTTCTCGCTATTCCTGTTCATCTTCCACAGAAATTGCAAACTGGGCCAAACAGGAGGTTAAAGGGACTGACTCTCCAAGTCGGGAGAGTGTTAGTAAAGCGTCTGGAATGTTGCACCCGAGTACCAGGGTACGAAAACTGAGACATATTTGAACACGTCTCCCGATCACATGGTTGATCATACTCTAGGTTCCACATGCATGTTTTAGCTGAAGGAAGAATACCTTAAACCTGGGTAGTTGAAACCCGTGGAATGGGTACCATGCAATATGACTTCAAAGGGTCTTCATTTGCTCACCGAACCTCTCCAATCCTATCACTGCTGCGTTTATGCCCCTGTACACACGCTTGATTCTCTTTTGGAGACATAGCAATCCATAGGTTTTAAGATACTTACTAGTCAGGTACATTTTTAGGCGTTTAATATGGGGTGTTGAGTCCATTTCGTTGAGCAAGGAGTAGCTCTTGTCTAGTCAATATTTGGCTTAAGGAACTTTATCTGTGCTCATTTCAATCTCTGGTTTTATGCAGCACCCCAACTCACCTTTCCCCTTAAGCAAGCATAAGTTGGTTTTCTAAATTTGAGACCCTGTTCTGTTTTGGAATTCAGTTCCTGTGTAGCCAAGTTTACATTCCGTGTATTAGTGATATCTTATGATGTTTCTTTTTCTGTGTGACTTATTTCAGTGAGAATCATCGTACCTGAATCCACTCATTATGCTGCTACGGGCCTGATGACATAGATTTCATTTCTGAGTGATACTGCATTGTACGTAAGTACCACAAGTTCTTTATCCATTTTTCACTTTCTGTGATATTGAACTTGTACGGTAAACGAGGTTCTTGTAAACAGAGGCGTCCCAAACTTTGGGGTGGCTGTGTCTTTTTGATTTTAATTTCCCTAAGCTATAGGACCATAAGTGGAAATGCCCTAGGCTCTGTTGCTTTGTTTTTTAGATGTTTCAGGAAACACCATACACTTCTCCCGAGTGTCTGTTGGCAATTTACATCCCGCCCATCAGCATAACAAGGCTCCCAGTTCTCCATGACCTGTCCTGCCTTTCTGGATTTTACACTTTTTTCAGATGGCCCTTTTGACCGGGGGGAAGTGAGACTTCATTGTAGTGCAGATTTCCTTTGCAAGCTTGCTTGGTTGGCCAAAAAGGGTGTATGCGTTTTTTCCTGAATATATTCAGGAAAAAACGCATATGCCCTTTTTGGCCAAGTGCATCATTGTGGACGTTCTGCCTCTTTTCCTATGCTTTCAATGCAATTCCAGTCTACCTCCTGAAATCGGTTTCCTGCAATTCTGCCCCGCTTTCAAGTCCTCTTGGCAGCCTTACTTCAGTATATTTTTGGACGATAGCTGTCATTTATAACTCTGCAGGTTTGTGAATTACAGTGCCCCTGAGCTCCTTTCTTCAACTCGCTTTCTTTTGAGCTGGCCGCAACACCGCAGGATGGCTTCAGGCCCTAATCTGGTTCCGGCACGGCACGCTGAGCCTTTGGTTAATTCCTCTTCCTGGTGGGAAATGAGAGTTAAATTTGCCCGTCCAGACACCTCCAGCTAGTCTCTCATTGGTTCTCGCTATTCCTGTTCATCTTCCGCAGAAATTGCAAACTGGGCCATACAGGAGATTAAAGGGACGGACTCTCCAAGTGGGGAGAGTGTTAGTAAAGCGTCTGGAATGTTGCACCCGAGTACCAGGGTACAAAAACTGAGACATATTTGAACACGTCTCCCGTTCACATGGTTGATCATACTCTAGGTTCCACATGCATGTTTTAGCTGAAGGAAGAATACCTTAAACCTGGGTAGTTGAAACCCGTGGAATGGGTACCATGCAATATGACTTCAAAGGGTCTTCATTTGCTCACCGAACCTCTCCAATCCTATCACTGCTGCGTTTATGCCCCTGTACACATGCTTGATTCTCTTTTGGAGACATAGCAATCCATAGGTTTTAAGATACTTACTAGTCAGGTACATTCTTAGGCGTTTAATATGCGGTGTTGAGTCCATTTCGTTGAGCAAGGAGTAGCTCTTGTCTAGTCCATATTTGGCTTAAGGAACTTTATCTGTGCTCATTTCAATCTCTGGTTTTATGCAGCACCCCAACTCACCTTTCCCCTTAAGCAAGCATAAGTTGGTTTTCTAAATTTGAGACCCTGTTCTGTTTTGGAATTCAGTTCCTGTGTAGCCAAGTTTACATTCCGTGTATTAGTGATATCTTATGATGTTTCTTTTTCTGTGTGACTTATTTCAGTGAGAATCATCGTACCTGAATCCACTCATTATGCTGCTACGGGCCTGATGACATAGATTTCATTGCTGAGTGATACTGCATTGTACGTAAGTACCACAAGTTCTTTATCCATTTTTCACTTTCTGCGATGTTGAACTTGTACTGTAAACGAGGTTCTTGTAAACAGAGGCGTCCCAAACTTTGGGGTGGCTGTGTCTTTTTGATTTTAATTTCCCTAAGCTATAGGACCATAAGTGGAAGTGCCCTAGGCTCTGTTGCTTTGTTTTTTAGATGTTTCAGGAAACACCATACACTTCTCCCGAGTGGCTGTTGGCAATTTACATCCCGCCCATCAGCATAACAAGGCTCCCAGTTCTCCATGGCCTGTCCTGCCTTTCTGGATTTTACAGTTTTTTCAGATGGCCCTTTTGACTGGGGGGAAGTGAGACTTCATTGTAGTGCAGATTTCCTTTGCAAGCTTGCTTGGTTGGCCAAAAAGGGCGTATGCGTTTTTTCCTGAATATATTCAGGAAAAAACGCATACGCCCTTTTTGGCCAAGTGCATCATTGTGGACGTTCTGCCTCTTTTCCTATGCTTTCAATGCAATTCCAGTCTACCTCCTGAAATCGGGTTCCTGCAATTCTGACCCGCTTTCAAGTCCTCTTGGCAGCCTTACTTCAGTATATTTTTGGACGATAGCTGTCATTTATAACTCTGCAGGTTTGTGAATTACAGTGCCCCTGAGCTCCTTTCTTCAACTCGCTTTCTTGTGACCTGGCCGCAACACCGCAGGATGGCTTCAGGCCCTAATCTGGTTCCGGCACGGCACGCTGAGCCTTTGGTTATTTCCTCTTCCTGGTGGGAAATGAGAGTTAAATTTGCCCGTCCAGACACCTCCAGCTAGTCTCTCATTGGTTCTCGCTATTCCTGTTCATCTTCCACAGAAATTGCAAACTGGGCCAAACAGGAGGTTAAAGGGACTGACTCTCCAAGTCGGGAGAGTGTTAGTAAAGCGTCTGGAATGTTGCACCCGAGTACCAGGGTACGAAAACTGAGACATATTTGAACACGTCTCCCGATCACATGGTTGATCATACTCTAGGTTCCACATGCATGTTTTAGCTGAAGGAAGAATACCTTAAACCTGGGTAGTTGAAACCCGTGGAATGGGTACCATGCAATATGACTTCAAAGGGTCTTCATTTGCTCACCGAACCTCTCCAATCCTATCACTGCTGCGTTTATGCCCCTGTACACACGCTTGATTCTCTTTTGGAGACATAGCAATCCATAGGTTTTAAGATACTTACTAGTCAGGTACATTTTTAGGCGTTTAATATGGGGTGTTGAGTCCATTTCGTTGAGCAAGGAGTAGCTCTTGTCTAGTCCATATTTGGCTTAAGGAACTTTATCTGTGCTCATTTCAATCTCTGGTTTTATGCAGCACCCCAACTCACCTTTCCCCTTAAGCAAGCATAAGTTGGTTTTCTAAATTTGAGACCCTGTTCTGTTTTGGAATTCAGTTCCTGTGTAGCCAAGTTTACATTCCGTGTATTAGTGATATCTTATGATGTTTCTTTTTCTGTGTGACTTATTTCAGTGAGAATCATCGTACCTGAATCCACTCATTATGCTGCTACGGGCCTGATGACATAGATTTCATTTCTGAGTGATACTGCATTGTACGTAAGTACCACAAGTTCTTTATCCATTTTTCACTTTCTGTGATATTGAACTTGTACGGTAAACGAGGTTCTTGTAAACAGAGGCGTCCCAAACTTTGGGGTGGCTGTGTCTTTTTGATTTTAATTTCCCTAAGCTATAGGACCATAAGTGGAAATGCCCTAGGCTCTGTTGCTTTGTTTTTTAGATGTTTCAGGAAACACCATACACTTCTCCCGAGTGTCTGTTGGCAATTTACATCCCGCCCATCAGCATAACAAGGCTCCCAGTTCTCCATGACCTGTCCTGCCTTTCTGGATTTTACACTTTTTTCAGATGGCCCTTTTGACCGGGGGGAAGTGAGACTTCATTGTAGTGCAGATTTCCTTTGCAAGCTTGCTTGGTTGGCCAAAAAGGGTGTATGCGTTTTTTCCTGAATATATTCAGGAAAAAACGCATATGCCCTTTTTGGCCAAGTGCATCATTGTGGACGTTCTGCCTCTTTTCCTATGCTTTCAATGCAATTCCAGTCTACCTCCTGAAATCGGTTTCCTGCAATTCTGCCCCGCTTTCAAGTCCTCTTGGCAGCCTTACTTCAGTATATTTTTGGACGATAGCTGTCATTTATAACTCTGCAGGTTTGTGAATTACAGTGCCCCTGAGCTCCTTTCTTCAACTCGCTTTCTTTTGAGCTGGCCGCAACACCGCAGGATGGCTTCAGGCCCTAATCTGGTTCCGGCACGGCACGCTGAGCCTTTGGTTAATTCCTCTTCCTGGTGGGAAATGAGAGTTAAATTTGCCCGTCCATACACCTCCAGCTAGTCTCTCATTGGTTCTCGCTATTCCTGTTCATCTTCCGCAGAAATTGCAAACTGGGCCATACAGGAGATTAAAGGGACGGACTCTCCAAGTGGGGAGAGTGTTAGTAAAGCGTCTGGAATGTTGCACCCGAGTACCAGGGTACAAAAACTGAGACATATTTGAACACGTCTCCCGTTCACATGGTTGATCATACTCTAGGTTCCACATGCATGTTTTAGCTGAAGGAAGAATACCTTAAACCTGGGTAGTTGAAACCCGTGGAATGGGTACCATGCAATATGACTTCAAAGGGTCTTCATTTGCTCACCGAACCTCTCCAATCCTATCACTGCTGCGTTTATGCCCCTGTACACATGCTTGATTCTCTTTTGGAGACATAGCAATCCATAGGTTTTAAGATACTTACTAGTCAGGTACATTCTTAGGCGTTTAATATGCGGTGTTGAGTCCATTTCGTTGAGCAAGGAGTAGCTCTTGTCTAGTCCATATTTGGCTTAAGGAACTTTATCTGTGCTCATTTCAATCTCTGGTTTTATGCAGCACCCCAACTCACCTTTCCCCTTAAGCAAGCATAAGTTGGTTTTCTAAATTTGAGACCCTGTTCTGTTTTGGAATTCAGTTCCTGTGTAGCCAAGTTTACATTCCGTGTATTAGTGATATCTTATGATGTTTCTTTTTCTGTGTGACTTATTTCAGTGAGAATCATCGTACCTGAATCCACTCATTATGCTGCTACGGGCCTGATGACATAGATTTCATTGCTGAGTGATACTGCATTGTACGTAAGTACCACAAGTTCTTTATCCATTTTTCACTTTCTGCGATGTTGAACTTGTACTGTAAACGAGGTTCTTGTAAACAGAGGCGTCCCAAACTTTGGGGTGGCTGTGTCTTTTTGATTTTAATTTCCCTAAGCTATAGGACCATAAGTGGAAGTGCCCTAGGCTCTGTTGCTTTGTTTTTTAGATGTTTCAGGAAACACCATACACTTCTCCCGAGTGGCTGTTGGCAATTTACATCCCGCCCATCAGCATAACAAGGCTCCCAGTTCTCCATGGCCTGTCCTGCCTTTCTGGATTTTACAGTTTTTTCAGATGGCCCATTTGACTGGGGGGAAGTGAGACTTCATTGTAGTGCAGATTTCCTTTGCAAGCTTGCTTGGTTGGCCAAAAAGGGCGTATGCGTTTTTTCCTGAATATATTCAGGAAAAAACGCATACGCCCTTTTTGGCCAAGTGCATCATTGTGGACGTTCTGCCTCTTTTCCTATGCTTTCAATGCAATTCCAGTCTACCTCCTGAAATCGGGTTCCTGCAATTCTGACCCGCTTTCAAGTCCTCTTGGCAGCCTTACTTCAGTATATTTTTGGACGATAGCTGTCATTTATAACTCTGCAGGTTTGTGAATTACAGTGCCCCTGAGCTCCTTTCTTCAACTCGCTTTCTTGTGACCTGGCCGCAACACCGCAGGATGGCTTCAGGCCCTAATCTGGTTCCGGCACGGCACGCTGAGCCTTTGGTTATTTCCTCTTCCTGGTGGGAAATGAGAGTTAAATTTGCCCGTCCAGACACCTCCAGCTAGTCTCTCATTGGTTCTCGCTATTCCTGTTCATCTTCCACAGAAATTGCAAACTGGGCCAAACAGGAGGTTAAAGGGACTGACTCTCCAAGTCGGGAGAGTGTTAGTAAAGCGTCTGGAATGTTGCACCCGAGTACCAGGGTACGAAAACTGAGACATATTTGAACACGTCTCCCGATCACATGGTTGATCATACTCTAGGTTCCACATGCATGTTTTAGCTGAAGGAAGAATACCTTAAACCTGGGTAGTTGAAACCCGTGGAATGGGTACCATGCAATATGACTTCAAAGGGTCTTCATTTGCTCACCGAACCTCTCCAATCCTATCACTGCTGCGTTTATGCCCCTGTACACACGCTTGATTCTCTTTTGGAGACATAGCAATCCATAGGTTTTAAGATACTTACTAGTCAGGTACATTTTTAGGCGTTTAATATGGGGTGTTGAGTCCATTTCGTTGAGCAAGGAGTAGCTCTTGTCTAGTCCATATTTGGCTTAAGGAACTTTATCTGTGCTCATTTCAATCTCTGGTTTTATGCAGCACCCCAACTCACCTTTCCCCTTAAGCAAGCATAAGTTGGTTTTCTAAATTTGAGACCCTGTTCTGTTTTGGAATTCAGTTCCTGTGTAGCCAAGTTTACATTCCGTGTATTAGTGATATCTTATGATGTTTCTTTTTCTGTGTGACTTATTTCAGTGAGAATCATCGTACCTGAATCCACTCATTATGCTGCTACGGGCCTGATGACATAGATTTCATTTCTGAGTGATACTGCATTGTACGTAAGTACCACAAGTTCTTTATCCATTTTTCACTTTCTGTGATATTGAACTTGTACGGTAAACGAGGTTCTTGTAAACAGAGGCGTCCCAAACTTTGGGGTGGCTGTGTCTTTTTGATTTTAATTTCCCTAAGCTATAGGACCATAAGTGGAAATGCCCTAGGCTCTGTTGCTTTGTTTTTTAGATGTTTCAGGAAACACCATACACTTCTCCCGAGTGTCTGTTGGCAATTTACATCCCGCCCATCAGCATAACAAGGCTCCCAGTTCTCCATGACCTGTCCTGCCTTTCTGGATTTTACACTTTTTTCAGATGGCCCTTTTGACCGGGGGGAAGTGAGACTTCATTGTAGTGCAGATTTCCTTTGCAAGCTTGCTTGGTTGGCCAAAAAGGGTGTATGCGTTTTTTCCTGAATATATTCAGGAAAAAACGCATATGCCCTTTTTGGCCAAGTGCATCATTGTGGACGTTCTGCCTCTTTTCCTATGCTTTCAATGCAATTCCAGTCTACCTCCTGAAATCGGTTTCCTGCAATTCTGCCCCGCTTTCAAGTCCTCTTGGCAGCCTTACTTCAGTATATTTTTGGACGATAGCTGTCATTTATAACTCTGCAGGTTTGTGAATTACAGTGCCCCTGAGCTCCTTTCTTCAACTCGCTTTCTTTTGAGCTGGCCGCAACACCGCAGGATGGCTTCAGGCCCTAATCTGGTTCCGGCACGGCACGCTGAGCCTTTGGTTAATTCCTCTTCCTGGTGGGAAATGAGAGTTAAATTTGCCCGTCCATACACCTCCAGCTAGTCTCTCATTGGTTCTCGCTATTCCTGTTCATCTTCCGCAGAAATTGCAAACTGGGCCATACAGGAGATTAAAGGGACGGACTCTCCAAGTGGGGAGAGTGTTAGTAAAGCGTCTGGAATGTTGCACCCGAGTACCAGGGTACAAAAACTGAGACATATTTGAACACGTCTCCCGTTCACATGGTTGATCATACTCTAGGTTCCACATGCATGTTTTAGCTGAAGGAAGAATACCTTAAACCTGGGTAGTTGAAACCCGTGGAATGGGTACCATGCAATATGACTTCAAAGGGTCTTCATTTGCTCACCGAACCTCTCCAATCCTATCACTGCTGCGTTTATGCCCCTGTACACATGCTTGATTCTCTTTTGGAGACATAGCAATCCATAGGTTTTAAGATACTTACTAGTCAGGTACATTCTTAGGCGTTTAATATGCGGTGTTGAGTCCATTTCGTTGAGCAAGGAGTAGCTCTTGTCTAGTCCATATTTGGCTTAAGGAACTTTATCTGTGCTCATTTCAATCTCTGGTTTTATGCAGCACCCCAACTCACCTTTCCCCTTAAGCAAGCATAAGTTGGTTTTCTAAATTTGAGACCCTGTTCTGTTTTGGAATTCAGTTCCTGTGTAGCCAAGTTTACATTCCGTGTATTAGTGATATCTTATGATGTTTCTTTTTCTGTGTGACTTATTTCAGTGAGAATCATCGTACCTGAATCCACTCATTATGCTGCTACGGGCCTGATGACATAGATTTCATTGCTGAGTGATACTGCATTGTACGTAAGTACCACAAGTTCTTTATCCATTTTTCACTTTCTGCGATGTTGAACTTGTACTGTAAACGAGGTTCTTGTAAACAGAGGCGTCCCAAACTTTGGGGTGGCTGTGTCTTTTTGATTTTAATTTCCCTAAGCTATAGGACCATAAGTGGAAGTGCCCTAGGCTCTGTTGCTTTGTTTTTTAGATGTTTCAGGAAACACCATACACTTCTCCCGAGTGGCTGTTGGCAATTTACATCCCGCCCATCAGCATAACAAGGCTCCCAGTTCTCCATGGCCTGTCCTGCCTTTCTGGATTTTACAGTTTTTTCAGATGGCCCATTTGACTGGGGGGAAGTGAGACTTCATTGTAGTGCAGATTTCCTTTGCAAGCTTGCTTGGTTGGCCAAAAAGGGCGTATGCGTTTTTTCCTGAATATATTCAGGAAAAAACGCATACGCCCTTTTTGGCCAAGTGCATCATTGTGGACGTTCTGCCTCTTTTCCTATGCTTTCAATGCAATTCCAGTCTACCTCCTGAAATCGGGTTCCTGCAATTCTGACCCGCTTTCAAGTCCTCTTGGCAGCCTTACTTCAGTATATTTTTGGACGATAGCTGTCATTTATAACTCTGCAGGTTTGTGAATTACAGTGCCCCTGAGCTCCTTTCTTCAACTCGCTTTCTTGTGACCTGGCCGCAACACCGCAGGATGGCTTCAGGCCCTAATCTGGTTCCGGCACGGCACGCTGAGCCTTTGGTTATTTCCTCTTCCTGGTGGGAAATGAGAGTTAAATTTGCCCGTCCAGACACCTCCAGCTAGTCTCTCATTGGTTCTCGCTATTCCTGTTCATCTTCCACAGAAATTGCAAACTGGGCCAAACAGGAGGTTAAAGGGACTGACTCTCCAAGTCGGGAGAGTGTTAGTAAAGCGTCTGGAATGTTGCACCCGAGTACCAGGGTACGAAAACTGAGACATATTTGAACACGTCTCCCGATCACATGGTTGATCATACTCTAGGTTCCACATGCATGTTTTAGCTGAAGGAAGAATACCTTAAACCTGGGTAGTTGAAACCCGTGGAATGGGTACCATGCAATATGACTTCAAAGGGTCTTCATTTGCTCACCGAACCTCTCCAATCCTATCACTGCTGCATTTATGCCCCTGTACACACGCTTGATTCTCTTTTGGAGACATAGCAATCCATAGGTTTTAAGATACTTACTAGTCAGGTACATTTTTAGGCGTTTAATATGGGGTGTTGAGTCCATTTCGTTGAGCAAGGAGTAGCTCTTGTCTAGTCCATATTTGGCTTAAGGAACTTTATCTGTGCTCATTTCAATCTCTGGTTTTATGCAGCACCCCAACTCACCTTTCCCCTTAAGCAAGCATAAGTTGGTTTTCTAAATTTGAGACCCTGTTCTGTTTTGGAATTCAGTTCCTGTGTAGCCAAGTTTACATTCCGTGTATTAGTGATATCTTATGATGTTTCTTTTTCTGTGTGACTTATTTCAGTGAGAATCATCGTACCTGAATCCACTCATTATGCTGCTACGGGCCTGATGACATAGATTTCATTGCTGAGTGATACTGCATTGTACGTAAGTACCACAAGTTCTTTATCCATTTTTCACTTTCTGTGATATTGAACTTGTACGGTAAACGAGGTTCTTGTAAACAGAGGCGTCCCAAACTTTGGGGTGGCTGTGTCTTTTTGATTTTAATTTCCCTAAGCTATAGGACCATAAGTGGAAATGCCCTAGGCTCTGTTGCTTTGTTTTTTAGATGTTTCAGGAAACACCATACACTTCTCCAGAGTGTCTGTTGGCAATTTACATCCCGCCCATCAGCATAACAAGGCTCCCAGTTCTCCATGACCTGTCCTGCCTTTCTGGATTTTACACTTTTTTCAGATGGCCCTTTTGACCGGGGGGAAGTGAGACTTCATTGTAGTGCAGATTTCCTTTGCAAGCTTGCTTGGTTGGCCAAAAAGGGCGTATGCGTTTTTTCCTGAATATATTCAGGAAAAAACGCATATGCCCTTTTTGGCCAAGTGCATCATTGTGGACGTTCTGCCTCTTTTCCTATGCTTTCAATGCAATTCCAGTCTACCTCCTGAAATCGGTTTCCTGCAATTCTGCCCCGCTTTCAAGTCCTCTTGGCAGCCTTACTTCAGTATATTTTTGGACGATAGCTGTCATTTATAACTCTGCAGGTTTGTGAATTACAGTGCCCCTGAGCTCCTTTCTTCAACTCGCTTTCTTGTGACCTGGCCGCAACACCGCAGGATGGCTTCAGGCCCTAATCTGGTTCCGGCACGGCACGCTGAGCCTTTGGTTATTTCCTCTTCCTGGTGGGAAATGAGAGTTAAATTTGCCCGTCCAGACACCTCCAGCTAGTCTCTCATTGGTTCTCGCTATTCCTGTTCATCTTCCACAGAAATTGCAAACTGGGCCAAACAGGAGGTTAAAGGGACGGACTCTCCAAGTGGGGAGAGTGTTAGTAAAGCGTCTGGAATGTTGCACCCGAGTACCAGGGTACAAAAACTGAGACATATTTGAACACGTCTCCCGTTCACATGGTTGATCATACTCTAGGTTCCACATGCATGTTTTAGCTGAAGGAAGAATACCTTAAACCTGGGTAGTTGAAACCCGTGGAATGGGTACCATGCAATATGACTTCAAAGGGTCTTCATTTGCTCACCGAACCTCTCCAATCCTATCACTGCTGCGTTTATGCCCCTGTACACATGCTTGATTCTCTTTTGGAGACATAGCAATCCATAGGTTTTAAGATACTTACTAGTCAGGTACATTCTTAGGCGTTTAATATGCGGTGTTGAGTCCATTTCGTTGAGCAAGGAGTAGCTCTTGTCTAGTCCATATTTGGCTTAAGGAACTTTATCTGTGCTCATTTCAATCTCTGGTTTTATGCAGCACCCCAACTCACCTTTCCCCTTAAGCAAGCATAAGTTGGTTTTCTAAATTTGAGACCCTGTTCTGTTTTGGAATTCAGTTCCTGTGTAGCCAAGTTTACATTCCGTGTATTAGTGATATCTTATGATGTTTCTTTTTCTGTGTGACTTATTTCAGTGAGAATCATCGTACCTGAATCCACTCATTATGCTGCTACGGGCCTGATGACATAGATTTCATTGCTGAGTGATACTGCATTGTACGTAAGTACCACAAGTTCTTTATCCATTTTTCACTTTCTGCGATGTTGAACTTGTACTGTAAACGAGGTTCTTGTAAACAGAGGCGTCCCAAACTTTGGGGTGGCTGTGTCTTTTTGATTTTAATTTCCCTAAGCTATAGGACCATAAGTGGAAGTGCCCTAGGCTCTGTTGCTTTGTTTTTTAGATGTTTCAGGAAACACCATACACTTCTCCCGAGTGTCTGTTGGCAATTTACATCACGCCCATCAGCATAACAAGGCTCCCAGTTCTCCATGGCCTGTCCTGCCTTTCTGGATTTTACACTATTTTCAGATGGCCCTTTTGACCGGGGGGAAGTGAGACTTCATTGTAGTGCAGATTTCCTTTGCAAGCTTGCTTGGTTGGCCAAAAAGGGCGTATGCGTTTTTTCCTGAATATATTCAGGAAAAAACGCATATGCCCTTTTTGGCCAAGTGCATCATTGTGGACGTTCTGCCTCTTTTCCTATGCTTTCAATGCAATTCCAGTCTACCTCCTGAAATCGGTTTCCTGCAATTCTGCCCCGCTTTCAAGTCCTCTTGGCAGCCTTACTTCAGTATATTTTTGGACGATAGCTGTCATTTATAACTCTGCAGGTTTGTGAATTACAGTGCCCCTGAGCTCCTTTCTTCAACTCGCTTTCTTGTGACCTGGCCGCAACACCGCAGGATGGCTTCAGGCCCTAATCTGGTTCCGGCACGGCACGCTGAGCCTTTGGTTATTTCCTCTTCCTGGTGGGAAATGAGAGTTAAATTTGCCCGTCCAGACACCTCCAGCTAGTCTCTCATTGGTTCTCGCTATTCCTGTTCATCTTCCACAGAAATTGCAAACTGGGCCAAACAGGAGGTTAAAGGGACTGACTCTCCAAGTCGGGAGAGTGTTAGTAAAGCATCTGGAATGTTGCACCCGAGTACCAGGGTACGAAAACTGAGACATATTTGAACACGTCTCCCGATCACATGGTTGATCATACTCTAGGTTCCACATGCATGTTTTAGCTGAAGGAAGAATACCTTAAACCTGGGTAGTTGAAACCCGTGGAATGGGTACCATGCAATATGACTTCAAAGGGTCTTCATTTGCTCACCGAACCTCTCCAATCCTATCACTGCTGCGTTTATGCCCCTGTACACACGCTTGATTCTCTTTTGGAGACATAGCAATCCATAGGTTTTAAGATACTTACTAGTCAGGTACATTTTTAGGCGTTTAATATGGGGTGTTGAGTCCATTTCGTTGAGCAAGGAGTAGCTCTTGTCTAGTCCATATTTGGCTTAAGGAACTTTATCTGTGCTCATTTCAATCTCTGGTTTTATGCAGCACCCCAACTCACCTTTCCCCTTAAGCAAGCATAAGTTGGTTTTCTAAATTTGAGACCCTGTTCTGTTTTGGAATTCAGTTCCTGTGTAGCCAAGTTTACATTCCGTGTATTAGTGATATCTTATGATGTTTCTTTTTCTGTGTGACTTATTTCAGTGAGAATCATCGTACCTGAATCCACTCATTATGCTGCTACGGGCCTGATGACATAGATTTCATTGCTGAGTGATACTGCATTGTACGTAAGTACCACAAGTTCTTTATCCATTTTTCACTTTCTGTGATATTGAACTTGTACGGTAAACGAGGTTCTTGTAAACAGAGGCGTCCCAAACTTTGGGGTGGCTGTGTCTTTTTGATTTTAATTTCCCTAAGCTATAGGACCATAAGTGGAAATGCCCTAGGCTCTGTTGCTTTGTTTTTTAGATGTTTCAGGAAACACCATACACTTCTCCCGAGTGTCTGTTGGCAATTTACATCCCGCCCATCAGCATAACAAGGCTCCCAGTTCTCCATGACCTGTCCTGCCTTTCTGGATTTTACACTTTTTTCAGATGGCCCTTTTGACCGGGGGGAAGTGAGACTTCATTGTAGTGCAGATTTCCTTTGCAAGCTTGCTTGGTTGGCCAAAAAGGGCGTATGCGTTTTTTCCTGAATATATTCAGGAAAAAATGCATACGCCCTTTTTGGCCAAGTGCATCATTGTGGACGTTCTGCCTCTTTTCCTATGCTTTCAATGCAATTCCAGTCTACCTCCTGAAATCGGTTTCCTGCAATTCTGCCCCGCTTTCAAGTCCTCTTGGCAGCCTTACTTCAGTATATTTTTGGACGATAGCTGTCATTTATAACTCTGCAGGTTTGTGAATTACAGTGCCCCTGAGCTCCTTTCTTCAACTCGCTTTCTTGTGACCTGGCCGCAACACCGCAGGATGGCTTCAGGCCCTAATCTGGTTCCGGCACGGCACGCTGAGCCTTTGGTTATTTCCTCTTCCTGGTGGGAAATGAGAGTTAAATTTGCCCGTCCAGACACCTCCAGCTAGTCTCTCATTGGTTCTCGCTATTCCTGTTCATCTTCCACAGAAATTGCAAACTGGGCCAAACAGGAGGTTAAAGGGACGGACTCTCCAAGTGGGGAGAGTGTTAGTAAAGCGTCTGGAATGTTGCACCCGAGTACCAGGGTACAAAAACTGAGACATATTTGAACACGTCTCCCGTTCACATGGTTGATCATACTCTAGGTTCCACATGCATGTTTTAGCTGAAGGAAGAATACCTTAAACCTGGGTAGTTGAAACCCGTGGAATGGGTACCATGCAATATGACTTCAAAGGGTCTTCATTTGCTCACCGAACCTCTCCAATCCTATCACTGCTGCGTTTATGCCCCTGTACACATGCTTGATTCTCTTTTGGAGACATAGCAATCCATAGGTTTTAAGATACTTACTAGTCAGGTACATTCTTAGGCGTTTAATATGCGGTGTTGAGTCCATTTCGTTGAGCAAGGAGTAGCTCTTGTCTAGTCCATATTTGGCTTAAGGAACTTTATCTGTGCTCATTTCAATCTCTGGTTTTATGCAGCACCCCAACTCACCTTTCCCCTTAAGCAAGCATAAGTTGGTTTTCTAAATTTGAGACCCTGTTCTGTTTTGGAATTCAGTTCCTGTGTAGCCAAGTTTACATTCCGTGTATTAGTGATATCTTATGATGTTTCTTTTTCTGTGTGACTTATTTCAGTGAGAATCATCGTACCTGAATCCACTCATTATGCTGCTACGGGCCTGATGACATAGATTTCATTGCTGAGTGATACTGCATTGTACGTAAGTACCACAAGTTCTTTATCCATTTTTCACTTTCTGCGATGTTGAACTTGTACTGTAAACGAGGTTCTTGTAAACAGAGGCGTCCCAAACTTTGGGGTGGCTGTGTCTTTTTGATTTTAATTTCCCTAAGCTATAGGACCATAAGTGGAAGTGCCCTAGGCTCTGTTGCTTTGTTTTTTAGATGTTTCAGGAAACACCATACACTTCTCCCGAGTGTCTGTTGGCAATTTACATCACGCCCATCAGCATAACAAGGCTCCCAGTTCTCCATGGCCTGTCCTGCCTTTCTGGATTTTACACTTTTTTCAGATGGCCCTTTTGACCGGGGGGAAGTGAGACTTCATTGTAGTGCAGATTTCCTTTGCAAGCTTGCTTGGTTGGCCAAAAAGGGCGTATGCGTTTTTTCCTGAATATATTCAGGAAAAAACGCATATGCCCTTTTTGGCCAAGTGCATCATTGTGGACGTTCTGCCTCTTTTCCTATGCTTTCAATGCAATTCCAGTCTACCTCCTGAAATCGGTTTCCTGCAATTCTGCCCCGCTTTCAAGTCCTCTTGGCAGCCTTACTTCAGTATATTTTTGGACGATAGCTGTCATTTATAACTCTGCAGGTTTGTGAATTACAGTGCCCCTGAGCTCCTTTCTTCAACTCGCTTTCTTTTGAGCTGGCCGCAACACCGCAGGATGGCTTCAGGCCCTAATCTGGTTCCGGCACGGCACGCTGAGCCTTTGGTTAATTCCTCTTCCTGGTGGGAAATGAGAGTTAAATTTGCCCGTCCAGACACCTCCAGCTAGTCTCTCATTGGTTCTCGCTATTCCTGTTCATCTTCCGCAGAAATTGCAAACTGGGCCATACAGGAGATTAAAGGGACGGACTCTCCAAGTGGGGAGAGTGTTAGTAAAGCGTCTGGAATGTTGCACCCGAGTACCAGGGTACAAAAACTGAGACATATTTGAACACGTCTCCCGTTCACATGGTTGATCATACTCTAGGTTCCACATGCATGTTTTAGCTGAAGGAAGAATACCTTAAACCTGGGTAGTTGAAACCCGTGGAATGGGTACCATGCAATATGACTTCAAAGGGTCTTCATTTGCTCACCGAACCTCTCCAATCCTATCACTGCTGCGTTTATGCCCCTGTACACATGCTTGATTCTCTTTTGGAGACATAGCAATCCATAGGTTTTAAGATACTTACTAGTCAGGTACATTCTTAGGCGTTTAATATGCGGTGTTGAGTCCATTTCGTTGAGCAAGGAGTAGCTCTTGTCTAGTCCATATTTGGCTTAAGGAACTTTATCTGTGCTCATTTCAATCTCTGGTTTTATGCAGCACCCCAACTCACCTTTCCCCTTAAGCAAGCATAAGTTGGTTTTCTAAATTTGAGACCCTGTTCTGTTTTGGAATTCAGTTCCTGTGTAGCCAAGTTTACATTCCGTGTATTAGTGATATCTTATGATGTTTCTTTTTCTGTGTGACTTATTTCAGTGAGAATCATCGTACCTGAATCCACTCATTATGCTGCTACGGGCCTGATGACATAGATTTCATTGCTGAGTGATACTGCATTGTACGTAAGTACCACAAGTTCTTTATCCATTTTTCACTTTCTGCGATGTTGAACTTGTACTGTAAACGAGGTTCTTGTAAACAGAGGCGTCCCAAACTTTGGGGTGGCTGTGTCTTTTTGATTTTAATTTCCCTAAGCTATAGGACCATAAGTGGAAGTGCCCTAGGCTCTGTTGCTTTGTTTTTTAGATGTTTCAGGAAACACCATACACTTCTCCCGAGTGGCTGTTGGCAATTTACATCCCGCCCATCAGCATAACAAGGCTCCCAGTTCTCCATGGCCTGTCCTGCCTTTCTGGATTTTACACTTTTTTCAGATGGCCCTTTTGACCGGGGGGAAGTGAGACTTCATTGTAGTGCAGATTTCCTTTGCAAGCTTGCTTGGTTGGCCAAAAAGGGCGTATGCGTTTTTTCCTGAATATATTCAGGAAAAAACGCATACGCCCTTTTTGGCCAAGTGCATCATTGTGGACGTTCTGCCTCTTTTCCTATGCTTTCAATGCAATTCCAGTCTACCTCCTGAAATCGGGTTCCTGCAATTCTGACCCGCTTTCAAGTCCTCTTGGCAGCCTTACTTCAGTATATTTTTGGACGATAGCTGTCATTTATAACTCTGCAGGTTTGTGAATTACAGTGCCCCTGAGCTCCTTTCTTCAACTCGCTTTCTTGTGACCTGGCCGCAACACCGCAGGATGGCTTCAGGCCCTAATCTGGTTCCGGCACGGCACGCTGAGCCTTTGG
Source organism: Globicephala melas (assembly GCF_963455315.2). Classification (NCBI taxonomy): domain Eukaryota; kingdom Metazoa; phylum Chordata; class Mammalia; order Artiodactyla; family Delphinidae; genus Globicephala; species Globicephala melas. The sequence continues at coordinate 284,059 of NW_027207374.1, forward strand.
TTATTTCCTCTTCCTGGTGGGAAATGAGAGTTAAATTTGCCCGTCCAGACACCTCCAGCTAGTATCTCATTGGTTCTCGCTATTCCTGTTCATCTTCCACAGAAATTGCAAACTGGGCCATACAGGAGATTAAAGGGACGGACTCTCCAAGTGGAGAGAGTGTTAGTAAAGCGTCTGGAATGTTGCACCCGAGTACCAGGGTACGAAAACTGAGACATATTTGAACACGTCTCCCGATCACATGGTTGATCATACTCTAGGTTCCACATGCATGTTTTAGCTGAAGGAAGAATACCTTAAACCTGGGTAGTTGAAACCCGTGGAATGGGTACCATGCAATATGACTTCAAAGGGTCTTCATTTGCTCACCGAACCTCTCCAATCCTATCACTGCTGCGTTTATGCCCCTGTACACATGCTTGATTCTCTTTCGGAGACATAGCAATCCATAGGTTTTAAGATACTTACTAGTCAGGTACATACTTAGGCGTTTAATATGCGGTGTTGAGTCCATTTCGTTGAGCAAGGAGTAGCTCTTGTCTAGTCCATATTTGGCTTAAGGAACTTTATCTGTGCTCGTTTCAATCTCTGGTTTTATGCAGCACCCCAACTCACCTTTCCCCTTAAGCAAGCATAAGTTGGTTTTCTAAATTTGAGACCCTGTTCTGTTCTGTAATTCAGTTCCTGTGTAGCCAAGTTTACATTCCGTGTATTACTGATATCTTATGATGTTTCTTTTTCTGTGTGACTTATTTCAGTGAGAATCATCGTACCTGAATCCACTCATTATGCTGCTACGGGCCTGATGACATAGATTTCATTGCTGAGTGATACTGCATTGTACGTAAGTACCACAAGTTCTTTATCCATTTTTCACTTTCTGCGATGTTGAACTTGTACTGTAAACGAGGTTCTTGTAAACAGAGGCGTCCCAAACTTTGGGGTGGCTGTGTCTTTTTGATTTTAATTTCCCTAAGCTATAGGACCATAAGTGGAAGTGCCCTAGGCTCTGTTGCTTTGTTTTTTAGATGTTTCAGGAAACACCATACACTTCTCCCGAGTGTCTGTTGGCAATTTACATCACGCCCATCAGCATAACAAGGCTCCCAGTTCTCCATGGCCTGTCCTGCCTTTCTGGATTTTACACTTTTTTCAGATGGCCCTTTTGACCGGGGGGAAGTGAGACTTCATTGTAGTGCAGATTTCCTTTGCAAGCTTGCTTGGTTGGCCAAAAAGGGCGTATGCGTTTTTTCCTGAATATATTCAGGAAAAAACGCATATGCCCTTTTTGGCCAAGTGCATCATTGTGGACGTTCTGCCTCTTTTCCTATGCTTTCAATGCAATTCCAGTCTACCTCCTGAAATCGGTTTCCTGCAATTCTGCCCCGCTTTCAAGTCCTCTTGGCAGCCTTACTTCAGTATATTTTTGGACGATAGCTGTCATTTATAACTCTGCAGGTTTGTGAATTACAGTGCCCCTGAGCTCCTTTCTTCAACTCGCTTTCTTTTGAGCTGGCCGCAACACCGCAGGATGGCTTCAGGCCCTAATCTGGTTCCGGCACGGCACGCTGAGCCTTTGGTTAATTCCTCTTCCTGGTGGGAAATGAGAGTTAAATTTGCCCGTCCAGACACCTCCAGCTAGTCTCTCATTGGTTCTCGCTATTCCTGTTCATCTTCCGCAGAAATTGCAAACTGGGCCATACAGGAGATTAAAGGGACGGACTCTCCAAGTGGGGAGAGTGTTAGTAAAGCGTCTGGAATGTTGCACCCGAGTACCAGGGTACAAAAACTGAGACATATTTGAACACGTCTCCCGTTCACATGGTTGATCATACTCTAGGTTCCACATGCATGTTTTAGCTGAAGGAAGAATACCTTAAACCTGGGTAGTTGAAACCCGTGGAATGGGTACCATGCAATATGACTTCAAAGGGTCTTCATTTGCTCACCGAACCTCTCCAATCCTATCACTGCTGCGTTTATGCCCCTGTACACATGCTTGATTCTCTTTTGGAGACATAGCAATCCATAGGTTTTAAGATACTTACTAGTCAGGTACATTCTTAGGCGTTTAATATGCGGTGTTGAGTCCATTTCGTTGAGCAAGGAGTAGCTCTTGTCTAGTCCATATTTGGCTTAAGGAACTTTATCTGTGCTCATTTCAATCTCTGGTTTTATGCAGCACCCCAACTCACCTTTCCCCTTAAGCAAGCATAAGTTGGTTTTCTAAATTTGAGACCCTGTTCTGTTTTGGAATTCAGTTCCTGTGTAGCCAAGTTTACATTCCGTGTATTAGTGATATCTTATGATGTTTCTTTTTCTGTGTGACTTATTTCAGTGAGAATCATCGTACCTGAATCCACTCATTATGCTGCTACGGGCCTGATGACATAGATTTCATTGCTGAGTGATACTGCATTGTACGTAAGTACCACAAGTTCTTTATCCATTTTTCACTTTCTGCGATGTTGAACTTGTACTGTAAACGAGGTTCTTGTAAACAGAGGCGTCCCAAACTTTGGGGTGGCTGTGTCTTTTTGATTTTAATTTCCCTAAGCTATAGGACCATAAGTGGAAGTGCCCTAGGCTCTGTTGCTTTGTTTTTTAGATGTTTCAGGAAACACCATACACTTCTCCCGAGTGTCTGTTGGCAATTGACATCCCGCCCATCAGCATAACAAGGCTCCCAGTTCTCCATGGCCTGTCCTGCCTTTCTGGATTTTACACTTTTTTCAGATGGCCCTTTTGACCGGGGGGAAGTGAGACTTCATTGTAGTGCAGATTTCCTTTGCAAGCTTGCTTGGTTGGCCAAAAAGGGCGTATGCGTTTTTTCCTGAATATATTCAGGAAAAAACGCATACGCCCTTTTTGGCCAAGTGCATCATTGTGGACGTTCTGCCTCTTTTCCTATGCTTTCAATGCAATTCCAGTCTACCTCCTGAAATCGGTTTCCTGCAATTCTGCCCCACTTTCGAGTCCTCTTGGCAGCCTTACTTCAGTATATTTTTGGACGATAGCTGTCATTTATAACTCTGCAGGTTTGTGAATTACAGTGCCCCTGAGCTCCTTTCTTCAACTCGCTTTCTTGTGACCTGGCCGCAACACCGCAGGATGGCTTCAGGCCCTAATCTGGTTCCGGCACGGCACGCTGAGCCTTTGGTTATTTCCTCTTCCTGGTGGGAAATGAGAGTTAAATTTGCCCGTCCAGACACCTCCAGCTAGTCTCTCATTGGTTCTCGCTATTCCTGTTCATCTTCCACAGAAATTGCAAACTGGGCCATACAGGAGATTAAAGGGACGGACTCTCCAAGTGGAGAGAGTGTTAGTAAAGCGTCTGGAATGTTGCACCCGAGTACCAGGGTACGAAAACTGAGACATATTTGAACACGTCTCCCGATCACATGGTTGATCATACTCTAGGTTCCACATGCATGTTTTAGCTGAAGGAAGAATACCTTAAACCTGGGTAGTTGAAACCCGTGGAATGGGTACCATGCAATATGACTTCAAAGGGTCTTCATTTGCTCACCGAACCTCTCCAATCCTATCACTGCTGCGTTTATGCCCCTGTACACATGCTTGATTCTCTTTCGGAGACATAGCAATCCATAGGTTTTAAGATACTTACTAGTCAGGTACATACTTAGGCGTTTAATATGCGGTGTTGAGTCCATTTCGTTGAGCAAGGAGTAGCTCTTGTCTAGTCCATATTTGGCTTAAGGAACTTTATCTGTGCTCGTTTCAATCTCTGGTTTTATGCAGCACCCCAACTCACCTTTCCCCTTAAGCAAGCATAAGTTGGTTTTCTAAATTTGAGACCCTGTTCTGTTCTGTAATTCAGTTCCTGTGTAGCCAAGTTTACATTCCGTGTATTACTGATATCTTATGATGTTTCTTTTTCTGTGTGACTTATTTCAGTTAGAATCATCATACCTGAATCCACTCATTGTGCTGCTAAGGGCCTGATGACATAGATTTCATTGCTGAGTGATATTGCTTTGTAAGTAAATACCACACCTTCTTTATCCATTTTTCACTTTCTGCGATGTTGAACTTGTACTGTAAACGAGGTTCTTGTAAACAGAGGCGTCCCAAACTTTGGGGTGGCTGTGTCTTTTTGATTTTAATTTCCCTAAGCTATAGGACCATAAGTGGAAGTGCCCTAGGCTCTGTTGCTTTGTTTTTTAGATGTTTCAGGAAACACCATACACTTCTCCCGAGTGTCTGTTGGCAATTTACATCCCGCCCATCAGCATAACAAGGCTCCCAGTTCTCCATGGCCTGTCCTGCCTTTCTGGATTTTACACTTTTTTCAGATGGCCCTTTTGACCGGGGGGAAGTGAGACTTCATTGTAGTGCAGATTTCCTTTGCAAGCTTGCTTGGTTGGCCAAAAAGGGCGTATGCGTTTTTTCCTGAATATATTCAGGAAAAAACGCATACGCCCTTTTTGGCCAAGTGCATCATTGTGGACGTTCTGCCTCTTTTCCTATGCTTTCAATGCAATTCCAGTCTACCTCCTGAAATCGGTTTCCTGCAATTCTGCCCCGCTTTTGAGTCCTCTTGGCAGTCTTACTTCAGTATATTTTTGGACGATAGCTGTCATTTATAACTCTGCAGGTTTGTGAATTACAGTGCCCCTGAGCTCCTTTCTTCAACTCGCTTTCTTGTGACCTGGCCGCAACACCGCAGGATGGCTTCAGGCCCTAATCTGGTTCCGGCACGGCACGCTGAGCCTTTGGTTAATTCCTCTTCCTGGTGGGAAATGAGAGTTAAATTTGCCCGTCCAGACACCTCCAGCTAGTCTCTCATTGGTTCTCGCTATTCCTGTCCATCTTCCGCAGAAATTGCAAACTGGGCCAAACAGGAGATTAAAGGGACGGACTCTCCAAGTCGGGAGAGTGTTAGTAAAGCATCTAAATGTTGCACCCGAGTACCAGGGTACGAAAACTGAGACATATTTGAACACGTCTCCCGATCACATGGTTGATCATAGTCTAGGTTCCACATGCATGTTTTTGCTGAAGGAAGAATACCTTAAACCTGGGTAGTTGAAACCCGTGGAATGGGTACCATGCAATATGACTTCAAAGGGTTTTCATTTGCTCACCGAACCTCTCCAATCCTATCACTGCTGCGTTTATGCCCCTGTACACACGCTTGATTCTCTTTTGGAGACATAGCAATCCATAGGTTTTAAGATACTTACTAGTCAGGTACATTCTTAGGCGTTTAATATGGGGTGTTGAGTCCATTTCGTTGAGCAAGGAGTAGCTCTTGTCTAGTCCATATTTGGCTTAAGGAACTTTATCTGTGCTCGTTTCAATCTCTGGTTTTATGCAGCACCCCAACTCACCTTTCCCCTTAAGCAAGCATAAGTTGGTTTTCTAAATTTGAGACCCTGTTCTGTTTTGGAATTCAGTTCCTGTGTAGCCAAGTTTACATTCCGTGTATTAGTGATATCTTATGATGTTTCTTTTTCTGTGTGACTTATTTCAGTGAGAATCATCGTACCTGAATCCACTCATTATGCTGCTACGGGCCTGATGACATAGATTTCATTGCTGAGTGATACTGCATTGTACGTAAGTACCACAAGTTCTTTATCCATTTTTCACTTTCTGTGATATTGAACTTGTACGGTAAACGAGGTTCTTGTAAACAGAGGCGTCCCAAACTTTGGGGTGGCTGTGTCTTTTTGATTTTAATTTCCCTAAGCTATAGGACCATAAGTGGAAGTGCCCTAGGCTCTGTTGCTTTGTTTTTTAGATGTTTCAGGAAACACCATACACTTCTCCCGAGTGTCTGTTGGCAATTTACATCCCGCCCATCAGCATAACAAGGCTCCCAGTTCTCCATGGCCTGTCCTGCCTTTCTGGATTTTACACTTTTTTCAGATGGCCCTTTTGACCGGGGGGAAGTGAGACTTCATTGTAGTGCAGATTTCCTTTGCAAGCTTGCTTGGTTGGCCAAAAAGTGCGTATGCGTTTTTTCCTGAATATATTCAGGAAAAAACGCATACGCCCTTTTTGGCCAAGTGCATCATTGTGGACGTTCTGCCTCTTTTCCTATGCTTTCAATGCAATTCCAGTCTACCTCCTGAAATCGGTTTCCTGCAATTCTGCCCCGCTTTCGAGTCCTCTTGGCAGTCTTACTTCAGTATATTTTTGGACGATAGCTGTCATTTATAACTCTGCAGGTTTGTGAATTACAGTGCCCCTGAGCTCCTTTCTTCAACTCGCTTTCTTGTGACCTGGCCGCAACACCGCAGGATGGCTTCAGGCCCTAATCTGGTTCCGGCACGGCACGCTGAGCCTTTGGTTAATTCCTCTTTCTGGTGGGAAATGAGAGTTAAATTTGCCCGTCCAGACACCTCCAGCTAGTCTCTCATTGGTTCTCGCTATTCCTGTTCATCTTCCGCAGAAATTGCAAACTGGGCCATACAGGAGATTAAAGGGACGGACTCTCCAAGTGGAGAGAGTGTTAGTAAAGCGTCTGGAATGTTGCACCCGAGTACCAGGGTACGAAAACTGAGACATATTTGAACACGTCTCCCGATCACATGGTTGATCATACTCTAGGTTCCACATGCATGTTTTAGCTGAAGGAAGAATACCTTAAACCTGGGTAGTTGAAACCCGTGGAATGGGTACCATGCAATATGACTTCAAAGGGTCTTCATTTGCTCACCGAACCTCTCCAATCCTATCACTGCTGCGTTTATGCCCCTGTACACATGCTTGATTCTCTTTTGGAGACATAGCAATCCATAGGTTTTAAGATACTTACTAGTCAGGTACATTCTTAGGCGTTTAATATGCGGTGTTGAGTCCATTTCGTTGAGCAAGGAGTAGCTCTTGTCTATTCCATATTTGGCTTAAGGAACTTTATCTGTGCTCGTTTCAATCTCTGGTTTTATGCAGCACCCCAACTCACCTTTCCCCTTAAGCAAGCATAAGTTGGTTTTCTAAATTTGAGACCCTGTTCTGTTCTGTAATTCAGTTCCTGTGTAGCCAAGTTTACATTCCGTGTATTACTGATATCTTATGATGTTTCTTTTTCTGTGTGACTTATTTCAGTTAGAATCATCATACCTGAATCCACTCATTGTGCTGCTAAGGGCCTGATGACATAGATTTCATTGCTGAGTGATATTGCTTTGTAAGTAAATACCACACCTTCTTTATCCATTTTTCACTTTCTGCGATGTTGAACTTGTACTGTAAACGAGGTTCTTGTAAACAGAGGCGTCCCAAACTTTGGGGTGGCTGTGTCTTTTTGATTTTAATTTCCCTAAGCTATAGGACCATAAGTGGAAGTGCCCTAGGCTCTGTTGCTTTGTTTTTTAGATGTTTCAGGAAACACCATACACTTCTCCCGAGTGTCTGTTGGCAATTTACATCCCGCCCATCAGCATAACAAGGCTCCCAGTTCTCCATGGCCTGTCCTGCCTTTCTGGATTTTACACTTTTTTCAGATGGCCCTTTTGACCGGGGGGAAGTGAGACTTCATTGTAGTGCAGATTTCCTTTGCAAGCTTGCTTGGTTGGCCAAAAAGGGCGTATGCGTTTTTTCCTGAATATATTCAGGAAAAAACGCATACGTCCTTTTTGGCCAAGTGCATCATTGTGGACGTTCTGCCTCTTTTCCTATGCTTTCAATGCAATTCCAGTCTACCTCCTGAAATCGGTTTCCTGCAATTCTGCCCCGCTTTCGAGTCCTCTTGGCAGTCTTAATTCAGTACATTTTTGGACGATAGCTGTCATTTATAACTCTGCAGGTTTGTGAATTACAGTGCCCCTGAGCTCCTTTCTTCAACTCGCTTTCTTGTGACCTGGCCGCAACACCGCAGGATGGCTTCAGGCCCTAATCTGGTTCCGGCACGGCACGCTGAGCCTTTGGTTAATTCCTCTTTCTGGTGGGAAATGAGAGTTAAATTTGCCCGTCCAGACACCTCCAGCTAGTCTCTCATTGGTTCTCGCTATTCCTGTTCATCTTCCGCAGAAATTGCAAACTGGGCCATACAGGAGATTAAAGGGACGGACTCTCCAAGTGGAGAGAGTGTTAGTAAAGCGTCTGGAATGTTGCACCCGAGTACCAGGGTACGAAAACTGAGACATATTTGAACACGTCTCCCGTTCACATGGTTGATCATACTCTGGGTTCCACATGCATGTTTTAGCTGAAGGAAGAATACCTTAAACCTGGAGAGTTGAGACCCGTGGAATGGGTACCATGCAATATGACTTCAAAGGGTCTTCATTTGCTCACCGAACCTCTCCAATCCTATCACTGCTGCGTTTATGCCCCTGTACACACGCTTGATTCTCTTTTGGAGACATAGCAATCCATAGGTTTTAAGATACTTACTAGTCAGGTACATTCTTAGGCGTTTAATATGGGGTGTTGAGTCCATTTCGTTGAGCAAGGAGTAGCTCTTGTCTAGTCCATATTTGGCTTAAGGAACTTTATCTGTGCTCATTTCAATCTCTGGTTTTATGCAGCACCCCAACTCTCCTTTCCCCTTAAGCAAGCATTAGTTGGTTTTCTAAATTTGAGACCCTGTTCTGTTTTGGAATTCAGTTCCTGTGTAGCCAAGTTTACATTCCGTGTATTACTGATATCTTATGATGTTTCTTTTTCTGTGTGACTTATTTCAGTGAGAATCATCGTACCTGAATCCACTCATTATGCTGCTACGGGCCTGATGACATAGATTTCATTGCTGAGTGATACTGCATTGTACGTAAGTACCACAAGTTCTTTATCCATTTTTCACTTTCTGTGATATTGAACTTGTACGGTAAACGAGGTTCTTGTAAACAGAGGCGTCCCAAACTTTGGGGTGGCTGTGTCTTTTTGATTTTAATTTCCCTAAGCTATAGGACCATAAGTGGAAGTGCCCTAGGCTCTGTTGCTTTGTTTTTTAGATGTTTCAGGAAACACCATACACTTCTCCCGAGTGTCTGTTGGCAATTTACATCCCGCCCATCAGCATAACAAGGCTCCCAGTTCTCCATGGCCTGTCCTGCCTTTCTGGATTTTACACTTTTTTCAGATGGCCCTTTTGACCGGGGGGAAGTGAGACTTCATTGTAGTGCAGATTTCCTTTGCAAGCTTGCTTGGTTGGCCAAAAAGGGCGTATGCGTTTTTTCCTGAATATATTCAGGAAAAAACGCATACGCCCTTTTTGGCCAAGTGCATCATTGTGGACGTTCTGCCTCTTTTCCTATGCTTTCAAAGCAATTCCAGTCTACCTCCTGAAATCGGTTTCCTGCAATTCTGCCCCGCTTTCAAGTCCTCTTGGCAGCCTTACTTCAGTATATTTTTGGACGATAGCTGTCATTTATAACTCTGCAGGTTTGTGAATTACAGTGCCCCTGAGCTCCTTTCTTCAACTCGCTTTCTTTTGAGCTGGCCGCAACACCGCAGGATGGCTTCAGGCCCTAATCTGGTTCCGGCACGGCACGCTGAGCCTTTGGTTATTTCCTCTTCCTGGTGGGAAATGAGAGTTAAATTTGCCCGTCCAGACACCTCCAGCTAGTCTCTCATTGGTTCTCGCTATTCCTGTCCATCTTCCGCAGAAATTGCAAACTGGGCCAAACAGGAGATTAAAGGGACGGACTCTCCAAGTCGGGAGAGTGTTAGTAAAGCATCTAAATGTTGCACCCGAGTACCAGGGTACGAAAACTGAGACATATTTGAACACGTCTCCCGATCACATGGTTGATCATACTCTAGGTTCCACATGCATGTTTTTGCTGAAGGAAGAATACCTTAAACCTGGGTAGTTGAAACCCGTGGAATGGGTACCATGCAATATGACTTCAAAGGGTTTTCATTTGCTCACCGAACCTCTCCAATCCTATCACTGCTGCGTTTATGCCCCTGTACACACGCTTGATTCTCTTTTGGAGACATAGCAATCCATAGGTTTTAAGATACTTACTAGTCAGGTACATTCTTAGGCGTTTAATATGGGGTGTTGAGTCCATTTCGTTGAGCAAGGAGTAGCTCTTGTCTAGTCCATATTTGGCTTAAGGAACTTTATCTGTGCTCGTTTCAATCTCTGGTTTTATGCAGCACCCCAACTCACCTTTCCCCTTAAGCAAGCATAAGTTGGTTTTCTAAATTTGAGACCCTGTTCTGTTTTGGAATTCAGTTCCTGTGTAGCCAAGTTTACATTCCGTGTATTAGTGATATCTTATGAGGTTTCTTTTTCTGTGTGACTTATTTCAGTGAGAATCATCGTACCTGAATCCACTCATTATGCTGCTACGGGCCTGATGACATAGATTTCATTGCTGAGTGATACTGCATTGTACGTAAGTACCACAAGTTCTTTATCCATTTTTCACTTTCTGTGATATTGAACTTGTACGGTAAACGAGGTTCTTGTAAACAGAGGCGTCCCAAACTTTGGGGTGGCTGTGTCTTTTTGATTTTAATTTCCCTAAGCTATAGGACCATAAGTGGAAGTGCCCTAGGCTCTGTTGCTTTGTTTTTTAGATGTTTCAGGAAACACCATACACTTCTCCCGAGTGTCTGTTGGCAATTTACATCCCGCCCATCAGCATAACAAGGCTCCCAGTTCTCCATGGCCTGTCCTGCCTTTCTGGATTTTACACTTTTTTCAGATGGCCCTTTTGACCGGGGGGAAGTGAGACTTCATTGTAGTGCAGATTTCCTTTGCAAGCTTGCTTGGTTGGCCAAAAAGGGCGTATGCGTTTTTTCCTGAATATATTCAGGAAAAAACGCATACGCCCTTTTTGGCCAAGTGCATCATTGTGGACGTTCTGCCTCTTTTCCTATGCTTTCAATGCAATTCCAGTCTACCTCCTGAAATCGGTTTCCTGCAATTCTGCCCCGCTTTCGAGTCCTCTTGGCAGTCTTACTTCAGTATATTTTTGGACGATAGCTGTCATTTATAACTCTGCAGGTTTGTGAATTACAGTGCCCCTGAGCTCCTTTCTTCAACTCGCTTTCTTGTGACCTGGCCGCAACACCGCAGGATGGCTTCAGGCCCTAATCTGGTTCCGGCACGGCACGCTGAGCCTTTGGTTAATTCCTCTTTCTGGTGGGAAATGAGAGTTAAATTTGCCCGTCCAGACACCTCCAGCTAGTCTCTCATTGGTTCTCGCTATTCCTGTTCATCTTCCGCAGAAATTGCAAACTGGGCCATACAGGAGATTAAAGGGACGGACTCTCCAAGTGGAGAGAGTGTTAGTAAAGCGTCTGGAATGTTGCACCCGAGTACCAGGGTACGAAAACTGAGACATATTTGAACACGTCTCCCGATCACATGGTTGATCATACTCTAGGTTCCACATGCATGTTTTAGCTGAAGGAAGAATACCTTAAACCTGGGTAGTTGAAACCCGTGGAATGGGTACCATGCAATATGACTTCAAAGGGTCTTCATTTGCTCACCGAACCTCTCCAATCCTATCACTGCTGCGTTTATGCCCCTGTACACATGCTTGATTCTCTTTTGGAGACATAGCAATCCATAGGTTTTAAGATACTTACTAGTCAGGTACATTCTTAGGCGTTTAATATGCGGTGTTGAGTCCATTTCGTTGAGCAAGGAGTAGCTCTTGTCTATTCCATATTTGGCTTAAGGAACTTTATCTGTGCTCGTTTCAATCTCTGGTTTTATGCAGCACCCCAACTCACCTTTCCCCTTAAGCAAGCATAAGTTGGTTTTCTAAATTTGAGACCCTGTTCTGTTCTGTAATTCAGTTCCTGTGTAGCCAAGTTTACATTCCGTGTATTACTGATATCTTATGATGTTTCTTTTTCTGTGTGACTTATTTCAGTTAGAATCATCATACCTGAATCCACTCATTGTGCTGCTAAGGGCCTGATGACATAGATTTCATTGCTGAGTGATATTGCTTTGTAAGTAAATACCACACCTTCTTTATCCATTTTTCACTTTCTGCGATGTTGAACTTGTACTGTAAACGAGGTTCTTGTAAACAGAGGCGTCCCAAACTTTGGGGTGGCTGTGTCTTTTTGATTTTAATTTCCCTAAGCTATAGGACCATAAGTGGAAGTGCCCTAGGCTCTGTTGCTTTGTTTTTTAGATGTTTCAGGAAACACCATACACTTCTCCCGAGTGTCTGTTGGCAATTTACATCCCGCCCATCAGCATAACAAGGCTCCCAGTTCTCCATGGCCTGTCCTGCCTTTCTGGATTTTACACTTTTTTCAGATGGCCCTTTTGACCGGGGGGAAGTGAGACTTCATTGTAGTGCAGATTTCCTTTGCAAGCTTGCTTGGTTGGCCAAAAAGGGCGTATGCGTTTTTTCCTGAATATATTCAGGAAAAAACGCATACGTCCTTTTTGGCCAAGTGCATCATTGTGGACGTTCTGCCTCTTTTCCTATGCTTTCAATGCAATTCCAGTCTACCTCCTGAAATCGGTTTCCTGCAATTCTGCCCCGCTTTCGAGTCCTCTTGGCAGTCTTAATTCAGTATATTTTTGGACGATAGCTGTCATTTATAACTCTGCAGGTTTGTGAATTACAGTGCCCCTGAGCTCCTTTCTTCAACTCGCTTTCTTGTGACCTGGCCGCAACACCGCAGGATGGCTTCAGGCCCTAATCTGGTTCCGGCACGGCACGCTGAGCCTTTGGTTAATTCCTCTTTCTGGTGGGAAATGAGAGTTAAATTTGCCCGTCCAGACACCTCCAGCTAGTCTCTCATTGGTGTTCCCTATTCCTGTTCATCTTCCGCAGAAATTGCAAACTGGGCCAAACAGGAAGTTAAAGGCGCTGACTCTCCAAGTGGGGAGAGTGTTAGTAAAGCGTCTGGAATGTTGCACCCGAGTACCAGGGGAGGAAAACTGAGACATATTTGAACACGTCTCCCGTTCACATGGTTGATCATACTCTGGGCTCCACATGCATGTTTTAGCTGAAGGAAGAATACCTTAAACCTGGAGAGTTGAGACCCGTGGAATGGGTACCATGCAATATGACTTCAAAGGGTCTTCATTTGCTCACCGAACCTCTCCAATCCTATCACTGCTGCGTTTATGCCCCTGTACACACGCTTGATTCTCTTTTGGAGACATAGCAATCCATAGGTTTTAAGATACTTACTAGTCAGGTACATTCTTAGGCGTTTAATATGGGGTGTTGAGTCCATTTCGTTGAGCAAGGAGTAGCTCTTGTCTAGTCCATATTTGGCTTAAGGAACTTTATCTGTGCTCATTTCAATCTCTGGTTTTATGCAGCACCCCAACTCACCTTTCCCCTTAAGCAAGCATAAGTTGGTTTTCTAAATTTGAGACCCTGTTCTGTTTTGGAATTCAGTTCCTGTGTAGCCAAGTTTACATTCCGTGTATTACTGATATCTTATGATGTTTCTTTTTCTGTGTGACTTATTTCAGTGAGAATCATCGTACCTGAATCCACTCATTATGCTGCTACGGGCCTGATGACATAGATTTCATTGCTGAGTGATACTGCATTGTACGTAAGTACCACAAGTTCTTTATCCATTTTTCACTTTCTGTGATATTGAACTTGTACGGTAAACGAGGTTCTTGTAAACAGAGGCGTCCCAAACTTTGGGGTGGCTGTGTCTTTTTGATTTTAATTTCCCTAAGCTATAGGACCATAAGTGGAAGTGCCCTAGGCTCTGTTGCTTTGTTTTTTAGATGTTTCAGGAAACACCATACACTTCTCCCGAGTGTCTGTTGGCAATTTACATCCCGCCCATCAGCATAACAAGGCTCCCAGTTCTCCATGGCCTGTCCTGCCTTTCTGGATTTTACACTTTTTTCAGATGGCCCTTTTGACCGGGGGGAAGTGAGACTTCATTGTAGTGCAGATTTCCTTTGCAAGCTTGCTTGGTTGGCCAAAAAGGGCGTATGCGTTTTTTCCTGAATATATTCAGGAAAAAACGCATACGCCCTTTTTGGCCAAGTGCATCATTGTGGACGTTCTGCCTCTTTTCCTATGCTTTCAAAGCAATTCCAGTCTACCTCCTGAAATCGATTTCCTGCAATTCTGCCCCGCTTTCAAGTCCTCTTGGCAGCCTTACTTCAGTATATTTTTGGACGATAGCTGTCATTTATAACTCTGCAGGTTTGTGAATTACAGTGCCCCTGAGCTCCTTTCTTCAACTCGCTTTCTTTTGAGCTGGCCGCAACACCGCAGGATGGCTTCAGGCCCTAATCTGGTTCCGGCACGGCACGCTGAGCCTTTGGTTAATTCCTCTTTCTGGTGGGAAATGAGAGTTAAATTTGCCCGTCCAGACACCTCCAGCTAGTCTCTCATTGGTTCTCGCTATTCCTGTTCATCTTCCGCAGAAATTGCAAACTGGGCCATACAGGAGATTAAAGGGACGGACTCTCCAAGTGGAGAGAGTGTTAGTAAAGCGTCTGGAATGTTGCACCCGAGTACCAGGGTACGAAAACTGAGACATATTTGAACACGTCTCCCGATCACATGGTTGATCATACTCTAGGTTCCACATGCATGTTTTAGCTGAAGGAAGAATACCTTAAACCTGGGTAGTTGAAACCCGTGGAATGGGTACCATGCAATATGACTTCAAAGGGTCTTCATTTGCTCACCGAACCTCTCCAATCCTATCACTGCTGCGTTTATGCCCCTGTACACATGCTTGATTCTCTTTCGGAGACATAGCAATCCATAGGTTTTAAGATACTTACTAGTCAGGTACATTCTTAGGCGTTTAATATGCGGTGTTGAGTCCATTTCGTTGAGCAAGGAGTAGCTCTTGTCTAGTCCATATTTGGCTTAAGGAACTTTATCTGTGCTCATTTCAATCTCTGGTTTTATGCAGCACCCCAACTCACCTTTCCCCTTAAGCAAGCATAAGTTGGTTTTCTAAATTTGAGACCCTGTTCTGTTCTGTAATTCAGTTCCTGTGTAGCCAAGTTTACATTCCGTGTATTACTGATATCTTATGATGTTTCTTTTTCTGTGTGACTTATTTCAGTTAGAATCATCATACCTGAATCCACTCATTGTGCTGCTAAGGGCCTGATGACATAGATTTCATTGCTGAGTGATATTGCTTTGTAAGTAAATACCACAACTTCTTTATCCATTTTTCACTTTCTGCGATGTTGAACTTGTACTGTAAACGAGGTTCTTGTAAACAGAGGCGTCCCAAACTTTGGTGTGGCTGTGTCTTTTTGACTTTAATTTCCCTAAGCTATAGGACCATAAGTGGAAGTGTCCTAGGCTCTGTTGCTTTGTTTTTTAGATGTTTCAGGAAACACCATACACTTCTCCCGAGTGTCTGTTGGCAATTTACATCCCGCCCATCAGCATAACAAGGCTCCCAGTTCTCCATGGCCTGTCCTGCCTTTCTGGATTTTACACTTTTTTCAGATGGCCCTTTTGACCGGGGGGAAGTGAGACTTCATTGTAGTGCAGATTTCCTTTGCAAGCTTGCTTGGTTGGCCAAAAAGGGCGTATGCGTTTTTTCCTGAATATATTCAGGAAAAAACGCATACGCCCTTTTTGGCCAAGTGCATCATTGTGGACGTTCTGCCTCTTTTCCTATGCTTTCAAAGCAATTCCAGTCTACCTCCTGAAATCGGTTTCCTGCAATTCTGCCCCGCTTTCAAGTCCTCTTGGCAGCCTTACTTCAGTATATTTTTGGACGATAGCTGTCATTTATAACTCTGCAGGTTTGTGAATTACAGTGCCCCTGAGCTCCTTTCTTCAACTCGCTTTCTTTTGAGCTGGCCGCAACACCGCAGGATGGCTTCAGGCCCTAATCTGGTTCCGGCACGGCACGCTGAGCCTTTGGTTATTTCCTCTTCCTGGTGGGAAATGAGAGTTAAATTTGCCCGTCCAGACACCTCCAGCTAGTCTCTCATTGGTGTTCCCTATTCCTGTTCATCTTCCGCAGAAATTGCAAACTGGGCCAAACAGGAAGTTAAAGGCGCTGACT